>NC_084490.1:71593767-71933033 GCF_030035675.1 Rhineura floridana
TCATTTCAGTCTGGCTTTACCTTGGCCATGGCACTGAAACTGCCTTGGCTAATGACACCTGTCAAGAGAGCGATGGGGGGAGTGCAACCTTGCTCATTTTCCTTGATCTCTCGGCAGCTTTTGATACTGTTGACTATGGTATCCTTTTGGAGCAAGTCCGGGAGGTGGGGGCACTGTGTTTCAGAGGTTCCATTCATACCTCCAATGCCACTTCCAAAAAGTAGTGGTGGGGGGCTACTATTTGGCACAATGGGAGCTGGTTTATGGTGTTCCACAGGGTTCCATCTTGTTCCCATACTATTTAACATCTATATGAAGCCCCTGGGAGCTATCATTAGGAGATTTGGAGATTGTATCTCTCTGTTCCACATGAATCAGGAGAGGCAGCTGAAGTACTAGACCAGTACTTTGAGGTGGTGATGGATATGGGCCAATAAATTGAGGCTAAATCTGGAAAAGACAGATATGTCTAGAGTTCTTGTGTCTGGGAGCTGGGAAGACAGCCTGTTCTGGATAGGGTTGCACTCCCCTGAAAGGAGCAGGTCTGCAATTTGGGGGCTACTCCTGGATCCAACATTGCCACTGGAGGCTCACCGGGCTAGGAGCACCCTTTTCCAGCTCCGGCTGGTTTGCCGACAGAGATGACTTGGCCACAGTACTCCATATTCTGGTAACTTCCAGAATGGATTATTGCAATGCGCTCTACGAGGGACAGCTCTTGAAGATGACTCAGAAACTTCAACTGGTCCAAAATGCAGTAGCCAGAATATTGGCTGGCATTCCTTTCTTGTTTTTAATTGTTGTATTTGTTTTTATTGCTGTATTTTAAAACATATAACCTGTTTTTTAAAAGCTGCATTGGTTGCCAATTTGTTTCTCGGCCCAATTTAAGGTGCTCATGTTAGTGTTTAAAGCCCTAAACAACTTAGGCCCCAAATATCTGAAAGACCACCTCCTTCCCTACAGACTCCCTCAGATATTGAGATCAGTAGAGAGGGCCCTTTTGGTACTTCCGCCACCCTCAGAGGATTGGGGGGATAGCTGGGGAGAGAGCATTCTCTGTAGCAGCTTCTAAGTTGTGGAGCTCCATCCCCACTGAGATGCATCTGACTTTATGCTAATGCTGGAGATGCACCTCTTTTACCATGGCCTTGGCACTTGAGACATATATTTTGAGGACCGACCCCTATATTGTGATTTTAGGTTGTTTCTAATGCTGTATTTTAAAATTGTTGTAACCCACCCTGGAACCTTTGGGTGAAGGGCATTTTTATTTTTATTATTATTATTATTTTGACAGCTCTATATCTTATTTATATAAATATATTTATATATAAGCTAGCAGGGATGGAACAGCCGGCTGGGCCAGGGAAATGATTAATGCCTCTCTGCGAGAGGGGGTGGTCCCTGGCTGCCTGAAAGAGGCAGTAGTGAGACCACTCCTGAAGAGACCCTCCCTGGACCCAGAAAATCTTAATAATTATAAGCCAGTGGCAAATGTTCCATTCCTGGGCAAGGTCCTTGAACGAGTGGTGGCAGGCCAGCTCCAGACACTCTTGGATGAGATCGATTATCTGGATCCATTTCAGTCGGGTTTCAGGCCTGGTTTTGGCACGGAAATAGCCTTAGTCGCCCTGTATGATGACCTCTTGTCGGGAGAGAGACAGGGGGAGTGTGACTCTGTTGATTCTCCTTGATCTCTCAGCGGCTTTCAATACCATCAACTATGGTATCCTTCTGGGAAGACTGGCTGAGTTGGGAGTGGGAGGGACTGCATGGCAGTGGTTCCGCTGCTATTTGGCGGGTCAGCTCCAGAAGGTGGTGCTTGGGGAACATTGCTCAGTTCCCTAGACTCTCCAGTATGGGGTTCCGCAGGAGTCAGTTCTGTCCCCCATGTTGTTCAACATCTACATGAAACCGTTGGGTGTGGTCATCCGGAGCTTCGGAGTACGTTGCCATCAGTATGCTGATGACACACAGCTCTATCTCTCCTTTTCCCCATCTTCTTCAGATGAGGCTGTCAGTGTGCTGAACCGGTGCCTGGCTGCAACAATGGACTGGATGAGGGCTAATAAACTGAGGCTCAATCCAGACAAGACTGAGATGCTATTAGTGGGTGGTTCTTCTGACTGGATGGTGGATGTCCAACCTGTTCTGTATGGGGTTGCACTCCCCCTGAAGGAGCAGATTCATAGCTTGGAGGTTCTGCTAAAACCATCTCTGTCATTTGAGGCTCAGGTAGCCTCGGTGGCACGGAGTGCCTGCTCCCAACTTCGGTTGGTGGCCCAGCTACGCCCCTATCTAGACAGGGATAACCTGGCTTCAGTTGTCCATGCTCTGGTAACCTCCAAGTTAGATTACTGCAATGCGCTCTATGTGGGACTGCCTTTCAAGACAGTTTGGAAACTGCAGCTTGTGCAAAATGCAGCGGCCAGATTGGTAACAGGGACCAGATGGTTCGAAGATATAAAACCAATTCTGACCCGCTTGCATTGGCTGCCTGTATGTTTCCAAGCTCGATTCAAGGTGCTGTTTTTAACCTATAAAGCCTTACACGGCTTAGGACCACAATACCTGATGTAACGCCTCTCCCAACACGAACCCACCCGTACACTACGCTCAACATTGAAGGCCCTCTTCCGGGTGCCTACTCCGAGGGAAGCTGGGAGGCTGGCAACAAAGGAGAGGGCCTTCTCAGTGGTGGCCCCCAAATTATGGAATAATCTGTCTGACGAGGTGTGCCTGGCGCCAACACTGTTATCATTGCTGCTGTTGCTGCGGCTCCTTTAAGTGCGGCTCTGTTGCTATTATAGCTTAGCCTCTGAGATTGTAACATCTTGTCTCATTGCTGCCACCTGGAGGCAACTAATATGGTTGCATGTGTATTATGTGTCAATGATTGAGTTGTGATGTATGTGAGTTTTTATTTAGAAGTTTTGTAGTTATTTTAATACTGTTTGATTGTATTATATGTATGTTTATTGTAGTGCGTGATTGATTCAGTGTGTGTGTGTCTGTGTGTGAATTTTAGTGTGTATTGGTGTGAATGTGCATTGTGTGGGTGACTGTGATTTGGTGAGTGTGTATTGTGTGTTTTATTGGTTTTAATATGTGCCTGGGAGAGAGTATTATACATCGACCGGGGAGACTTTCGGGGCCCCCAATTAGTGTAGTGACGGATAATGGGAGGTACGGCATTGTGAGGAGAACGTGCCAGATAAGGGGAACTCATCCCAGACAAATAGTGTCTGTGACCTGTTCCGGTTCTCCTCACATCCCCAGGACTGCTGGTTGTCCTATCAGTCAGCCTTCGGACCTCCATGTGCTGTTGTTAAACGCCAGGTCGGTTCACCATAAGATCTCCCTTGTTCATGATTTAATTGTGGAGGAGGCGGCCGACCTGGCGTGCATAACTGAAACCTGGGTGGGCGATCAGGGAGGAGTTGCTCTTTCCCAGCTCTGCCCACCTGGGTATACGGTTCAGCATCATGGTAGAACCGAAGGACGGGGAGGTGGGGTTGCTGTGGTCTATAGGAGTTCTTTCTCACTCACCAAGCACCCTGTCCAGGTGTCGACTGGTTTGGAGTGTCTCCACCTTGTGCTGGGCCAGAGAGACAGACTGGGAATTTTGTTGGTGTACCGCCCACCCTGCTGCCCAACAAATTCCCTAACTGAGCTGACAGAGGTAGTCTTGGAGGTATTGCTGCGGTCCCCTAGACTATTGGTACTGGGGGACTTCAACATCCATGCCGAGACTCCTCTATCTGGGGCGGCTCAGGACTTCATGGCCTCCATGACAACCATGGGGCTGTCTCAGGTTGTTACTGGCCCAATGCATGTGTCGGGACATACTCTTGATTTGATCTTCGCCACTGAACATGGAGATGGTGATCTGGTGGTTGGGGGTTTTTCATCTACCCCATTGTCATGGACAGATCACCGCTTGCTGAAGTTTAGGCTCACAGCGACCCTTTCCCTCTGCAAGGGTGGGGGACCTATTAAATTGGTCCGCCCCCGGAGACTAATGGATCCTGAGAGTTTCCAAAGGGCTCTGGGGGATTTCCCGACTGAGAAGACTGGCGCTCCTGTCGAAGCCCTGGTTGGATTGTGGAATACGGAGATGACCCGGGCAGTTGACACGATCGCTCCCATGCGCCTCCTCCTATGTAGAGCTCATACAGCTCCATGGTATACCGTGGAGCTGAGAGTGATGAAGCAAGAGAGGAGGAGGCTTGAGTGCAGATGGAGGCGAACTCCTGACGAATGCAATTATGCCTTGGTGAGTGCCTCTTCTAAGCGGTATATAGAAGCGGTGAGGGCAGCAAAAAAGAGATATTTTGCTGCCACAATTAAGGCATCTCTCTCCCGCCCGGCGGAGCTCTTTAAAATCGTACGAGGGCTTTTACATTCTGGCCCTCGGGACATCATAGATTCATCTGCAGCCCGCTGTGATGAGTTCGCGAGGCACTTCCAGGATAAGATTGCATGCATTCGCCGGGACTTAGACTCCAATATTATGGCAGTGGGATCTAATGAAGCATCCAGAACACGGTCTTGTCCTTGTTTATTGGATGAGTTTCAGTCTGTACAGCTTGAGAATGTTGACAAGATCCTTGGACTGGTGCGGGCGACCACATCTGTGCTGGACCCTTGCCCCTCTTGGCTGGTGAAAGCTGGCAGGACCGGAACCGCTGGCTGGGCCAAGGAGATAATAAACGCCTCTCTGAGAGAGGGAGTGGTCCCTGACTGCCTAAAAGAGGCGGTTGTGAGACTGCTCCTGAAGAAACCCTCTTTGGACCCAGATAACCTGAACAATTATAGACCTGTGGCGAATGTTCAGTTCCTGGGCAAGGTCCTGGAACGGGTGGTTGCCGGCCAGCTCCAGGGGCTCTTGGATGACACTGATTATCTTGATCCATTTCAATCCGGTTTCAGGCCCGGTTTTGGCACCGAAACAGCCTTGGTCGCCCTGTATGATGACCTTTGTCGGGAGAGGGACAGGGGGAGTGTGACTCTGTTGATTCTCCTTGATCTCTCAGCTGCTTTTGATACCATCGACCATGGTATCCTTCTGGGAAGACTCACGGAGTTGGGAGTTGGGGGTACTGCTTGGCAGTGGCTCCGCTCCTACTTGGTGGGTCGCCACCAGAAGGTAGTGCTTGGGGAACACTGCTTGATGCCCTGGACTCTCCATTGTGGAGTCCCGCAGGGATCGGTACTGTCCCCCATGCTTTTCAACATCTACATGAAGCCGCTGGGTGCGGTCATCAGGAGTTTTGGGGTGTGTTGCCATCAGTACGCTGATGACACGCAGCTCTATTTCTCCTTTTCATCCTCTTCAGGTGAGGCTGTTAACGTGCTAAACCGCTGCCTGGCCGCGATAATGGACTGGATGGGAGCTAACAGACTGAAGCTCAATCCAGACAAGACCGAGACGCTGTTGGTGAGTGCCTTCTCTGTCCAGATGGAGGATGTTCATCCTGTTCTTGATGGGGTTACACTCCCCTTGAAGGAACAGGTGCGTAGCTTGGGGGTTCTTTTTTATCCTTCCTTGTCACTTGAGGCCCAGGTGGCCTCGGTGGCACGGAATGCTTTCTACCATCTTCGCCTGGTAGCCCAGCTACGTCCCTATCTGGACAGTGACGACCTCGCCTCAGTTGTTCATGCTCTGGTAACTTCTAGACTGGACTACTGCAATGCGCCCTTGAAGACTGTTCGGAAACTACAACTAGTCCACAATGCAGCGGCCAGATTGCTGACGCGGACCAGAAGGTCCGCTCATATAACACCTGTTCTGGCCCGTCTGCACTGGCTTCCTGTTTGTTTCCGGGCTAGATTCAAAGTGCTGGTTTTGACCTATAAAGCCCTACACGGCATGAGACCGCAATACCTGGTGGACCGCCTCTCCCAATATGAACCTACCCGGACACTGCGCTCAACATCTAAGGCCCTCCTCCGAGTGCCATCCCATCGAGAAGCTTGGAGGGTGGTGACTAGAACCAGGGCCTTTTCTGTGGTGGCCCCCGAACTGTGGAACAGCTTCCGCGATGAGGTGCGCCTGGCGCCGACGCTACTATCTTTTCGGCGTCAGGTGAAAACCTTTTTATACTCCCAGGCATTTTAATGTGTGTTTTAATGGTATTTTCATCATTATTTGTATTTTTGGATGTTGTTTGGTTCTTTTATTGTTTGTTTGTTTTGTTTTCTTGATTTATTGTATTTATTGTATTTATATATTGCTTGTTTTTTATCTTTTTGTACACCGCCCAGAGAGCCTTCGGGCTTAGGGCGGTATATAAATAAAATAAAATAAATAAATAAATAAAATCATTTGGGCGCCAGGTCAATACTTTCCTCTTCTCTGTTGGCCGTAAGATGTCTTTTCTGGACCAATATAGGTTTTAAATAGAACAGAATGGTCTGGTAGGCTTTCAAGGGGTCACCTCAGAGTTCAAAACCCCTTGACGAAGGGATTGGAGGATATTACCCTCAAAGAGATTTACTATAGAGAGGGACAAATTAGTAGACCAACGTACTCTCCGTTCCGCAACTACTGATCCCTCCATAGGCAGCAAGAATTGAGGGAGAGTCGAAAACGGAAGGCTCAGATTTAGCAGGAGAGGAAAGTGGTCACTTTCCGTCCTGGTATCAACAACAAATCCTAGGGCATCTGATAGCAAAGAGTGGGAAACCAACTCAAAATCAATTGTGCTTGCACCCCGGTTAGTTAAATAAGTAAAAGAGCCTTTGGAGGTGTCAACTTCAGAACCATTCAGCATTTCGGGGTGATGTACAAATGAAAGAAGAGGAACTGCTGGCAAGTGATGGGATGAGCCTCACAAGGACTGGGAAGAATGTGTTTGGCCACAGAATGCATTTCACTTTATTTGCAGAGCCATAGGCCATCGCACAAGTCCAACACACATTCAGTTTTAAAATGAACAGAGCTAAAACAGTTAATATTAAAAGGCCAAAACAGTCCATTTAAAATTAAGAAAGAGTAATACAGTTCACGGTAAAGGATCCTTATAGACTAAAAAAAAGACCTACTGTTACCACGTAGGGCCCCCAGAGGTGTCAGTTCGATATATAGTTTGCTCGTAGTTTTTGAGCTGCCACGGCAAATAAGGACACTCTATGCGTTATGTAAGCTTCTACATCAGACATCAGGTAACATATTTTTTTCACGATCTGAAACCAGGTACTGACTTGCCAGCAAGCCCTTCAGATACTTTACACGTGGATTCAAGTAAATAGGACAAGACAGCAGATAGTGGGCAAGATCCTCCACCTCCAATGTTCCGCATACGCAGAGTCTCTGAGCCCATGGTATCCCTGAAAAACGACCTTCCCTTACCGCATTTGGCATGGTGTAAAAGCGAAGCGCCGTAAATGCCTGCCTGAGAATTACAGGGATGGGCAGAGTCAAATATGCTGCTCTGGCATGATCAAGTTTAAAAAGCCAGTACCAGCGAGAGGCTCTAGAATTAATCAAAGTCAATCTGTCTAAATAGGCACAATGTCGGTAAATAGCATCACGTAGCTTCGTTTTATTAGCTAGAAGGGAAGGATGCTGAGGCGGTATGGCGGTAGGTTTTCTGTTCTTGTACTCCATAGCCTAACACCAGCAGCCTGATCAAAACAGAGATTTAGAAATATTTTGGCCGGTGTTTCTTTAATGGATCTCCGTAGATTAACAAGAATATTATGTATGCGGGCTCTAAGTGGGGGGAGCCCCACTTCTGCTCGGAGCGACGCAGCTGGAGTACCAGGGGGTAATGCCAGAAGTCTTCTCAAGAAGTTATTTTGAATGACCTCCAGGCTAGCAGTACAGATTTCGTCCCAGCCCCATACTGCTGCTCCATAAGTGATCTGGGGAATAACCTTACTCTGGAAAATTTTTAAAGCGGGCTCGATTAGGTTACCACCCACCATATGATAAAATTTAAGGATAGCCCCGCAAGTTCTTGCTGCTAATGCTTTGGTCATTTCTAAATGCTTTTTCCAGGAAAGTGTATCAGAAAAATGTACTCCCAGATATTTAAAGGATCGACATTGTTCAAGTTGGTGCTCAGCTATTGCCCATTTAGACTTAAGATACCTTTTACCAAATACCAGCACTTTTGTCTTCTCATAGTTAATCTGTAACTTTTCCTTAATACAATAGTCCTCAAGTTTTCGTAAAATTCTCCGTAAACCGATACGAGTAATAGAAAGTAAAATCATATCGTCTGCATATAAAAGAATAGAGATTTTCCTACTTCCAATGGAGGGGGGGGGAATTCTGGGCCAGACAGTTCAGAAACAATGCCATTAAGGTAGAGGTTAAACAGCAGGGGGGCCAGAAGGCAACCCTGCTTTACCCCTTTTCCTACCACAATAGGATCTGTTAGGGAGCCAGAGCTTCCCACCCTCACACGTGCGGTTGTGTTGGCATGCAATACCTTTAACAGAAGTAAGAGGCGCCTGTCGATATTAGAGCTGGCCAATTTGTTCCACAGAAGATTCCTGTCTATGGAATCAAAAGCAGCGGCCAAACCAACAAATGCGACATATAGATGTTTAGTAGGCCCAGCGATACTTTGTCTGGCCAGATAGTAAAGGGTCAAGCAGTGGTCAATAGGGCTCAAGCCTTTTCTAAACCCGCTTGCTCCGGAAAAATAATATGGTTTTCAGCTTCCCAGTCTTCCAGCTTATGGAGGAGGTACTTACTATAAAGCTTAGGGGCTACGTTTAGGAGGCTGATTGGGCGGTAATTATTGGGATCCTGCCTGTCGCCTTTTTTATAAATAGGGACAACTATACTTTGCCGCCAACCCTCAGGGATTGTGCCCGAACCATTAATCTGTGAAAAAAGCTTAGCTAGAATAGGGGCCCACCAGGCCGGGAAATGTTTGTAGATTTCAGGAGGCAACATATCCTCACCAGGGGCCTTACCGGTTCTGAGGGAGGTGATGAGGGACTTAATTTGAGTTGGCGTAACCGAAGGCCAATGAGGCGTGGACATTACTTTGAGGTCAAAGGGTGCCGCAAAAGAGACTGACAGTGGTGTGTAAAGCCTACTGAAATGTGAGTGCCAGGCTGACGCTGGTATCTGGCCTATAATTAAGTGCCTAGTTGCACCCATACCGGCCGCAACAAGGTCCCAAAACTGGCGTTCTTTTCTTTCTACCACCGTCATGGCTAATTGTCGCCATTGAGATTCCGCGAAAGCAGCCTTTTTTTGTTTCAAAAGGTGCTTGTATGAGGTTCTCAAATCCACGAAGAAACCGTGGGAGTAATTCTCTGGGCAGCTAGCTGTCAGGCAAAGGTAGCAAGTCAGCTTTCTCTTGGCGAACTTACAATCTTGGTCAAACCAGGTATTACCGGAACACCTGTTGGCCGTAAGATGTCTTTTCTGGACCAATATACAGTATATTCCAGCGTATAAGACGACTTTTTAACCCCGGAAAATCTTCTCCAAAGTTGGGGGTCGTCTTATACGCCGGGTGTCGTCTACCATCTACCACTTATTACCCCACCTTACTTGTGCCGCTGATGAAAACGTTTGCTGGAGTGGAGAGGAGTGCGGGTGTGTGTGGTCGCTGCTGGCTTGGGGTGCCGCGTTCTTTTTGTGGCCTTTGGCGCCGCGGTCTCGGGTGCTGCCGCTCTGGGTTGTGGCCCGGACGCGAGCGGTTGCGGCGCCGCCCACCCTTGGACCCTCCTGGACTGTTGTGGCGGGATTGTTGCTGCTGTCTGGTTGTCGTGGCTGGGTGCGGGCGGTCGTGCCGCGCCCCTTTTGAACTGCCGTCGTTCGCCTGGGCTCGGGTGCTGCTGTGTCGCCACGGCCCGCATTGTTTTGGACCATTGCTGCTGGCTCTTGTTCGGGTTGGACTGCCGTACCTCCTTCTCTGCTTCTCAGATCTCGCTCCTGAGAGCTGACCAATCCAAGCAGGCTTTGTATACAACAACCAACCAGTGATTGGCTGGTTGTTGTATGCTGGGTCAGAGCTTGGAAAAGTTACTTTTTTGAACTACACAGCTCCCATCAGCCCAAGCCAGCACGGCCACTGGATTGGGCTGATGGGAGTTGTAGTTCAAAAAAGTAACTTTTCCAAGCTCTGTACAGTACAGCACCAGTATCTGTACCTGTTCATACAGTATAGCACCAGTACATACAGTACAGTATACAAATGTCCAACAGTCAAAACCCCATCATGGCTCCACCAGCAAGAAGAAAGAAATATGAAGCCAGTTTCAAACTTAAAGTTCTAAACTTTGCCATGGAACATAATAACTGCGCTGCTGCAAGACAATATGGAGTAACAGAAAAGATGGTTCGGGACTGGAAAGCAAACGAAAAAGCATTAAAGAGTATGCCAAGGGGTAAGTGTGCATTAAGAAGAGGCACCCCACATTGGCCAGAACTCGAAAAACATGTAGCAGACATGGTGAATGAGCATCGCCAAAACGGTTATGTAGTGACACGAAATAAAATACGTTTGTTTGCACTTCAGTGGGCCAAATCTAACCCAGATCACAGCAACAGATTTAAGGCCACTGTATCCTGGTGTACTAGATTCATGGGAAGGCATAATATGGTACTGAGGCAAAACACAAAAGTTGCCCAAAAATTACCTGCAGATCTTGATAGTAAATAGTTTCCATCGATACGTAATACAACAGCGCACTAAACATGGCTATGCATTAAGTAGTATTGGAAATATGGATGAAACTCCAATGAATTTTGATATGGTTGGAAATAAAACTGTCCATCAAAAAAGTGAAAAAACAATTTTAATTAAAACAACAGGACATGAGAAGTCCAGTTTTACAGTGGTACTAGGATGCACAGCTGATGGCGCCAAACTGAGACCAATGATTATTTTTAAAAGAAAAACAATGCCGAAACTCAAGTTCCCTGTTGGTTGTTTTGTACATGTGAATGAAAAAGGCTGGATGGATGAAGAAGGGGTAAAGCTATGGCTTGATAATGTATGGAGCAGGCGACCAGGTGTACTTATTCAAAAACGTAGTCTACTGGTGTGGGATATGTTCAGGGCTCATTTAACTCCCAGCACCAAGCAAAGGCTTGCAAGACTAAACACAGATGCGGCAGTTATTCCTGCAGGATTGACATCGTTGGTACACCCACTGGATGCGTGCCTAAACAAGCCATTTAAAGATCGCATTCGAGAACAATGGAATGAATGGATGGTTAGCGGCGAAAAGTCATTCACAAAAGGAGGAAACATGCGTGCTCCACAGTTGGATGTTTTGTGCAAGTTTGTCATAAAAGCCTGGAATGATATTGATGCAGAAACAGTAATCGAGTCTTTCAAGAAGTGTGGCATATCAAATTCATTAGATGGTATGGAGGACGACTACTTGTGGCAAGATGAAGAGGAAGCCGAAGCTGAGACCACACCATCTGATACGGAATTCGATCCATACGATGAATGCCTTACAAATGTATCACAAGATGTCATTGATGTACTTATGATATCAGATGACGAACAGGAGGATTTTGAAGGCTTTTAAAGGGAAACTGTCACGCCAGCAAAACCTGTAAAAATACCGTAGCTTGCAGTTATGATGGGCGTTGCTAACTCGCCAGGGACTTGCCCGGCACTTGCTCTCTCTCTATTGTTTGTTATCTTCCTCCTATCATCATCAGTTCCAGTTTGGTTGTCAGCTTAGAAAACAAACAGCATGGCAGCTCCCATTGGTTTATTGTCTTATCCTTCCTTCAGCTTTAGAGTGAATTAGGAAAAGTTTAATCCACTTGCACTGTTTTATGTTTGCATGTTTGATGACAAACAGCCTTATGTTTGTAAGTGACAGTTTTCCTGCTAAGTACCTGCATGTCATAAGCATTTGAATTAAAATTACCATATTGAAATCAAATCTGATGTTTTTTTAATTTTTATTTGGTGTGCGTTGGTAGAGGGGTAGTCTTATACGGCGAGTATATCCCAAACTCTATATTTTAACTGGAAAAGTTGGGGGCTGTCTTATACGCCCAGTCGTCTTATACGCCGGAATATACGGTAGGTTTTAAATAGAACAGAATGGTCTGGTAGGCTTTCAAGGGGTCACCTCAGAGTTCAAAACCCCTTGACGAAGGGATTGGAGGATATTACCCTCAAAGAGATTTACTATAGAGAGGGACAAATTAGTAGACCAACGTACTCTCCGTTCCGCAACTACTGATCCCTCCATAGGCAGCAAGAATTGAGGGAGAGTCGAAAACGGAAGGCTCAGATTTAGCAGGAGAGGAAAGTGGTCACTTTCCGTCCTGGTATCAACAACAAATCCTAGGGCATCTGATAGCAAAGAGTGGGAAACCAACTCAAAATCAATTGTGCTTGCACCCCGGTTAGTTAAATAAGTAAAAGAGCCTTTGGAGGTGTCAACTTCAGAACCATTCAGCATTTTGAGGTGATGTACAAATGAAAGCTCCACCAAACGCTTACCCTGTCTGTTCAATTTTTTGTCCTGCAAAGTCCTATAGGTCATGGGAGCCTGGCAAGTAGGACCCCAATTTGTAGATGCGTCACCGCTCAACCATAGATCACCCAAGGACACAGAATGGAGAAATTCATCATGAGAGCTTTAAACTGAATCCTAAGAGGGATGGAGACGTAAACTTGGCGGTAACAACTAACAAAGGCTTGTGCACAGTAAGAGGAACTGAGAGAACAGATCTAATGGGGCCCAGTAATAGTCTTCATAAAAATGTAGGAAGGAAGCCAGGTTGTAAATCACATGGGCTTCAATGTCTGTATACTAATGCACAGAGTATGGGAAACAAACAGGATGAACTTGGGCTGGTGACCAGTAGGCATTACTGTCTCTAGTAGTTTTCCATGAAGCCTGCAAGTGTGAAGACGTAACTGTGGTTAAGGGGGAGTTATGTCTATGCTCTGTCTGGGAACGGACTGCCAGGGTCGTTGCTATGGTAGCCATCTGATAGTGACTGGGAAAGTTCTAACAGAGTCTATGTGTTGTGCTCTTCTGAATTATGCCTCTGAGCTGAGAGGCTGTCTTTTGTGTTCATCTATGGAGAGAGATGTCCCAGAAGGGGGGGTGACTGAAGAATCTCTACATGTATGTACTCATAAGCCTCTGGCCTTAATGTCTTAATAAAGACTCTTAACATGCTCTGAAGAAGTTTCTTGTTCAACTTAACTCCAATGTAATGTATGCTGTTTCACACAACAACGCACACAAGCCAACAGTGGTAGCAGAGGATGGTTACGCTCCACAGCGCATTACACCGGAGTAAGTTGCTGGTCTGAACGGCAGACGGAGTTCCAGAGAGGGCAGGTTGATTGATTGAACCAGACGGAGGTGAGCAACATGGCTGTAAACCTGTCTGGGGGAGGCTTGCCGATGGAACGACTTAATGAGAAGAATTTTGCCAGCTGGAAGCCGAGGATGCGGGCTTTGCTGATAACAGAGGATTTATGGGACGTGATTGAAGAAACCCCCCCGGCGGTACTGACCGCGGCCTGGAAGCGTCGAGACCAGAGGGCGCAGGCGTTTATAATCTTGGCTCTATCGGATTCTCAACTGATGTGTGTAAGAGATGAGCCGTCGGCTAAAAAAAGACGTGGGACGCGTTGCAGGATTTGTCCCAGG
Organism: Rhineura floridana; assembly: GCF_030035675.1. Classification (NCBI taxonomy): domain Eukaryota; kingdom Metazoa; phylum Chordata; class Lepidosauria; order Squamata; family Rhineuridae; genus Rhineura; species Rhineura floridana. Next base: position 71,607,391 of record NC_084490.1, read on the forward strand.
AATGGCAGCGAAGACAGGAGGCGCCGAGAGCCCAGCTGGTGGAAGCTGTCAGAAACAAGGAGGAGAAATGTGCCGAACTGGAGCAGGCTGTCGAAAGCAGACAGGAAAACAAGCGGGAGCAGCAGCGGCTGAGGTCTTGTTTTGCCTGTGGGGCCTGTGGGCATCTCCGTAAAGATTGTGCAATCCAGCGAAACTCCAGGGACGGAGGCTTGAAGCAGGGCAGTGTGAACTTTGTTTGTAAACAGAAGTCTAAAGACTTGGAACAAATTAACTTTATTGTGGACAGCGGAGCAAGCCATATACTAATTAAAGACAGGAGTCTGTTTTACACGTCTACAGATGAGCAGGACTTTGTTTTACTTGCTGATGGATCACGGAAATCCGTAAAAGCACGTGGTCTGGTTAAGTTTGACAAACTTGGACTAATGTCAGAATGTTTGTTTATTCCAGGATTGGCTCATAATATTTTATCTGTGAGAAAACTGGTGAGTTGTCAATTTTCAGTCTGGTTTGATAAAGGAAAATGTTGGGTGCAAAGAGGAGAAAATGTTGTCTGTCAGGGTTTCATGACACAAGGGCAGTTTAAAATGTCCATGGGTGTGAAGTGTGCTGATGCCTTGAGTTTAATGGGGCGGAAAGGGAATGACCACCAGAGCTGTAAGAAGACAGCTGTTAAAAGCACACAGCCACAGTATTCATGTAATGCAGTCAGGCTGATGCCTGAAAGAGTGCATCGCAGCCGAGTTTACAAGCCACAGGGTAAGAGACGTGGCAAACGTGCACCTAGAGCACAAGAGAATGCATATTTCAAAGTTTGGTGTCCAGAAACACAGCAGTTAATTCTGAGCAGAAGCATTAAAGTCTCAGAAAAGCCTTGGGATCAAAGGGAGACAGTCCTTCTTACAGAAACAAATGACACACAAACACAAACACGAACACCATCACAGAAATTTCAGCCAGATGTTAACGTTAAAGTGGAAGGTACACAAATACCTCTCAGAGATGCTTTGAATGAGCTCATTTCTGGAAAACGCAGATCAAAGAAACGAAAAGCTGAGGAAATGGAAGCTCCTGCGCAGGTTGTGCCAAGCACAAACACAAATGGGGGGGCAGAGAGAGCCGAGGCTCTGGTTCCTTTAAGATGCTCCACGAGAGCGAATTTAGGCAAACCGCCTGACAGATTTACTGTGGGATTAATAACAAGTCCTGGAATGAATAAAGTTGTAGACATGGATCCTGAGACACTATATTTGACATGTGTTGAACCAAAGTTTGATTGAACAACGTTTTAGCTAAATGTACAGAGAGGTTCTGAAATGTACTGCTATGTACTGAGATATACTTTTGAACTGTACTGAACTGAAAATGCAATGTACTGAAATGTATTGCAAGAGGTATTGTAGAAATGTATGACTGTTATGACTATGTATTATGGAGATGTATTTCATGTGTATTTTGCAGTCTTAATGGAAAAAAGGGAAGCTGTTGGGCTGGTGACCAGTAGGCATTACTGTCTCTAGTAGTTTTCCATGAAGCCTGCAAGTGTGAAGACGTAACTGTGGTTAAGGGGGAGTTATGTCTATGCTCTGTCTGGGAACGGACTGCCAGGGTTGTTGCTATGGTAGCCATCTGATAGCGACTGGGAAAGTTCTAACAGAGTCTATGTGTTGTGCTCTTCTGAATTATGCCTCTGAGCTGAGAGGCTGTCTTTTGTGTTCATCTATGGAGAGAGATGTCCCAGAAGGAGGGGTGACTGAAGAATCTCTACATGTATGTACTCATAAGCCTCTGGCCTTAATGTCTTAATAAAGACTCTTAACATGCTCTGAAGAAGTTTCTTGTTCAACTTAACTCCAACGTAATGTATGCTGTTTCACACAACAACGCACACAAGCCAACACTTGAACGTCTAATACAGGAGAGTAAATACGACTTGATAAGTATAACTGAAACTTGGTTCGATGACTCCCATGACTGGAATACAGCAACTAAAGGATATAACTTGTTCAAAAAGAACAGAAGGAATAGAAAGGGAGGCAGAGTCGCGCTATATGTTAAAAATATATATCCCTGCACAGAAATACAGAAGGATGAGCTTGGTAGCTCCACCAAGAGTATCTAGATTAAAATAAATGGGACAAGGAATAAAAGGAACATGGTAGTTGGAGTCTACTACTAACCACTCAATCAAGGAGAAGACGATGATGAAACCTTTACAAAGCAAACTGCCAAAGTTTTGAGGAGGCATGATGCAGTAGTAATGGGGAACTTCAATCTCACTGATATCTGTTGAGAGACAAATTCTGCCAAACATTGTCCAGCCAAGAAATTCCTGACTCGTGTTAGAGATAACTTTCTCCTACAAAAAGTGGAGGAAGCAACTAGAGGATCAGGTATCCTTGACTTGATTCTAACCAATAGAGATATATTGTTGGATGAAGTGGCAGTTACGGGAACTCTGGGGGAAAGTGACCACACTATACTTGAGTCTTGATTTTAAAGGAAGCAAAAGCTGACAGTAGCCATACGCAGACATTGGGCTTCAGGAAAGCCAATTTTAAAAAACTCACAACAATGGTAACTAAGGTTCTGTGGCAAGCAACCCTAATGAGAAAAGGAGTCCAAGATAGGTGGGAGTTTCTAAAAGAGGAAATTCTAAAGTCACAATGGCAAACAATTCCATCAAGGAAAAAGGGGGAAGACAGCAGAAGAAGCCAATGTGGCTTCACAGAAAGCTTAGAGATGACCTGAAAACAAAAAAAGGACACATACAGGAAGTGGAATGAAGGCCAGACCACAAAGGAAGAGCACAGACAGGTAGCATGGAATTCCAGGGATGGCGTCAGGAAGGCTAAAGCTGAGAATGAGCTGAGGTTAGCGAAAGATGCCCAAAGCAACAACAACAACAAAAGCTTTCTTCAGGTACATCCATAGTAAAAGACAGAGAAAAGAAATGGTGATGCAGATACTCAACGAGGATGGCAAAGTGATAACAGATGACAAAGAAAAGGCAGAAGTGCTCAATTCCTACTTCGGCTCAGTCTTCTCCCAAAAGAGGGTCTTTGACTCTCCTGGGAAACGTGAAGTTGAAGGGGCAGGATTGGAGCTTGAGATTGATAGACAAATGGTCAAGGAATACCTGATCACTTTGAACAATTTCAAATCTGCAAGGCCTGCTGAACTGCATCCTAGAGTTTTGAAGGAACTGGATGAAGAACTCTCGGAACCACTGTCTACTATTTTTGCGAAATCATGGAGGATGGGTGAAGTGCCGGATGACTGGAGGAGGGCAAATGTCCTTATCTTCAAAATGAACAAAAAGGAAGAACCTGGGAACTACAGACCAGTCAACCTGACATCAATCCATGGGAAAATTCTAGAGTGGATTATAAAGCAATCAATCTGTAAGCACCTAGAAAACAATGCAGTGATTACTAGAAGCCAACATGGACTTATCAAGAACAAATCCCTCCAGACTAATCTTATCCCATTTTTTGATTGGGTAACCTCCCTGGTAAACTGTGAGAATGCAGTGGACATAATGTATCTCAAATTCAGCAAAGCTTTTGACAAAGTGCCCCATGATAATCTGATTTAGCAAACTTGCTAAATGTGAGTTGGATTGATCAAATATCAGGTGGATCCACAGTTGGCTACAGAATCAAACTCAAAGAGTGCTTATCAATGGTTTCTTCTCAAACTGGTTGGAGGTAACGAGCAGGGTACCTCAGGGCTTGGTCCTGGGGCCAGTGCTATTGAACATTTTTATTAATGGCTTGGATGAGGAGGTGAGAGAAATGCATAACAAATTTGCAGATGGTACAAATTTGGGAGGGATAGTTAATACCTTGGAAGACAGAAACAATAATCAAAGGGATCTTGATAGGCTGGACCACTGAGCTGAAAACAACAGAATGAGATTTAAGAGATACGTGCAAGGTTCTACTCCTAGGAAAAAGAAACCAAATGCACAGTTATAAGTCGAGGGATACTTGACTTAGCAATACTACATGCAAGAAGGATCTTGGGATTGTTGTTGATCACAAGCTAAGTATGAGCCAACATTGTGACGTGGCTGCAAAAAAGGCAAATGCTATTTTAGGCTGCATTAACAGAAGTATAGTTTCCAAATCACATGAAGTATTGGTTCCCCTTTATTTGGCACTGGTTAGGCCTCATCTTGTGTACTGCGTCCAGTTCCGGACACCACACTTCAAGAAGATGCAGACAAACTGGAACAGATTCAGAAGAAGGCAACAAGGATGATCAGGGGACTAGAAACAAAGCCCTATGAGGAGAGACTGAAAGAACTGGGCATGTTTAGCTTTAAGAAGAGAAGACTGAGGGGAATTGAAAGGAAATTAAATTGAAAGGAAATTAAACTTTGCCAAACAAAGGACTTTTGAATTTGCAAATAAACCGGGGAAATTGCTAGCATATAAATTAAGAAAAGAACGACAAAAAAATCTTATTTTAAAGATACAAGAAGGAGATGAGATGTTGACAGACAATGTAAAAATCCAAAGGGTTTTTCATCAATATTATTCAACTTTGTACAAGTGTCAGGAAATTCGCTCTGAAAAAATAGAAGAGTATATATCTAAACAGAATTTGCCTAAAATTACAGATTTTCAGAGACAAGCTATTAATGGTCCTATTACGTCAAGAGAAATATCTGAGGCTATAAGTAAAATTAAATTAGGAAAGGTGCCAGGACCGGATGGACTATCAGCAGTGTATTACAAATGCTTGGAGGAGGAACTCTTATTACCTTTACAGTATACAATGAATTCTATTTTGCAAGAGGGGAAGATACCGGATAGTTGGAAAAATGCCAATATAACATTAATACCTAAAGTGGAGCAGGATCTAACCAAAACAAAAAATTATCGGCTGATATCTTTATTGAATAATGACTATAAAATTTTTACAACGATTTTGGCAGAAAGAATGAAAATAATATTTCAACAATTTATTCAGGAAGATCAAGCAGGGTTTCTACCTAAAAGACAACTACGTGATAACGTCAGGAATGTTTTGAATGTGTTGGAATACTTAGAACAACGAAATGATAAACAAGCAGCTTTGATCTTTTTAGATGCTGAGAAAGCATTTGATAAATTTGAATTGGAAATTTATGTTTAAGGTCTTGGAGCAAATGGATTTTGGAGATAACTTTATAAAATGGATTAGATCTATTTATACATCTCAGAAGGCACAGATAATTGTTAATGGAGGGTTAACGGACTCATGTGAAATACAAAAGGGTACAAGACAGGGATGTCCATTATCTCCCCTTTTATTTATTTTGGTCTTGGAAGTGCTGCTTAGAGATATAAGGCAAGATAAAAGGATTTCAGGAATAAAGGTAAAAAAAGAGGAATATAAATTGAGAGCATTTGCTGATGATTTGATAATTGTATTAGAAAATCCATTGGAAGGAATTAATGCATTGATGGACAAATTAAAAGAATTTGGACCGTTAGCAGGATTTAAGATCAACAATCAAAAAACAAAGATGTTGGTGAAAAATTTATCTTCAAGGGAACAAAAAGAGTTGATGGACAAGACAGATTTTAAAATAGAGGAAAAGTTGAAATATTTAGGTATTATTATGACAAAATAAAAATTCAAAGTTGTTTCATAATAATTATGAAAAACTATGGACAGAGATTAAGAAAGACTTGTTAAGATGGGATAAATTACAATTGTCATTAATGGGAAGAATATCCGTGATAAAAATGAATGTACTGCCGAGAATGATGCTTTTGTTTCAAACAATACCTGTAATATCCTCTGATTTACCTTTTAAACAATGGCAAAAAGATATTTCTAAATTTGTTTGGCAGGGAAAAAAACCAAGAGTTAAATTTAAATTATTACAAGACGCCAAAGAAAGAGGAGGACTGGGATTACCGAATTTGAGACTTTATTATGCTGCCTGTTGTTTAGTCTGGATAAAGGTATGGTTTTTATTGAGGAATAAAAGGCTATTGGATTTGGAGGGCCATGACTTGAAGTGGGGATGGCATGGAATCAGAGCTTGGAAAAGTTACTTTTTTGAACTACAACTCCCAACAGCCCAATCCAGTGGCCATGCTGGCTGGGGCTGATGGGAATTGTAGTTCAAAAAAGTAACTTTTCCAAGCTCTGGCATGGATATCTATGGTATGATAAAGGGATATCTATGGTATGATAAAGTAAAAGTTAATGTGGATTTTAATAATCATTTTATAAGACGTCCTCTGTTGAAAATATGGAATAAATATAAACCAAGGTTTTATTTGAAAATACCATTATGTGTCTCAAGTCAAGAAGCGTTTTACAGAAGAGAAATGGCTGGAAAAGAGAAATGGTTAACTTATCAAGAACTATTAGAAAATGTACATGGAGAATATATAATGAAAGAGAGAGAACAACTGATAAAGGAAGGATATAGTTCTCAATGGTTTGCCTATTTACAATTGTTAGAAAGATATAAAATGGATAAGAAAATGTATGGGTTTGAAATAAATAAATCTGATTTTGAAATAGGTTTGTGTACAAATGATGAAAATATAATTGTGAAAATGTATAAACTCTTGCTGAAAATGGATATGGAAGAAGAACAAGTAAAAGAGTGTATGGTAAAGTGGGCAAAAAATTTTGGTTATAATCTACAAATGGATCAATGGGAAAATATGTGGAAAAAAGGCTTGAGATTTACATTATGCTATAATCTTAAAGAAAATTTTTATAAAATGATGTATCGTTGGTACATGACTCCAGAAAATTTGTCAAAAATGTATAGTAATGTTTCTAATGCTTGTTGGAAATGTAAACAACAAGGATCATTTTATCGTATGTGGTGGTTGTGTAAACAGGCAAAATCATTCTGGGCACAGATAGGTAGGATGATGCAAAAAATCCTAAAGATAAATATTCAGTCAAAACCAGAATTTTTTTTATTGGGTTTTATGGATAAACAAATAGAAAAGAAATATGGAAGAATAATATTATATATGATTACGGCAGCAAGATTATTATATGCACAAAAGTGGAAAATGGAATCAACACCAACAACGAAAGAATGGCTATTGAAATTAATGGACTTAGTAGAGATGGATAAATTGACATGTTTACTTAGAGAAAAATCGACAGATACATTTCTTAAGGAATGGAAGCCTCTCTTAGACTTTTTGTTGAAAGATAAAAATGAAATGATGATAATGGGATTTGACGATTAATTAAGACAGCTTATGGAGAACAGTGATTTTGTATGTATTAAGGGACAGGTTTGATATATATCATATATTTATAGCTGATCTGTGACAAATCGGAAGTCAAATTTTTTATTTTTATTTTTAATCTTATTGTGTTATGTCTTTTTTATTTTGTTTTGTTTGTTTTATGAAAATTTGAATAAAAATTATTGTAAACAAAGAAGAGAAGACTGAGGGGAGATATAACATTCTTCCAAGTACAGTAGGGCCCTGCTTTACAGCACTTCGCTTTACAGCGTTCCGCTAATACAGCGGTTGTCAACTGCAGAAAGGCCCCGCTCCTACGGTGCTTGTTTTGCTTTTACGGTGGTTTTGCTCGTCGTGCACCATTTTTGCGCGACGCACGCCATTATTTTCAATGCGTTCCACTTTACAGCGGTTTTTGCTTTACAGCAGGGGTCCGGAATGTAACCCGCTGTATGAGTGGAGCCCTACTGTACTTGTAGTTACCACATAGGGGAGGGCCAGGATCTCTTATCCCTCATCCCAGAGTGCAGTAATGGGCTCAAGATACAGGAAGCCAGCTTTCCTGAACATCAGGAAAAATGTCCTAACCATTAGAGCGGTACAACAATGCAACCAATTACTTAGGGAGATGGGGGTTCTCCAACACTGGAGGCATTCAAGACAGCCACTTGTTGGATATACTTTATTTGGATTCCTGCATTGAGCAGGGGATTGGACTTGATGGCCTGATAGGACCCTTCCAATTCTATGATTTTATGATTCTAAGAAAAAAAAGTCTGTCAGTTTAACTATTCTCAGTCTTCCAAAAAGAATTAAGAAAAAGAGGATTTTATACTTAGACATCACTTTCATACATGCACAAACAAAATTTGTGTCCAGGTTTTCAGTTCACCATGTTTAAAATGATTAAACCACCAAATAGGATAGTGAGCACTTCAGAGATTTAGAGAGTTACCAACCACAAAACAAATTCACAGGTGTCATTGTGCTTAGGGGAAGGAACATGTCGAACACCTTTTGCTCCACTGTCAGCTTAATTTGTCAACAGGTATTCCTATGTGACTAGCAGTGCTTCCCAAAGTGCCAGTACAAGGATGGCATATTTCTCAATATACGTTTACTCTCATGTAGATTCTACAAATTCCCTTTCCCATTCCTCATCCCTTTGACACATCTCAGTTTTATCAAGTGGATAAGAACACAACTATTTACAAGCTGAATAATACTGTGTATCTGCCTTCACTGTGGCAGACACAGGGCAAATTCCTGGAAATAACTTTCTCAGGCAGGGAGCCTGAAGCGAGACAAAGAGTGATCACAAGAGACAAAGTTATAGGCGTCACTGACAAAATAAAGGCTAACAAATCATCAGGTTAGTTAGGCATCCACCCAAAAGATTTTAAAGAACTCAAATATAAAATTGCTGATCTTCAAACAAAAATATGTAACTTGTCCCAAAAGATCAGTCTCTGTGTCTGAGGACTGGAAAACAGCCACTGTAACACTAAGTTTTTAAAAAGATCTGGGAAATTATAGATATGGTAGCTTGACACATGTTTTAGGAAAATATTATTAAAGATAAATTACAAAGTATATTGAAGAAAAAGACTTGTTAAAGAAGAATCAGCATGGCTTCTGCAAGGGTAAATCCTGTCTCACTAACCTTTTAGAGATTTTTGAGTGTGTTAAGAATGTGGATAGAAGTAATATGGTAGACAATGTCCACTTGAACTTTCAAAAAGCTTCTGATAGTACTTCACAAAAGACTCTTGAGGAAACTTAGCAGTCATGGAATAAATAAGAGGGCAGTTACTCTCATGGATCAGTAGCTGGTCAAAAACCAGGAAACTAGAGTAGGAATAAATAGATAAATCTCACAATGGAAGTGATGTCCCCCAAGGAGGTGTCTATCTTGTTCATAAATGATGAAGATTCAGGGGTTAAAAGTCAAGTATACAAATTTGCTTATGATGCCAAATTATGATTTGCTTATGATGCCAAATCAAGGGGAAAAGATAAAAAGGGATTGCAATTAGCTTCAAAATGGTCTCTCTAAACAGGGTGAATGGGCATTAAAATGGCAAAATGGCAAATGCAGTTCAATGTAAGCAAGTGTGAAATGATGCACACCAGGACAAAAAATATATTTGCACATATACCCAAATGAGGAATGAACTGGTAGTGACTGACCAGGAGATCCTGGGGTAGAGATGAGAAGGCCCAGGAAAACACATTTCCCCCCTGATTTTTTCCAGGCTTTCACATCTCTTGGGGTCATGGTGGATAACATGATGAACATGTAGACCCAGTTTGTGGCAGCTGTGAAAAAGGCAAATTCCATTTTAGAAATCATTAGGAAAGGTATTGAAAAATAAAACTGCCACTAACATAATTATATTTTATTGAATCATATAATATAAAATATATAAGTCTATGGTATGACCACTGTCAGGCCCAGGATGAGACTCAGGAACCAGACCAGGGGTTGTAAGTAATTCAGTTTTTATTAGAGTAATGTCCAAACAAAGACTGCGTCTTCTCATGAAGCAGTACAGAAATACAGGTCCTGCGGCATTGAGAGAAAGTTGACAGAGCAAGGGGCTGCTTCCCGCTTGTTCTTTAAGAAGGGGCCAAATGGGCGCGCAACCTTTCGCTCCTCCTTAACTGCCCCTCAGGTACTACCCGCCTTCCCCCCCTTCTCTCTTGTCTTTTCAGATGTCTTCGTGTGCGCGGCGAAGGGGGAAGCATCGGCCCCTCCTCTTCTGAAGTTTCCGATTCCAGTATGGGGGATGGGGGGGCTGATGGTAAACTGCCTCGCGGCTTTTCTGCCTTGGGCAGCCCTCCCTCTTCTCCCTCCTGTTCTGAGCTTCGGAGAAGGGGAGGCGTGGGAATGTCCAGGGACGATTCTGAAACTCCAAAGCTCTCAGGCTCTCCGTTGCTAAGCAACCCTATCTCTGGCATTTCCTCTGCTTCGTCTTCGCTCCACTTGGGCGAAGTTGCTCCCCCTCCTCCCTGCCATCCATCTGAATCCCCTTCTTCCAACCCCCCGGGACCCCAACTCTGCCTCCCGACATCATCCCCTCTCCCAAGCTGCCCCCCCCTTTTGCTGACTTGGGGCGGTGGGGAAAACGTTGATGGAAAAGTTTTACCAAGTCTGGAGCATGCACGTCAACTTCATCTTCCCATGATCTATCAGCTGGTCCATAGCCTTTCCAGTGAATCAAGTACTGCAACTTGCGGCGTCTTATTCTGGAGTCTAGGATTTCCCCACCTTCAAACTCAATTTGCTCATTTACCAGGAGCAGAGCTCCGGGAGGCTCCTCCGGCCGTAACTCACTGGGAGGGGTGGCTTTTGTTAACAGGGATCGATGAAACACAGGATGTATTTTAAACGTGTCAGGTAGCTTCAGTCGGTACGCCACGGGATTAATTTGAGTTTCTATTTCAAAAGGACCCACCCTCTTGTCTTGTAATTTTCTACATTTACCTGGCATTTGGAGGAAGCGGGTGGACAGCCAGACCCGATCTCCCGGCTGCAGGGGGGGGCCCTCCTTCCTGTGCAGGTCAGCAACTCGCTTGTACTCCATTTTGGCTTCGTTTAACTGCTGTTTCAGTGTCTGTTGCGCCGCTTGCAATTCCTTAAAGAAGTTCTCAGCTGCCGGTACCAGCATACCCTCTGAGCTGCTTGGAAAGACTTTAGGATGGAATCCATAATTAGCGAAAAACGGGGTTTGTTGAGTGCTGGAATACAGGGAGTTGTTGTAGGCAAACTCTGCAAAATGCAAACATGATACCCAGTCTGTTGATAGGACACATAACTATGTAAATATCTTTCCAAAACGGCATTCAAGCGTTCCGTCTGGCCGTCTGTCTGGGGGTGATGGGCGGAGGAGAGTTTTAACTCCGTCTGCAGCTGTTTCCACATGGCTCTCCAAAATTTGGCTGTGAACTGAGTTCCTCGGTCCGAGACTACACTGTTTGGCAACCCATGCAGCCGGCAGACTTCTTTGATGAATAACTTGGCCGTTTCTTTAGCCTCTAAGGCCCCTGCACAAGGAAGAAAATGCGCCATTTTGGTGAGTAAATCTACCACTACTAGAATGGCTGTCATTCCTTGGGACTTGGGTAAATCAGTTATAAAATCCATGGATAGGTCCTTCCAGGGTTCGTGTGGGACAGGTAACGGTTGTAACAGTCCTGCTGGTTTTCCTGTTTGTGTTTTTGTCCGCATACAGACAGAGCAGGACTTTACATAGTTTTCAATATCCTGACGCATTTTAGGCCACCAAAAGTCCTTGGCCACGTTCTGAATGGTTTTGTAAATCCCAAAGTGTCCCGCTGTGACGGAATCATGGCACTGGCGTAGGATTCTGAGCCTTAATTCCCCTTCTGGCACATATCTGGCTGTTTTGAACCATAACAGTCCATCCCTCCAGTGGAAAGTTACTTCTGAGTCTTGATCTTGTCCCGTCTCCTGCCTATATCTTAGCATGTCTACATCTTCTTGTTGTGCCTTTTTGAGTTCCTCTTCCCATGAAGGCTGACATGATCCCAACGTTAATTTCTGTGGCGGGATCACATACTGAGGCTGGTCATCTGATTCACTTTCTTTGAATTGTGGCTGTCTGGATAAGGCATCTGCTCTCTGGTTTTTGGCTTGGGCATGATAAATAATCTTGAAGTTGAATCTAGTGAAGAACTGGGACCATCTTATCTGTCTCTGGTTCAACTTTCTGGCCGTTTGGAGGCTTTCCAGATTCTTGTGGTCGGAGCGCACTTCAATCTGATGAGAGGCCCCCTCTAGGTATTGTCTCCAGTTCTCAAAAGAATCCTTGATGGCCAGCAGCTCCTTCTCCCATACTGTGTAGTTCTTCTCTGCTGACTTTAACTTCCTAGAGAAGTATGCGCAGGGGTGCAGCTCCTTTCCCCCTTGGTCTAATTGCAGAAGGACCCCCCCAATGGCAAAATCCAAAGCATCTGCTTCCACGACAAAAGGGCGGGTCGGGTCAGCAAAGCGCAGAATGGGCTCGGAAGTGAACCTTCTCTTCAGCTCCTCAAAGGCCTTGGTGGCATTCTCTGTCCATTGAAACTTCTTCTTTCCCCTTAAGCACTCAGTCAGAGGAGCTGTTAAAATGGAAAACCCTGGAATGAACTTTCTGTAATAGTGGGCAAACCCTAGAAACCATTGTACATCCTTTTTGGTAACAGGCAGGCCCCAGTCCAATATACAACTTACTTTCCCTGGGTCCATCTCCACTCCTTCCGCTGAGATTCGGTACCCAAGGAAGTCCAAAGACTTGAGGTCAAATCCACATTTCTCTAACTTGGCATACAAGTGATTCTCTCTCAGTCTCTTCAGCACCGTTTTCACATGCTGATCATGGTCTTCCTGGTTCTTTGAGAACACTAGGATATCATCTAAGTAACAGATTACATATGTGTCCAACAGGTCTCTAAACACGTCGTTCATGAACTTTTGAAAAACTCCTGGACTTCCACAAAGCCCAAACGGCATGACCAGGTACTCAAACTGACCATAAGCGGTCAAGAATCCCGTTTTCCATGCATCTCCCTCCTTCATTCTGATCAGATTGTACGCTCCTCTCAAATCCAGCTTTGTGAAGACTTTTGCGGAGCGCAGTCGGTCTAGCAGCTCTGAAATCAGGGGCAGCGGGTAGCTGTTAGGGATGGTGATCTGGTTCAATGCACGATAGTCGTTACAAGGTCTGAGTTCCCCCCCTTTCTTTTTCACAAACAATAGTGGCGCTCCAGCAGGGGACTGTGAGGGACATATGAATCCTCGCCTCAGGTTTTTATCCAGGAATTCCTTCAGGGCCTCCCTCTCAGTCTCTGTGAGCGAGTAAATTTTCCCCGATGGGATGCTGGCTCCTGGCACGAGATCAATCGCACAGTCGTAAGGGCGGTGGGGGGGTTAGAGTCTCTGCCTCTTTTTCATCAAATACATCTTTGAATTCCTCATACTTCAGCGGCAGGGTCACTTGCTCACTCTCCTGCGCTGCCGCCGCCAAGGTGTTCTTGATTCCTTCGGGTTGACAGTTCTCCTGACAATACTGTGAGGTGAACCACACCACCGCCTCCTTCCAACTTATCTTGGGTTTGTGCTTTGCTAGCCAGGGCATTCCCAGAATCACCTCAAAGTTCGAGAGATCTGACACGTATAGAGAAATGAACTCTTCATGCCCAGGGATTTGAAGTTTCACTTCCTCCGTGGCTTGTGTCACCCCTCCTAACTTCAGGGGTCTCCCATCGATGGTCTCCACAGATAGGGGAGCGTCCAGTTTCCACCGGGAAATTCCATGACGCTTGGCTAGCTTTGCATCAATAAAATTTGTGGAGGCTCCACTGTCAATCAAGGCAGTAGAATTAAACACCACTCCTCTGGAAGTTGTAATCCGAATAGGTAAGACCAACACCCCTTTTGAGGGAGGTTGGATCGTTGGAGGGCCTTTATACAACGCTGCCCGCAGTCCACCGGCCTGCACGTGGACTGGGTGTTCTAGTTTCCCGACGGCTCGGCTTTCCCCCCTTTCAGTCCACAGTCTCTGGCCACATGGCCCGGTTTTGAACAATAAAAGCATAAATGTTCTTGACGTCGTCTTTCCTTTTTTTCTTCTGACAATCTTGGCCCAGCCCCTCCTTGTCCCTCAGTTGCATTACCTGCCGCCCCTGCAGTGGAAAGGGCCTTGCTGCAGGATGCCGAGGCTGAGTATCTCGGGACCTCCTGCTTCTTTTCCAGGCGTCTTCCTTCCATCCGGTGATCTGTCTGTAGGCATAGCCGGATTAGCCCTGGCAGGTCAGTGGGAGGGGTGGTCCTGGCCAGCTCATTCAGGATTTCAGCATTTAATCCACTCCGGTACATAAACATCAAAGCGGCATCATTATAACCCGTTTCCTGGGACAAAATTTTAAAAGCATTAGTGTACTCAGAAACAGTCCCTTTAGCTTGCTTCAGAGCGCCTAGCTCCTGCGCTACTGTTTCAGCTCTTTGCGGGTCTTGAAACATCTCGGTCATCTCCTGTATAAATCCTCTGTATCTTCTTAAGACAGTATCCTTTCTCACCAGATATGGAGTCACCCATTTTGCAGCTTCTCCCTCCACAAGGCTAATCACGAAGGCGACTTTAGCCCCATCATCTGGAAATTCTGTGTGCCTGACATCCAGATATAATTCACATTGAGCCATGAAAGTTGCCAACTGATCACTCTGTCCCGCATATTTTGGGGGCAATCCAATGGGAACCTTTACTGCGGCAACTGGAGGGGCTGTTCGCATCTGGTCTATCGTGGTCTTCAAGGCTTGATTATCCGTTTTCAACGCCTTGACAGCTGCTAGTAGGGCTTGGACATCCGTCTGCAAATCAGCTACCTTAGTCCTCAAGAGTTTCACTTCTTCCGTCTCGGAAGTGGGGTTCGTTCCCCCCCTGCTCCCTTTGACATCTTGTCCCAGTCAAGTGAAGAGAGCGTTGAGGGTGATTGAGGTGGCTCTGTCAAGCTGTCAGGCCCAGGATGAGACTCAGGAACCAGACCAGGGGTTGTAAGTAATTCAGTTTTTATTAGAGTAATGTCCAAACAAAGACTGCGTCTTCTCATGAAGCAGTACAGAAATACAGGTCCTGCGGCATTGAGAGAAAGTTGACAGAGCAAGGGGCTGCTTCCCGCTTGTTCTTTAAGAAGGGGCCAAACAGGCGCGCAACCTTTCGCTCCTCCTTAACTGCCCCTCAGGTACTACCCCCCTTCTCTCTTGTCTTTTCAGATGTCTTCGTGTGCGCGGCGAAGGGGGAAGCATCGGCCCCTCCTCTTCTGAAGTTTCCGATTCCAGTATGGGGGATGGGGGGGGCTGATGGTAAACTGCCTCGTGGCTTTTCTGCCTTGGGCAGCCCTCCCTCTTCTCCCTCCTGTTCTGAGCTTCGGAGAAGGGGAGGCGTGGGAATGTCCAGGGACGATTCTGAAACTCCAAAGCTCTCAGGCTCTCCGTTGCTAAGCAACCCTATCTCTGGCATTTCCTCTGCTTCGTCTTCGCTCCACTCGGGCGAAGTTGCTCCCCCTCCTCCCTGCCATCCGTCTGAATCCCCTTCTTCCAAACCCCCAGGACCCCAACTCTGCCTCCCGACAACCATGCTTGGAATGTAAATGTAATGCCTTCAAGTGGATTCTGACCTATGGCGACCCTATGAATAGGGTTTTCATGAGGCTGAGAGGCAGTGACTGGCCCAAGGTCACCCAGTAAGCTTCATGGCTATGTGGGGATTTGAACCCTGGTCTTCCAGGTCATAGTCCAACATCTTAACCACTACACCACACTGGAATACCATGCCCATTCTGGTTGCCACACCTCAAAAGATATTTGGAGCTACAGAAAGGGCAACCAAAATGATCAAGGGGGTGAACTACCATACAAGAAAAAGTTTGTGGATTTAGTTTCGAAAAAAAGATGAGTAAAAGGGGAGCATGATCGAGGTGTTTCACATGGTAAGGAGAAAGTGAACAAGGTTAGGTTTTTCTCCCTTTCTTGTAATACTGTAACCCTGGAGTCATCCAGTGAAACTGAACATTGGAAAATTCAGAACAGACAGAAGAAAGTACTTCACAAAGTGCATAGTTAAACTACAGAATTAACTACTATAAGATGTAGTGATGGGAATCAGCATGGACAACTTTAAAAGGGGATTAGAGAAATTCATGGAGGACAATGCCATCAGTGGCTACTAGCCAGGACGTCCACTTTCAGAGGCAGTATGGCTCCGAATATCAGTGAGTGGGAAACACAAGTGGAAAGAGCGCTTGTGGTCCTGCTTGTGGGCTTTCCATAGACATGTGGTCAGCCATGGTGAAAACAGAATGCTAGACTTGATGGGCCTTTCGTCTGATCCAGAAAGGCTCTTCTTACGTACAAGGGCAATACATTTATTATAAATGAATTTAAGGATGCAACCTTGAACATGCTTACCTGAGAGCAATTCCCACTGAATTCACTGGGACAACTTTCAGGTGAGATAGCATACAATTGTGCTGCACGTTAGCACAAAGCAACTTAGTTACCAGCTGAGAGCATTTAAGTGCATGGATAAAACTCAAATCAAGGACAGAAACCAGTATTTGTAAGGGTCCAGTGTTTTTCAAAACTGGAACTGATGAGTTTAAAGCACACTGAAGTGTCTAAAGCACAATGTAGAAGTCATTCTACAAACCCAATTTATCCATTTTACATTACTGTTCCTCTTGTCAACTCTCAACTGACTTCCTGCCTAGACTTCCCTAGTTCCAACTTATCGTTTGAAATCATATCATTGTATAATAAAAAGCTTCTAATTTTTTAATCTCAAGGTGCTGAACACAGTTTTTTCTTTATTTAAACATATATTTTACTGGAGCCATTACATGAAAGAACTTATTCTTGAAACAGTTACCTTAATTCTTGCATTATATTTTATTTTCAGTCATGAGTGTAATGTTTAATACACCCAAGCTTTTAAAATAAACTATTAGTGATATATTTAACACTTTGATTTGGATTCCTGCATTGAGCAGGGGGTTGGACTTGATGGCTTATAGGCCCCTTTCAACTCCACTATTATTTGATTCTATGAACGCTCTTCATGAGCAGTAGATTCCTTTGCAATTCTGGACAAAAATTACTTAAAACATAAGATCCCATTTCACTGCTAGTGACACTGTCATCTAAACATTACAATGAATCTGGATACTAAGAGCTACTTTATGCAAATTCCAGGACTTGTGAAATTTGATACTTTTCCCACTTTGAACAGCAGACTACCCCTGCCATATCCCAAACACTTTTTAAAATCGTACTTAAGTTTAAAAAGTAGCTGCCAAGTGGCATGGTGTGGTAGAAAGGAAGGCTATTGTTTGGAAAATACATATTAAAAGTTCAGTACCAGCTACACATTTCTTTGAATTCTGTATTTCCAACCATTGAGCATCTTTAGACTGCAATCCTATACCCACTTACCTGGGACTAAGCCCCAGTAAACTCAGTGGGACTTACTTCTAAGAAGACATGCATGAGATTTCACTATTACCTTTTGTGCAGCAAGATGAAGAGCTGTCCTCTGGTTAAGGTCAGCTTTATTTACATCTGTTCCTGCTTTCAACAAAGCCTCAGCACAGTCTAGCCTATCGGCCAACACACAGTACATTAGTGGAGTTCTCCCAAACTGGTCCTCTTTGTTCTTCAGATCAGGGTTACCTATAAGAATAGGAAGTAAATAGTAGTGTTGGCTGTACAGAAGTTTTATTACATGTGAACATTTACTATTTATTTTGAATTTTTTTTTGTCTGTACATTGATTGAAATATCTTAACCAAATTTGGCATGATGGTACCTGAGGTCATGGAGCAGGTTTTTATCAACTTTTGGATACCCCTGGATGCCATTTTGAAATAAAGTGGCAGACTGCATCTTTACAAAACTGCACTGATTTGGACATCATTAAATATATCGTAACTAAATTTGGTACAATGGTTCTTGAATTCAGGAAGCAGGATTCTTTCTACGTTTTGATATCATTGGACACCATGTTGAATCAAGATGACAGACTGAACCTTTCAAAAATGTATTGATCTGAACACCTTTTACGATACTATAACCAAATTTGGAACAGTTGTTCCTGAGATCAAGGACTGAACTCTTCAAAACCGCATAGATTGTCTGTGAGAGTTTCTGTTGACTTCTTAGAATTCCCAAGCAAAGCTGTGCATTCCCCACTAGTTTTCTATATAACTGAAAAAACAGCACACAAGCTCTTTTAAGATAAAAATGAATGTTTACAGTCTTGCATTGCTAGGGCTGCCAGCAGATGAGAAAAGCAGACAAAAACACAACCTGGAATTCTCTTGTGCCTTTACCATCAGGTAGAGCTGTTTAGGACAAGAAGATAAGGATTATCATCTGCTAATGTCTGCCATTACGATGCTGTTACAGAAGAAAGTCCTGAGAATTAAAAGTTGGCACATTTAAATGTTGCTGCAATATTAAAAATGTCATCAGAGCAACTTGCACTAGGTTCTTAAATCATGAAGGATAGATAGAATAAATCAGCACCAGTTTAAATATTCATCAGTGACAAGAAGTAACATTTTTCTTGGACTGTATCTGCTCCAAGGTGGCAATGTATATATATCTTGCTAGAGCCATCAGCAGGCCTCCTGTTATAGCATTTTGCCAACCTCCTAATTTGCGCAGACTGTTGGTGAGAGCTGTGCTTAAGCCACCTATCACCAATCTAGGGTCTCATCCTTGTCACTCCAAACGCTGCATCACCTGTGTGTACCTCAGGGAGACAGCCACTTTTACAAGCACTAGGACAGGCAGGACATATTACATCAAACAGAACATCACCTGCAGGTCCTGCAATATAGTTTACATCATCAAGTACAAAAGACCAGGATGTCATATCCAATATGTAGGAAAGACCACAACTGACCTACGCACGTGCTTCAGGAACCACAAGTCGGCAATCTTGACAAAAAAGTGGAGCAACCAGTTGCAAAGCATTTTAACATCGAGGGTCACAGCCTGTTGGACTTTTCCATTACAGCGATAGAGATGCCAGCAGATCCAGCAGCATTGACTAAAAGGGAGAACTTTTGGATTTGGACACATTGGCACCACATGGCCTGAACCTGGAGGACAGTACCAGCACTACTTAGCTTCTGCAAATGAAGCATTCTGAGCATTCCATCCTCAAAGCTCTATAACGGCCACCTTGGTAACAGCATTTGTATGTTGGCAGCTGATGAAGGCGGAAGCTGAAACGTTTTGTTAATACAATAAAAACCTCTGTTAGGTTAATCACAATTACGTTTATGTATATATAAAAGACAGTTTTGAAAGCAACAAACAGAACTTCACTCAAGCTTGTTCTGGATCCCTATAAGGATTCTGTTAATCACCTAAAATATATATAAACGTAATTGTGATTAACCAAACAGAGGTTTATATATATATATATATATATATATAAAGAAAACACAAATGGGGGAAAGCTAGACAGAACTCTTCTCACTGACATTTTAATCTTATATGAGCAAGGAGATGTGCTTTTTTTATAAGCAGGTACTGTTTAGGAAAAACTTTATCACTTGTTTCTGCTGAATGCACAAACTGGTCTTTAGTTGTTTTTATAACTTTTATAAAGATGAACAAAAGTAGCAAAAATAAAGAGCAGTATAAATTTTCCCCACAAGATCCAATTACTTCATAAAGAGAAACAAATTAAACAACAGTGTACTTCATGGTCATGTCCAGAGGAAGTTACTACAGAATCTATTGTACAATCTAGCACAAGATGGAAATTTAAAAAATAATCTCATTGGCTTTGATCCTAACTTTCCTTCTGTGACTGTTCTGCTCAGAGTACGAATCACGAGGCGGAAACGAGGATGGAATTAATTCTTGTTTTATTGGGGTAATTGAAACATCAAAGGCAGCACGCTTCATAGACTTACTATGCTAACTCACTTCTATCCCTAACTAAGCTACCTAAGCATACTCTGCAGCGTGTGATGGAAGTTGACTCAGCACCCAGGTCGGGGGGGGCTGCCTTAAGTAGGAAATGTCTTTGCCCATAATCTCTGACTCCTTCAAAGACCCTCCCTCTGGCCGAGGCGCTTCTCACAGCGTCTCGCACGGGGCAAAAGGGGGTGAGCCTCCACCGGCTCATCTGACAATACAGGCTCGATAGGTGCCGGCTCAGCTTCAGGGGGTGGGGATGCGTTTGAAGTTTCAGGGGGGTTGGAGTTGGTGTGCACGCCAGGACATCCTCCAATGGCTCTGTTGAGGCGTCTGGAGGTGGCGTGAAATCTTCTTCGGCGGGAGAACTGTCCGTGGGAGCTGGCACAGAGTCAACCACACCCCCTCCCCCATGGTCTTCGAAAGTGTCAACATCCTCTGATTCTTCCCTTTGCTCTAGCTGAGGCAGCTGAAGCTCATCTAGTCCCCTTCCTTGATCCCCCTGAGGAAACTGGGGCTCAACAGAATTTCCTTCTTCCCCCTTCCCTTGGAAGCCCTTGATGTCCCCCAAAAATCCACTCCTGGGAGTTGGGAAATCCTTGGAAAAGGTATTGGATAATGGTGCGGAGACTGCAGATGGAGGTGAGAGTTGGCAGAAATCGCCCTCCCTTTGTGTGAGTGGAGAAGCAACTTAGGATCTAAGGCACTGTTTGTTTTGAAGTACCATAGTACACTAATTACAAATCATAATTGTTTCCAAATATTTTGGCTATAAATAATGCAACTTGTGTATTAAAATGGTTCACTTCTCAGGCTGCAAACTTAAACCAGAAACAACAGATCCATGAGCTCCACACTACAGGGTTCTTAAACATGTAAATTATTTATTATTATTTATTACATTTATACCCCACCTTTCTTTTCATGATTGAAACCCAAGGCGGCTTACATGTGGTTCCCAGGCGGTCTCTCATCCTGGCACTGACCAGACCTGACCCTGCTTGGACTTCAGCAGGGAGCTCGCCTTATGTGCCTTCAGACCATAGCCTGGTAAACAGAAAGCTTCCAACAGAATACAAAACAGAAGCTTCCAACTCACGCTTTTCAGTTGCAGTTCAGCCAAGAGTTTACTGGGTAGCCTTATGCAAGTCACTAATAGTGCAGTCCTATGTATGTTTACTCAGAAACAAACTCCATTGCGTTCAATGAGACTTACATCTAGGCAAGTGTGTATAGCAGTGGCCTCCCTATTTGGCCTGAAGCATGGTTTGGTTCAAACCATGCCTACCTGTCCATCTCTTGATGTCATGTGATGTCAAGTACAAGACAGGTAAATCCACTCAACAGGCAAATTGCAAAGGAAAAATCAGGAGTGCAGTCTAACTACACTCTCAATTCTTCCTTTGCAGCCAGAATTAAAACCATGGCTACAAAAGAACCATTTTCCTTTGTAGGTACAGCATGAACAAGCAGTACCTGCGAAGGAAGAATGAGTGCTCCCGATTCCTCCTTTGTAGTCAAATCACCAATTGGCAGGTGGAAGGCCTTGCCCCACAATCAAAGTGGTGCAGAGGATATAGGAGCTTTAAATCCAGCCCACCAGCTGGATCCAATTCTCCAACCCTTGTGTACAGGATTGCAGTTTAACTCTCAGTCCTGTTGAATACCTATATTATGGGCACAATCATCAGCCTGTCTTTTTTAGTGTTTTTTAAATGATATGGAAGCCATTCTGGACACCTTTTTTAGCTGACTTTTAAGAGTTGTAAAGATTACTAAAATGATGTCTGAAGTGGTTTGTGCGCCTTAGGAAAATTACAATGCAATTATTAATCAGCAATAATGGTAAGTAATAAGCACAACCTCAGTGGCCATGGGACACTAACATATAATTTTAAAATATTAATAATAAAGTTATCAAAACTCAATTGTCTTTCTGAAACAATCACATCAAACAAGTTTACACTACTTCCAAAACCTTCCCCACTAAAATTTAAATAGATACACACAGCTGAAAAAAGAAACAAGCTGGAAAATGAGATAAATCTTATTAACTCTTCATTAGAAAAAACCTTTCTCAGAACATCCAAAAGGTGGCCAAGATAATAACTTGGATAGGGTTATCTCATTTATGTTTATGGAACTATCCCTACTGGAAGACAGCTCATATACTTCTACAATGAATGGAGAAACATCTCATCTTCATAATCAAGCAGGATTCTTAGATTAGATAACCACACCCTAGAATATATTACCAATCTTTGGGCTCCTCAGGCGACATTTCCCTTCATTCAAGGATCAGTATGTTTTTGGAGCCCCTGCGCAGGCAGCTGTGTAATTAGGGAACTGTTTCTCCTCAGGTGTGAGATCAGTCAAACAGCTTGGATGGTATTTTTCTTTAAGAGCCTAAGCTCTTAAAGCATCTGTGCCCAGAGTGGAATAGTCTGCCAAATCCGTCTCTTTTCATGGGTTTCCCCCCTTAATCTGTGTGCACTTGCATTATTTCCTGTCAAACACAGTGTAAAAGAAGAGGGTATCTGGTGTACCACATTCTAGATTTTACCTTCTCCTTTGCCAGCAATCCTTCATCAAGATACATACCGTATATTCCGTCGTATAAGACGACTGGGCGTACAAGACGACCCCCAACTTTTCCAGTTAAAATATAGAGTTTGGGATATACTCACCGTATAAGACTACCCCTGCTTATGACATGCCATTCTTGCCTTCGTATCGAACAAGTTTGTTATTCCAGATAGCGTAGCTAAGTTTCTTGTTTTTTGTTTGTGTATTCGTTTCCCAGAGTGTGAAGGTTTTGTTATCTGTCTATCCTACGTTTCTTCCTTCCCTCTGTCTTGTGTTTGACATCGTTTGTCTCGTTGTTCCTGGGGAATTCCTTGGGAGGGGGGGCTCCCTTCCCTGATCCTTTCCCCCAGAACTTTAGCCTACGGCTCCCAGAGATACCGCGGCTGCGGTTCTCTCTCTCTAAGGCGGCTGCCTTAGTCTCCTTTTGTTAAGGGAGCTTACGGCTTTCCTTCTCACCCAGCGGCACTCCTCTGCCCTCGTTTAGCCTCGCAGGAGCCGCTGCTCTCTGCTGATCCTAACGGCGATTCCGGGAGACCGCGGCTGCGACTCTCCCTCGCTCAGCAGGCGGCCGCAAGTCTAATCGAGAGCTTCCGATCGCGGCTCTCCGCCTCGCGCCGCCTCGCTCTCTCCCTTTTATCGCCGCCTATTTCGGCGGCCCCAGAGCCTGCGGCTGCGGCTCTTTCCCTTGCTCTGCCTCCCCCTCCCTCCGGCTTTCTCCACGGCAGTTAATTACGCCGCGACGACCATTGAAGCCTGCGGCTGCGGCTCCATTTAAATTTGTAGTCCAGCAATGCCCACTCTTGCGAAATAACTACCGTATATTCCGGCGTATAAGACGACTGGGCGTATAAGACGACCCCCAACTTTTGAGAAGATTTTCCTGGGTTAAAAAGTCGTCTTATACGCCGGAATATACGGTACTCATTCAGCGATAGATACTCAGAGCTTCCTTCCCTCCCTTCAATTCTGCATTGCAATAGATACTGTCATGACCCCTATAACCAGCAGTTAAGGAGCCGGGTCAGGACTCAGAGTTGAGTGCTGAAGATAGGGAGTTCATTGCACCTGAGGCTATTGGACAGGAACTCCCAGCATAACATCCCAAACCATCAGAGCCTATAGGGCCAGAGCCTCACCCCTCACAGGCACCTTCCCCTGAGCCTGAAGAACCAGATGCCTCCCACTGCTTCCCAGTCCAGGAGCACACCAAGAGGAAGGCCATGGAAGAGAGGAGTGCCCATCTACAAGCCAGAGAGTTGGCCCTTTAAGACTCTGAAGCTCTTTCAAGGGAGAGGAGCCTGGAAGATATAGTCTGAAGACAAAGGTATAAAAGGCCTCAGTCTGTTCCCAACCCTTGCTTGAAGCCTGTTGCTCACTTGGAACTGTCCAAGGTCCAGACACCTTTGACTAGCCTTGCCACTTTCTCTGTTGGATTTAGCCTCGGACCAGAATGTGTCAAATTCTTTCTGCAACACTGGGAGAAGTCCTTGTCAGACTGCAGAAGATACATTTGCATGGCAAATGTGAGCAACGTTTTTTGTGTTGAGGGCTACATTCCCTCAGGATTAATATGTTGGGAGCTGCATACCAACCCTGAACAAAGCCAATTATGGGCAGAGACAGTACTGGCTGATGCTCATTGGGTCTGGTAGGGTGGAAAACAGAAAGACCAACATTAGGTACAACCAAAACCAATGACAGGCAGAGTCAATTAAATCAAATTTTGTCCCTATCTTCCTCCCTGCTGAGTTCTACATGGGCAAAACTAAGACTAGGAGAAAGAAGTGACAGGCAGTGCCACTTCCTGGACTGGCTTTAAGTAGGAAGGCAGGCAGGGGCTATCTGACAGAAGATTGAAGTTGGTAATATAGCATCCCATTCACTTTATTGGATTGACTGTCCAGAAACAAAAGCATTCTTGATTAACTTATCTGAAAGAAGGACATCACACTAGTACCATAGACTAACACAGCTACAGTTCTGGAAATCAACTAAAAGTAATTCTTAGGGCTGTGCACCAGATTCAGCCAAGACTTGAGCCAAATTGGGCCTATTTGGAATTTTTCTGTCCTCTGTCAAATCAGGCTGAGACAGCCATGGATCGCTATGGGTTGGATTGGATGTCCCAGTATGATCCAGGACTGTCAGGGGAGCAGGGCATGAGGCAGGAAAAAGAGGCAGCCATCAGGTGGAAAAACCACTCTCCTTCCTGCCTGTTGAGTGGAGGCATAAATCCTGTGGGGTAGAGATGCAGCTTGCAAAACAACACCACACAGGATTGCTCCCTTGCTTCAACAGCTATAGAGCCAAGGGAGCGATCCTGTGGGGTACAGGTGCTGCTTTACAAGCAGCTTCCCTGAAGGAAAGCCACTTGTGAAACAGCACCCTGCAGAATTGACTGCTGCTCTTGGCCAGGAGAGACGAAGAAAACTCAAAATTTCCTTCCCACACCCCCCACCATGTATTTAACTAGGGTTTATTCCCATTCGGGAGTGGCTCTGAGGCGAAGCAGCTGGCCTGATTCCCCCCCCCAAGATTGGGGCCAAGGGATGAATTGGAGGAAGCTGTGCATAGTAACTAGTAATTTTTTTCTGAATTTAGTGTGCCCCACACACCTAAGTAGAGGGAGAGACAAATGGCAGAATCTTACCAATTTATTCTGACAGCTGAGGGGAAGCTTCCTAAGCCACACAACCAGAAAAAAAGTAAAAACAAGGCATCAGATTTACTTTTTATCAAATAAAATAGCACCACTTCTAAAGGTTTTGAAACTACGTAAGTGCTGCACCCCAGGCACAAGAGGAGTTAGATCAGGGAGAGGAGTCAGATGAGGATGAGGTCCCTGCGGGCTTTGAAGGGGGGGATTCTGCCAGCCTGCAGACTTCCTCGGGCGGCACCCCCATCAAGGCAGGTCCTGTCCCACCTGCGAGCTCCCCGCCTGAACCATTGGGAAGCAACCCTTCACACGTGCCAACCCCACCCACGCAGGAATCCCCGCCCAGCACTTCAAACGCTTCCCCGCCAACCAGCTTCCCATTCCCTGAGGTTGCACCATCACCTAGCGAAGCCCCACTGTCAGATGGGCCGTCGGAGGCTCACCCCCACTTGCGAGAAGAGAGACTTTCAGAGGGTGGAACTCCGGAGGAGCAGTCATTTACAGGCAGAGATCTTCCCTACTTAAGCAGGTGCCCGCCCAGGCTCTAGTGCTGAGTCAACTCTCCCCACACGCTGCAGAGACTGTTTAGGTAGGCTAGTTAGGGAAAGTAGTGGGTCAGAGTAGACAGGTTTATGAAGCGCACCGCTTTGGATGTAACCATCACACGAATAAAACGAGAATTAGACCAAACCTCGCCTTCGTCTCATGTCTCGGACTCTGGGCGGGACAATAAAACAGGGAAAAGGTGTTAAAAGTTCAAGAAAAATAAGACAAATAGGAAGAAGAAACTCTGATGGGATGGAAGGATGGGGCAGCTTCAGGAGAAGTCAAGGACTCCATAAAATGAGATTAGAGGCCTATATAGACAAAAACAACAAAGACAGTGGAGCTATATGCATAGGAAACATTTTTACCTGCTATCTGTTTTAGAAGAGCACTCTTATGTCCATTAACAGCAGCAGCATGAACTTGAGATGCTAGTGAGGAACCACTGAGCAGCCAGGTCTTGGAATCATTCATACTCTTCTCTGATAGTTCAGATGTTAAACCTACATAAATACATCATCATCATCATCATTATTAGAACTTTTTACAAGAATGCAGTGTTTTCAGACTTATTATACATTTTAATTTTTAATTTTAGATTTTAAAATTACACTCTTCTACACAAGCTTTCTATAGTAAGAGATCCAGTTCAAAGGCAGATATAAATTAAGAACCCTGGCTATTATTTTAATGCAAATTATCTAATGTGCCACTTCAGCCCCATTTTTTTTATATACTTGGGAGATAACCTGAACTGTTATACTGTGCATTTAAGCCCAACAGGAGGCATTATATACCATATTCAATTTTTAAAGGAAAGAGTTACAAGAGCAAATGAAATTATTTATATTTATGACAAACCCAATTCAAAAAGATGCTGCCCCATAGCAATATAATACAGTGGGAACTCTAAAGCAGAGGGAGACAATTTTGTGGCCACAGGGAGAAGAAAAAATGATTAAAGGGTTTAAAGCCTCCATTAAACAAACAAAACAGATCATGGATGACAATTAATAAATATTAAATAATAAACTCAGGTAAAATAAGGAAGGTTATTATTTATTGTCCACCCTTCACCAATAGGTCTTAGGGTGTGTTACAAAATCTAAAATATTTAAGCAAGTGGCATAGAGTAGTGTGGCCATTA
This sequence comes from Rhineura floridana, assembly GCF_030035675.1. Classification (NCBI taxonomy): domain Eukaryota; kingdom Metazoa; phylum Chordata; class Lepidosauria; order Squamata; family Rhineuridae; genus Rhineura; species Rhineura floridana. Next base: position 71,634,048 of record NC_084490.1, read on the forward strand.
GATGCAAAGGGAATTTCAACAGGTGAGGCTTTGCATCCGGTCACTGTAGCACAGAATGTTGGATACAGACTTGGGGCACCTTGGTTAAAATCCTTCTTATTCATGAAGCTCATAGGTGGCCTTTGGCAAAGTACTGTGCCTTAAAGATTAACCTACCTCCAAGGGATGCTGAGGTGGGTGGGGAATCCTAGCACACTACCCTAGGCTACTTGAGAGAATGGCAGAATGCAAGTGTAATCATTTTGTCACCAATCTTTGTACAGTTTATCTAATCAGAATAGTTGTGTTTTTGAGTCATAGTAAGCCCACCTGTGGAAAAAATGTTTAGCCTTCTCCATTGTAATTAAACAAAGACAAGATGCCAGATGGAGCTCATTCTTGTCCCAGATACAGGGCCAGATGTATCTATGAAAAAACAGGTATAGTGTTCTTCTAAATCCCTAGAGACCAGAGGGAAGTTCAGGTAAGTAAAACTGCTTGCAAAAATTGCACTACACTACCACTCAGCATAATACATAAGCACAGCACCTCTCACATTACTCTGATTTAGTTTAATAAAGATTTGCATAACACTGGGGACAGGAGAAAAGTTTTCATCTTCCTAGTTACTTGCATGTATTTCCCACTTCGAGAATCACAACGTTACAGGCATTCATATCACTCTACTAGATGAGAGCATTGTAACTGTACACCTATGTCAGATGGACTAGCACTCTTCCTTAAGACCAGACTTAAATCCAGCACTGCTCCTGGATATCCAGGAGTCCTTTTTACCAGCTTAGGTTGATATGACTGTTGCACCCTTTCTTACACAAGGTCTTGGTCATTACTCATGCTTGACTAGCAACATCCAGATTAGATTAGTGTAAAGTACTCTACATGGAACCACCCTAAACAGTCAGAAAACACAACTGGTTCAGAAGGCAGCTGCCAGACTTCTTACCAAGAAACTCACTTTCATATTATGGTCTAGGCAACATGGATTTGGGTAGGCTATGTATTTTGTAACAACTAGCCATTTTGCTAATTTACATTTTTGTACTGATATGTCATACCACAAAACCATTTGCTGAAGGGTGCATCTTGCATCCGTTTCAATCATCTTGACCAATCAGATGTGCATTTTCATTCTATGGCTGTTGGGGGTCTTCTGGGCCTACACACTTTTTCCCTCTCTCAGTGGCCTGACTGAGCAACAGCACTTAGCAAATTTCTCATTGCTATATGCACAAGAGACTGATCTCCTGCAATGCCAACTCTTAATCATGCAAAGAACTCAAATTAAAAATCCAAGATGGCAACGGGGAGAAGGATGACGGCGGCCTGGGCTCCTTATACCTACCCTGAGAACTGGCGGGGATTCAAAGCCCTCATTGCCGTCCAGTATACCAGTGCCGAGATTAAGATCCTCTCCACTCCGCCACAGTTTTGCTTTGTGCAGACCAACAAGACCCCAGCGTTCCTGAGGAAATTTACAGCCGAGGAGCCCCACCAGTCGCGCTCTTTGGGCCGCTGGCCCCGAAGTGGAGCAGCCGTTGGAGAGTGAGGGAGAGCGTGCAGCAGGAGCGGGAGTGGGAGCCGGGGCCCAGCAGTAGTGCTTTTAGCGGCAGCAAGAGCCCCGCCGCCAATGCCACCAGTAGCACCACCAACACCAGCAGGCCCGCCAACACTCTTCCCCGTGCAGCACGCCCCTTCCTCATGACGGTTCCGCAGCAGCCTTGGCTCAGCCTCAAGGACACAGGCAGGCCGGTGGCAGCGGACATGGCTGTGCCAGCTCAGTGAAGGTGGAGGAGGCAACAGCAACAGCAGCAGGTCTGTTTCTTCAGGAGCCTTTCCTGCGTGTTCCTTCAGGACTAATCTAACTTTTGCCTTCCTGAGCCGCTTCAAGGAGCAAGTTAGCTACCGGGAAGGGCCTCCTGTAGGCACCAAGCCTCCTTCCATCATGGGACTCAAGGCAGCGTACGTGAGGTTTCTTTGCAGATATCCATCCAGGCCTGACATACCCAGACCTGCTTAGTTCCAGCTAGGTAGTGGACTCATGGACTTATGTGCTTTTAGACGGTACCCTGGGGGCAATTTTAGCGCTGCAAGTGTTAAGTTGGAAATGCAGATTGTGATGGTTATTGTTATTTAACTCTTGTAAATTGTGTTTGTAAATCGTATTGCTTTATTTTATTGATTTATTGTATTTTGATATTTGTGTCTTCTGTAAGCCGCCTTGAGGGCCTTGGGCCGAAAGGCAGGGTATAAATAAATACCGTATATTCCGGCGTATAAGACGACTTTTTAACCCTGGAAAATCTTCTCCAAAGTCGGGGGTCATCTTATACGCCGGGTGTCGTCTTATTAGGGTTGCCATATTGCCTGGATAGCCGGGTTTTACCCAGATTCTAAGCATGCCACCCAGCGCCCGGCTAGCCCCTTAGGTGGCCCGGATTCTCAGCTTTCATTTTAAAAAAAATTAAATTTCTAGATGGTGCGGTTCTCAAGATATATATAAAAACGTCAGGCACCCCCCCCCCGGTTAAATCTTTTTTTAAACTACTGTATAGCACTTCGTAGCTTTAACCCCGCCCGTTCAGGATTTCAGCCAATCAGTGAAGTGTTTGTTTGGTGGCAGTGTCTGCAATTGCGAGGCCAGAAAATGGTGGTTTCCCCTCCTGTTTATCTGAAAATCTCATAACTTGGGTAGGTATATACATTTCAGTTTTTCCCCCTGTTGTGTGTAGGAGTCAGATCCTGGGCAGTGTTTTGAAAACCTTCCCAATAGCTGCTTTTGGGGGTAAAAACAGTGCTAATCCCATATGTCCAGAGTAAATCCTATTGAATTCAGTAGGAATTACTTTTGAGTAGACATGATTATGAATGTGCTGAAAATCAATGGGACTTTGGAGTGAATGTAAAAAAGAATTGTGTTTGTGTTCTCTTTCTGCCCCCCCCCCCCAGTCCTATTTTAAAGCAAGTAGGCAGGGCTTACTTAGGTATTGCAGTTTTTATTCTGTAGGAAACTAATACTGATTTTTAAAAAACTAATACTGATTTTTCTGCAATGACCAATTGGTTTGACAATAAACTATTATATGGGCTGTATGTATTTATACATCTGCAGTGTGTGCGTGTGTGAGTCTTTCCAACACCCCTGTGAGGTAGGGTTGGAAACCAAGGCAGCTCACAACAAGAAATAAAGCCATTTAAAATCCAATAACCATAAAAACAAGTATAAACAGTTGCAAAACAGTGTAAAGTGGCATGATTTGGAATTTTGGGTTGTGTGAATGAAGTTGCTTATCACTTGAGGTTGCATTTCTGTCCCTGTTTGAGTAAGCCCCATTGAATACGCTGGGACTTGCTTCTGAATAAATAAATTTAGGATTGCACTATAAATATCTTTACAGTTTGTGTAAATAATAAATATATTTGATAGTTATACTTATATAAATATTTCTTCATTTATCATATTTTTGGTTAGGAATCCTGACTGATTGTGAGATGCTTAGTTTTTTGCCTTATAGGAATCTTGTTGTGGTTGGTATGGTATTACATTTAGGAAAGTGTTACTGCCTTCTGTATTTTTTTTCCTATTTGCATTTCACTTATCTTTAACCTCACTCCGTTACAGCCATAGAAGCAACAGCAGCATATGCAAGATAATTAACTCCCATTAGTGATAAGAACAAGAATTTATAATTATTATTTCAATTAAAACAAGAGGCTTATCAACACTTTGAAGAGAACCAGATATTTATTTTCTTTCTGAGCCCAGGACTGGGTCTTTCATGATGCCCGGGGTGTGTGTGTGTGTGTGTGTGTGTGTGTCTGTGTGTGTGTGTGTCTGTGTGTCTGTGTGTGTGTCTGTGTGTCTGTGTGTGTGTCTGTGTGTGTGTGTGTCTGTGTGTGTCTGTGTGTGTGTGTGTGTGTGTGTGTGTGTGTGTGTGTGTGTGTGTGTGTAGAGTCGATAAGACAGACATCCTGGCATTGATAATCGAATTAGCAAGGTATGTGTGGGGTTGTTGTACACTTCCAGGCTCAGTTTCATTTTGAGTATGGAGGTGGAACCTGTGTAGATGTGGTTATCAAAGGGAGAAGAAATTTTGAGTTAAGCAAAGCTCTGCTTTTATAAAACCTAAGAAACATACAGTACTTTGAATGTCTGAGTGCCTGCACCAGTGGAATACTGGAGGAACTTGTAAAACTTGCTGCAACAGTATTTAGAACTGAGCATGTGGTGTGAAAGACTCCTTTTCCTAACATTTTGGCTTGTTTTTCTCTGATTGTGTATTTTTATTGTTTTTACTATATTTGTAAGCTGTGCTGAGCTCTGTTTTTAACAGCAAAAGGGCAGGATATAAATTCTCTTAATCAATCAATAAATACTCCATAGTGTTGGAAACTAGAGTCTAGGCATTTAATGTTGCTTTTAAAAAAAAGATTTCTCACATCTTTCCCCAGTTTTTGGTGGTAATTCCTAGGCACAAAAACAAAACAACTGGACAATCCAAATATTAATACTTATAAGTTTATAAGTGACAGTTTTCCTGCTAAGTACCTGCATGTCATAAGCAGGGGTAGTCTTATACGGCGAGTATATCCCAAACTCTATATTTTAACTGGAAAAGTTGGGGGTCGTCTTATACGCCCAGTCGTCTTATACGCCGGAATATACGGTAATAATAATAATAACCATTTTTATAGCATCCACCATTTTGGGTAAATAAACATTTTGAATTTGGCATGTTAGCTCTTTCCAATTCCCTCAAGTAAGCAACACAATGTCGGCAATTCTCTGGTATTTCTAAATTAGTTGTAATCTAGTGCAATAACCACTGTGGTGTGAAATTATCTACAAATTAAAGGTTGCTAGGTGACATTTTCATGAACACACTGGTAAGGTATAGAATCATAGAGTTGGAAGGGGCCTTGTAGGCCATCGAGTCCAACCCCCTGCTCACAGCAGGAAATCCACAGCTAGAGCATCTCCCGCAGATAGCTGTCCAGCCTCTGCTTGAAGACATCCAGCGAAGGGGATCCCATCACCTCCTAGGCAGTCGGTTCCATTGCCGAACTGCCCTTACTATCAAGAAGTTCCTTCTAATGTCCAATCTGAATCTACGCTCCTGAAACTTAAAACCATTAGACCTAGTCCTACCCTCTGGGGCAGCAGAGAACAAATCTGTACCCTCCTCTATGTGACAGCCCTTCAGGTACTTAAAGAGTGTAATCATGTCGCCCCTCAGCCTTCTCTTCACCAGACTAAACATGCCAAGTTCCTTCAACCTTTCCTCATAAGACTTGTTCTCCATACTGGCTATCATCCTCGTCACCCTTTTCTGAACCCGCTCTAACTTGTCTATATCTTTCTTAAAATGAGGCGCCCAGAACTGAACGCAGTATTCCAGATGAGGCCTGACTAATGCAGAATATAGTGGGACTATTACTTCCCTCGACCTGGAAACTATAGCTCTGTTTATGCATCCCAAAACCGTGTTTGCCTTTTTTGCCGCAGCATCACACTGCTGGGTCATGTTCAACTTGCGATCCACTACAATTCCAAGGTCCTTCTCACACGCACTACTGCTAAGCCGGGTATTTCCCATCCTGTACCCATGCATTTTGCTTTTGTGGCCTAAGTGCAGAATCTTGCATTTGTCTTTATTGAATTTCATTTTATTAATTTCAGCCCAATTTCCTAGTCTATCCAGGTCCCTTTGGATTTTATTCCTGTCTTCCATTGTGTTAGCTATCCCTCCCAGTTTCATATCATCCGCAAACTTCATAAGGCTTCCCTCCACCCCGTCATCTAAGTCATTGATGGGTTCAGCTGTAAGTGTGAAGAGACACACAAGCACATCCATTATTAGCTCGTTAACAGGGCAGGCTGGTTGAAGCATTATCACTCCCCTTTTGTGACAATTTCACTGGCTTCCAGTTTCTTCCCAAGCCCAACTCAAAGTGTGGTTTGATTCCTAAACACTTTGGAACCAGAATACTTTAAGGACCAGCTTCTCTCATATAAGTCTAACCACATATTGCAATCTTCCTGCTTGGTGTGTTTCCACACAGTTTGAGATATCTTGGGTACAGAGGCAGAGTCTTTTGGATAGTGGCAAATGTGAATGAGAAATTTCAAGTTCATCACTGTTCTTGTTTCACAATGACTGTGTTCGCTGACTCTGGTTTTTGTTTTCTTTTTAAAATTGTTCTATTACCCACTGTAATCTAAAGCAAACAAATAGCCTTAAAAAAAAATCATAATTTGTGACCCCTCAATATACTCAGTGTAACAGCCAAAATCTAAGAAAAATGGGGAAGGAAACTGAATCTTCACTTACTCAGTGAAGTAAGAGTAAATCTCTACAATGTGACCTGGCAACTTGTGAAAACTCAACAGCACTAACTCTCTCACTGGATCTCATGTAGGGTGCCCAGATGCAAAAGAGGGCAGTGCTCCTGCAATATTAACAGTTGTGCAGAAGTACACAAACTACACCTGCTGAAATGTCTTTTTCTACACAACTATTAAAGGTGCAGAAGCCCTGCCTTCTTTTTCACCTGGCCAGTCTACACCCATGATTCTTCTCTGTACAAATTCCTGTGTGTTGCAGCCCAATTTAAACTAAAGCCTCCGGGGGATGGAGATGATAGCTTAAAGACCGATCCAAAGACAGCGGATTGTAAACGCAACGATTTGAACGGTACAGCAGACACTGGGAGGGAGAAAGGGATGCACGGCAAAGCTCATGGTATATTAACGGAGGAATCCAATCGGGACAAAAGAGACTTCTGGTGTCTATATATCAACGCGCAGAGCTTGGGAAACAAGCAAGGGGAGCTTGAAGTCTTAGTGCATCAAGGCAAATATGACTTCATAGGGATAACAGAAACTTGGTGGGATGATTCCCATGATTGGAATATAGCCATTCAAGGATATAAACTCTACAGAAAGAATAGAAGCAACAGAAAAGGAGGGGGAGTAGCATTATACGTCAAAGACAAATACACCTCTATGAAAATCCAAGAGAGCGACCAAGGGGGTCCGGTAGAGACCATTTGGGTAAAAATAAATGGAGAAACAAATAAAACCGACATGGTAGTAGGTGTCTACTACAGACCCCCTGGCCAAGAAGAGGTGGTAGACGAGGCCTTTCTTAAGCAAATCTCTGAAATCTCAAGGAGGCAAGAAGTAGTACTGATGGGGGACTTCAACTACCCGGATATCTGCTGGGAGACAAACTCTGCGAAGCACAAAGCCTCCAACAAATTCCTGATGGGCCTTGCTGATAACTTCCTCTTTCAAAAAGTAGAAGGAGGAACAAGGGGATCGGCAATCCTGGACCTGATCTTAACTAACACGGACGAATTGGTCACGGGAATTAAAGCAGTCGGTACCTTGGGGGAAAGTGACCACGTAATGCTGGAATTCGTGATTCTGGGGAAAGCCAAAGAAGAATATAGTCAAATACGGACCTTGGATTTCAGGAAAGCCGATTTTAGCAAGCTCAGGGAAATGATGGGTAGGATCCCGTGGCTAGATAGACTAAAGAAAAAAGGAGCCCAAGAAGCGTGGGAGTTCATGAAGAACGTATTACAAAAAGCGCAATCGCAAACAATTCCAAAGAGAAAGAAAAGCGGAAGACATTGGAAAAAGCCAATGTGGCTACACGGAAGACTGGTGGAGGAGGTAAAAGTAAAGAAGAGCATGTATAAAGAATGGAAGGAAGGACGCATCACCAAGGAAGAGTACCGACGAGCAGCTCGGGCTTGCAGGAATAGCGTAAGGAAAGCTAAAACCCAGAATGAGCTGAGGCTGGCGAAGAACAACAAAAAGGGGTTTTTCAGATATGTTCGAAGCAAGAGAAAGACCAAGGAAACAGTGGGACTGCTGCTCAATGAGGATGGCAAAATGTTGACAGATAACGAGGAAAAAGCAGAACTGCTCAACGCCTATTTTGCCTCCGTTTTCTCCAAAAAAGGGAACAGTGTGCAACCTTGCATCAGTAGTAATCTCAGTAAGGGGTTGGGACTGCAGTTCGAGATTGATAAGGAGATAGTCAGGAAATACCTAGTTAACCTAAATGAGTTCAAATCTCCAGGGCCTGATGAACTGCATCCCAGAGTATTGAAGGAACTTGCGGATGTACTCTCGGAACCTCTTGCCATAATCTTTGAGAAATCCTGGAGAACGGGAGAGGTGCCAGAGGATTGGAGACGGGCAAACGTCGTCCCGCTCTTTAAAAAGGGTAAAAAGGAAGATCCGGGGAATTACAGGCCGGTCAGTCTGACTTCGATACCAGGAAAGATATTAGAACGGATAATAAAAGAGTCCATTGGCAACTATCTAGATGACAATGCTGTGATTAGAAGGAGCCAGCATGGTTTGTCAAGAAAAAATCCTGTCAAACAAATCTCATCTCTTTTTTTGATCGGGTCACTAGCTTAATAGATGGTGGAAATACTGTAGATGTCATCTATCTAGATTTCAGCAAGGCATTTGACAAAGTCCCCCATGACCTTTTGATTAGCAAACTAGTCAAATGCGGACTACATGGAAATACTGTCAGGTGGATTCACAACTGGTTGGAAAACCGTACTCAAAGAGTGGTCGTCAGTGGCTCTGCTTCGGACTGGAAGGAGGTCTCGAGTGGAGTGCCACAGGGTTCTGTCCTGTGGCTGATACTCTTCAACATTTTTATCAATGACTTAGATGATGGAGTGGAGGGAAGCCTTATGAAGTTTGTGGATGATACAAAACTGGGAGGGATAGCTAACACAATGGAAGACAGGAATAAAATCCAAAGGGACCTGGATAGATTAGAAAATTGGGCTGAAATTAATAAAATGACATTCAATAAAGACAAATGCAGGATTCTGCATTTAGGCCACAAAAACAAAATGCATGGGTACAGGATGGGAAATACCCGGCTTAGCAGTAGTGCGTGTGAGAAGGACCTTGGAATTGTAGTGGATCGCAAGTTGAACATGACCCAGCAGTGTGATGCTGCGGCAAAAAAGGCAAACGCGGTTTTGGGATGCATAAACAGAGCTATAGTTTCCAGGTCGAGGGAAGTAATAGTCCCACTATATTCTGCATTAGTCAGGCCTCATCTGGAATACTGCGTTCAGTTCTGGGCGCCTCATTTTAAGAAAGATATAGACAAGTTGGAGCGGGTTCAGAGGAGGGCGACGAGGATGATAGCCAGTATGGAGAACAAGTCTTATGAGGAAAGGTTGAAGGAACTTGGCATGTTCAGTCTGGTGAAGAGAAGGCTGAGGGGTGACATGATTGCACCTGAAGGGCTGTCTCACAGAGGAGGGTACAGATTTGTTCACTACTGCCCCAGAGGCAGTAGGTCTAATGGTTTTAAGTTGCAGGAGCGTAGATTCAGATTGGACATTAGAAGGAACTTCTTGACAGTAAGGGCAGTTCGGCAATGGAACCAACTGCCTAGGGAGGTGGTGGGATCCCCTTCGCTGGATGTCTTCAAGCAGAGGCTGGACAGCTATCTGCGGGAGATGCTCTAGCTGTGGATTTCCTGCTGTGAGCAGGGGGTTGGACTCGATGGCCTACAAGGCCCCTTCCAACTCTATGATTCTATGATTCTATGAATCTGCTGCAGCCCAGATTCTGTGCCTTTATCAGCAGCAGCCCAATACACAGGAACTGACTAAGTGAAGCTTTTCCTGGCAAAGAAATAAGTGAGCTTCGTCTGCTAATTTTTCTCTCTCATGCTGTTGTAGGAATTGTAGCCAAGAAAAAGTTATAGGAATGAAGCCAAGAAAAAAAGACAACTCAAAACCAGAGCACAATCTCTCTAACTGCATGTGGGGGGCTGGACACTAGGATGGCCAGATGCACAATGGGAAGAGCTCCCGCATCTTCAGTAATTGCGTCCAAGAATTTTAGCAGGTGTTGCTTGAATGATGAACTACCCTTGCTGACATTCCCTTTTCTCTACAATGCTTGTAGCTGAAGGAGCTATGTCTCCTTTTGTATCTGGCCAATCTGTCAGATAAACTCGTGCTCATTTCCAGTTGCACTAAAATCTTGGATTTCTCCATTGATGTCTATGGGCAGTTCTCATTTTCATCCCTGGGGACATTTAAACATAGCTTTTCAGTTTGTGTGTTATGTTACAGTTTATTTCTAGGCTGTCTTGTGGCCAAAAAGCTTCCCAACATAGCTTACAAAGAATATGCACAAATACAAAATACAATATACAAGTAAGGAAAAAAAGAGAAATTACAAAAATTTCATACAATGAAAACTTAACATAAAAAAACCCCCTACACACCTAAAAGCCAAATACATTCATCTCCCTGGCAAAAGGCAGTCCTGAGAAAGAGGTTAAAAAGTATGGTCTAGGAGATGAATTATTCAGACAATTAGATCTTTTTTGTACACTTTTGGTATAACCATCTGTTTCCTCTTCCCTATCTAGCCACTCCATTCTATTAATCCTCCACCCAGATGTCAGTTTTATCCCAAATTAGTTTCTCAACATTCAATCTCATTTAATTCTTATGGGACTGTTTTGAGAGAGCTTCTCCTCCTTAGATTCCCCTCCCCTGCCCGCCAAATATTGTTTGTACATATCCAAACCTTGAGGTTCTTCTGAGTCTGCTCTCTCTTGCGCATGGGTGCAGCCGTTTTTGGTGAGAGCAGCACAGAACAGCCACTGAGCACTCTCCACTGAAATTTGGAAACAGAATGTATGATTTTTTTCTTGTGAATTGATTATACTATATTTAGATTTCCTTTGTTTAGAACCAAAAGCAAAAATTATAACAGAACCTGACAATCTCTTCCTTACCTTCTACCTAGCTAGGTATTCACTCAAAAGTGTGCTTTTTCTCTTCACATGGGAGAATTTCCTTTAAAGCAAGTTACTTCAAGGTAGTTCACAATGTACAAAAAATGTTCTGGGAAGAAGAGGAGGTTGGATGCTTGCAGGCTTACATTTCCCTGTACAACAGGGTGTGTTTGTCCTGGCAGATATGTTCACCCAAGAACAAGCTGTAATGTTCCCACCCACTCTGGTAGCACCCCACAAGTCCGAGGGGCTCAGGTGGTGAGTACTAGATTTGGCTACTTGAGACCTGGATTAAAATCTCTCCTGAACCTTGAAGCTCACTGGGTTGGTCCAAGGTATTTTGGCATCTGAGACAGAAAATTCAAGTAGTGCCCTCCTCACTGTTAGTAATAAATTAATTAATTTGAAATTTGGCACCAAAACCTGCTACCTTAAGCAGTATCTGAGAGTGCCAGTCCTGTTACTGAGAAAGCTTGAGTAAGTCTCTCTTTCTCTCTCTGCCTAGCCTACCTGATGGTATTGTGAGATAAAAGGGGATAACTCTATGTAAACCTCCCTATATGAGCAAACACACTACCCGAAGACATTGTGGCATTATTGTTAATTCTTATTATTAGTCTCTTTCCTTGCAAAGCAACCCAAAGAGACTTAAAGCAATAAAATTAAAACCAATTATAGCAGACAGAAAGAAAATCTTCATACGGGTATAAAGATGACTGGGTGAACTTGGCCTGTCAGCCTGAACTACTTCACAGGCTTGTTGTGAAGAAAAACACTAGAGAAGAAAATATGTCCCGACCCTTGCCAAGAGCTTCTTGAAGGAAGGTTGGAATGAAATAAAGGCAGAAAACACCCACGTTCTCCAAAATGAAGTTAATATGAAGATATTGGGCCCTGACTGTTTACAGCCCTCAGAAGCGACCGATCCCAAGGCTTACTCCCTCCTTCCTCCCTCGCTCACCTTCCGTGTTACTTAACACAGTCTTCTGCTCCTCTCCTCGTAGAAAAAAAGTTGACCCCACCCAGAGGACTCTTTCTTTCGGTGGGGGTTTCTGCCAGCCAAGGCTGCACCGCTCCGTCACCCCAGACCAGTTCCTAGCGCATTGTGGGAAGTCCACACACACGCCTGGTCCCGCCGTAGGAGCTTGCCTGCGCTTCCCAAAGAGCGCTGCAAAACAGGCTGTTCGCAAGCGCCAAAGGCTGTTGTTGCTCTCTACAGCCAGAGAGGGCGCTCGTCCAACTATAAACCAACCCGTCTCGGATTGAAACTATATTTCCCGGCGTGCCTCGCCAACGCTCCTAGAACCCGGAAGTATGTGTAGGTTTCTGTAAGAGGGGCGGGTACAAGCGAGGCTGGGTCTCTTCTGCCGGTGGAGCTTACGCACCCGCCGCTGTGGAATTCCTTTGGAGGCCGGGGGAGAGAGTGGGGAGACTGGTAATCCACCGCCCGTCCACCTCACGCACTTCCCTACCCCGCAGCACCACCGGCCTCGACCATGAGAAGTGCCGCCATCTTCCCAGACCCCGGCTGCCGTCTCCTCCTCTTTCTGGTGAGGAGAGGGTAGGGCTGCTCGGTCGGTCGGTCTGTCTGTCTCTCTGAGGGAAAACGGAGAAAAACCGGGGGGATACTTAATCGCGTAAGAGCAGGGGGGTGTTGTGCCTTGCATCTGCTGCTTTCCCCCTTCATCTCCCCCCCCCCTTTGTGGGAGCCGGCGCCACTGGAGGCAGGTCGGGTGTGGCGGCCGCCGCGCTGGTGTGGCTCAGCCTGATAGGCTGCGAGCTATTCGGACCCGGAATCGGTATATAGCCGGTGAGTGGGCGGGGTCCGCGTTGACCCCTCCAGCCGCTGAGGTCAAGGAAGAGGGTCTTGTTTCGGACTCTGTCTCCCCCCCACCGCTGCCGCAATAGAAGGGAAGGGCGCGCGTGTTGCTGCTACTGAAGCCTATTTTAGAGAGTGTGTGTTTGTATCCTCTGCCACTGTTAAGTTCTGTATTAACTAGTGAGTGCAGAGTGCTCGTATTTGTGATCTTTCTTTAATTTTTTTTAAAAAACGTGTTTTGCTGTTTCATAATTGAGAAAGCATTGTGTGATGTCTGGTATATAAAGTACCACCATCTAAGTTCCTCCAGACTTGGCGATTAGGACCGCTACCATATCTGGAGTGGAGATAGCTATAGGGATTTAGCTTTACAACTTTTCATGAATGTTGCCAAATGATGGTGTTGAATCTGCTCTGGGGAGAACTGGTTTTGTGTGTGATATACAGTTGAATAAATATAGATATGAAGTCCATGAATTATTACTGTATTAGAATTTCTGCACTTTAAATGAGGGAGTATAAGAAATGAACTATTGTAACTGAAGACTTAATTCATAGCAACTGTTTCCTCTGGTGTTCCTGATTGATTGATTGATTTGATCACTCTTTTTCTTACAGCTAATTCTGCTATGATAGTCCTGTACTTCTATCTGAAAGGCACAAGTATAGAGCTTTGCAGGGTGTGAGAAACAGTCACAATTTAAATACTTTGTCGTAGCAGAAAAATGAAATATTACTCTTACAGAGTTCAACTTCTTAAAGCAGGTCTGCCATATTCACATGTCAGAGCAGGGGATTGACACCGTGGCCTTATAGGCCTCTTCCAACCCTACTATTCTGTGATTCTACTTTGTTCTATAACTCTCTCTTTAAGGACTGGTAAACTTGAACTGTGACATTAGTAAACACAGAATTCTGTTGTGCCTTCTTTCAAGGAAATATTTAGGAACTTACTCTTTAAGGAACTTTTTGAAGCTCAATCATAATGTGCTGGGCAGTTTGTCAAGTGATAGAAATCACCTAATGGCAAAAAAGGGGAATGAAAGTTGGTGGGCCCAAGGGTAGCTTCCTTTATTGGGAGTGCACAGAGCTGTCTTCAGCTATGAAAATTGTAGTTGCTTGTAAAAGAAGTTTCTTAAGGTTATCATGACTGCTTTTTCTATATTCCAGTTTCAAATGTTCCGGTTTTAAACATTAAACATCCAGTTAAATGTTCAAAAGTTGTCCCATTGATTTAAAGAATACTTACTTCCAAGCAAATGTGTTTAGGATAACCTTGGTTGCAGAAAGCTATATAGTGTTACAATGGCATTAGCCACTCGTTCCTGCCTTTCCTGTGAGGTTGGACTGCCTGACAGATGCCCTTTGTGTAATTTATGTATGTCACTGCATGCTGGGTTCCCCAAATCTGGACATGTGGAAATCAAGAAATCTTTACTGAAGTATCTTAATGAGGAAGAAGCAGACTTGAGTCAGCTCCCTTGTGTTCAGCCAAGTAACATTTAATCTCACTCATGTCTAAATTGCTCTGTGATCAAGTAAGGTCTTTTAACTCCAGTTTTCTATCTCAAGATTGTTTATAACAGGAATCAAGATAAAGAAATAGGAGATAATCAGAAAATGAATAAAAAGAAAAACAGTAATTTTCTAACTTTCTTTCTCTAACATAGTTACTGTGATTTTAATGGGACAGCAGCATCCTTATTTCATGCACGGGGATGCACAGGGCCCATTGACACTGAATGAACAGACAGACTTCCCTTGGCCAAAGAGAAACCAGGACCATCTCAGGCTATCCACTGAGTGTCCCAGAAGCAATATGATTGACAAATTGACATCCAATCAAATAGAATTCAATGACTTGCCAGATCCAACATATAGCTGGAATAACAATACTTACCATCTTCCTTAACCCGTGGAAGTAGCTTTAGATAGTATACATTGGGAAAGATTCCTCTTTGGTTTCTGTTGGGCAGGTTAAAGGGTAAAAACAGCCTTGTGTGCCTGTATGTATTTTTTGCCTTGCCCCCATAATACTAGCTAGTCCTCCTCTGGTGGTCTCTTCCCTCCCCTCCCACCCCCTAGCAAAAACCCAAAACCCTTACTGTTGCAAAGCAGAAGGACCTAAGAACAAGCCCCATAAGTTGTCTTGTGAACTCCTACTATTAGTTGCTGCCTCCTCCTTTGCAAACATAAGGGTTTTGTTAGGAGAATGGGTATTGCTCACCCATTTGGAGTTCTTGAAGTGTTCCAGTGAAATTTAGTAGGTACTTTTAAAAAAAACAACCCAAATGGTTAAAGATGAAGGAGAGGGGGTCTTTAACATATCACTACTTAGGCTCTTATATTCAAAACTTTATCTTTTGTTGGAAAAATGAAACGTCTGTAGCTGTAGGTTAAAATAATTCTCAAAGCATTTGATTTTTAAATCATTTTTCAAAAGATTTGTAAAACATAATGACCCTCAGGGCAAGTTCCTGAATTATCTAAAGCTGTACTTATGCTCAAAAGTGTAGAACTCTTTCCCCTCTTGAGTATAAAAGGCACTTGCTGAATCAAAGTAAAACTAAAAAGTTTTCCCACAGGAAGACTTGATGGAGAGATTGATATCCTGATTCATGCATAACACTAAACTTGGGGGGGGGGCAACCCAGAGATGCCATGGCACCTGCAAAGTCCTTCAGTGGTGCTCACACCACTTACTATGACCATTTTTTTAAAAAAAGTAAGTTTCTAGTCCTCCTAAAAAGAAAGTTATGGAGCAAACTGTGCAGGTACCTTTCTAAGTGATTTCTGTTAAATGAGCCAGTCTGGCTACTCCTGTCTGTTAGCGTTTTAAGCCAGTGAGTGAAGTCAGAGTTGCAATAAGCTATTTGTTTGGATACTAGCCAATAATAATCTTTGGGGTGTTAAAGATCTGCTGTTCTCCGCTCTCTTTTACTGCACATTTCCTGCTTCTGACTCCCCCCCCCCCCCGTGCTTGGAATCTCCATAGTTTGCTCTTTTTTCTTAGCAACTAGGATTCATCTTTGCTGTAGTGGGTTTGTCTGAAATCAGTTAGTCCCTGGAAGTTATTTTTTGCAAATACTACTACACAATAAGTGTGGGTGGATGTTAAAGCATCCCCCTCCATCAAAAAGCAGATGTGAAAACTTTGCAAAGTGGCATGGGCATACCTCCTGCTTTGCAGGAGCGAAATACCAGGGACCCATGAAGAATTCACTGTATAGTTATCTTACAGTACAATAATAGACCGTATATTCCGGCGTATAAGACGACTGGGCGTATAAGACGACCCCCAACTTTTCCAGTTAAAATATAGAGTTTGGGATATACTCGCCGTATAAGACTACCCCTGCTTATGACATGCAGGTACTTAGCAGGAAAACTGTCACTTATAAACTTATAAGTATTAATATTTGGATTGTCCAGTTGTTTTGTTTTTGTGCCTAGGAATTACCACCAAAAACTGGGGAAAGATGTGAGAAATCTTTTTTTTAAAAGCAACATTAAATGCCTAGACTCTAGTTTCCAACACTATGGAGTATTTATTGATTGATTAAGAGAATTTATATCCTGCCCTTTTGCTGTTAAAAACAGAGCTCAGCACAGCTTACAAATATAGTAAAAACAATAAGAATACACAATCAGAGAAAAACAAGCCAAAATGTTAGGAAAAGGAGTCTTTCACACCACATGCTCAGTTCTAAATACTGTTGCAGCAAGTTTTACAAGTTCCTCCAGTATTCCACTGGTGCAGGCACTCAGACATTCAAAGTACTGTATGTTTCTTAGGTTTTATAAAAGCAGAGCTTTGCTTAACTCAAAATTTCTTCTCCCTTTGATAACCACATCTACACAGGTTCCACCTCCATACTCAAAATGAAACTGAGCCTGGAAGTGTACAACAACCCCACACATACCTTGCTAATTCGATTATCAATGTCTGTCTTATCGACTACACACACACACACACACACACACACACACACACACACACACACACACACACACACACACACACACACACACACACACACACACACACACACACACACACACACACACACACACACACACACACACACACACACACACACACACACACACACACACACACACACACACACACACACACACACACACACACACACACACACACACACACACACACACACACACACACACACACACACACACACACACACACACACACACACACACACACACACACACACACCCGGCATCATGAAAGACCCAGTCCTGGGCTCAGAAAGAAAATAAATATCTGGTTCTCTTCAAAGTGTTGATAAGCCTCTTGTTTTAATTGAAATAATAATTATAAATTCTTGTTCTTATCACTAATGGGAGTTAATTATCTTGCATATGCTGCTGTTGCTTCTATGGCTGTAACGGAGTGAGGTTAAAGATAAGTGAAATGCAAATAGGAAAAAAAATACAGAAGGCAGTAACACTTTCCTAAATGTAATACCATACCAACCACAACAAGATTCCTATAAGGCAAAAAACTAAGCATCTCACAATCAGTCAGGATTCCTAACCAAAAATATGATAAATGAAGAAATATTTATATAAGCATAACTATCAAATATATTTATTATTTACACAAACTGTAAAGATATTTATAGTGCAATCCTAAATTTATTTATTCAGAAGCAAGTCCCAGCGTATTCAATGGGGCTTACTCAAACAGGGACAGAAATGCAACGTCAAGTGATAAGCAACTTCATTCACACAACCCAAAATTCCAAATCATGCCACTTTACACTGTTTTGCAACTGTTTATACTTGTTTTTATGGTTATTGGATTTTAAATGGCTTTATTTCTTGTTGTGAGCTGCCTTGGTTTCCAACCCTACCTCACAGGGGTGTTGGAAAGACTCCATACACACACGCACACACTGCAGATGTATAAATACATACAGCCCATATAATAGTTTATTGTCAAACCAATTGGTCATTGCAGAAAAATCAGTATTAGTTTTTTAAAAATCAGTATTAGTTTCCTACAGAATAAAAACTGCAATACCTAAGTAAGCCCTGCCTACTTGCTTTAAAATAGGACTGGGGGGGGGGGGCAGAAAGAGAACACAAACACAATTCTTTTTTACATTCACTCCAAAGTCCCATTGATTTTCAGCACATTCATAATCATGTCTACTCAAAAGTAATTCCTACTGAATTCAATAGGATTTACTCTGGACATATGGGATTAGCACTGTTTTTACCCCCAAAAGCAACTATTGGGAAGGTTTTCAAAACACTGCCCAGGATCTGACTCCTACACACAACAGGGGGAAAAACTGAAATGTATATACCTACCCAAGTTATGAGATTTTCAGATAAACAGGAGGGGAAACCACCATTTTCTGGCCTCGCAATGAGGTTTTGCAGACACTGCCACCAAACAAACACTTCACTGATTGGCTGAAATCCTGAACGGGCGGGGTTAAAGCTACGAAGTGCTATACAGTAGTTTAAAAAAAGATTTAACCGGGGGGGGGTGCCTGACGTTTTTATATGTATCTCGAGAACCGCACCACCTAGAAACTTAAATTTTTTTTTAAATGAAAGCTAAGAATCCGGGCCACCTAAGGGGCTAGCCGGGCGCCGGGTGGCATGCTTAGAATCCGGGTAAAACCCGGCTATCCGGGCAATATGGCAACCCTAATAAGACGACACCCGGCGTATAAGACGACCCCCGACTTTGGAGAAGATTTTCCAGGGTTAAAAAGTCGTTTTATACGCCGGAATATACAGTATGTGTCTACTTTAGAAGTAAGTCTCTTTGTGTTTAATGGGGCTTACCTTCAGGTTAGTGGGTATAGAATGGTAGCATAGGCTTCGGTTTATGGTTGGTCTTGGGGAAAATGGGTTTTATGCCTTTAACAGCTGTATGTAGGCAGAAATTCAACAGGTCAGGCCTTTTCTAGTATGGAGATACTATTATGGGAAAAAGCTTCACCATGACTACTCTTACTTTTGGGTATGCCAGGCCCCCCATGGCAGACATTTTCTTTTATGCCACACTCCCATGGAACCATTTTGTGATGAATGCTCCCAGCACACGCTTAAAACTGGAAATGTGCCCTCAGGCAAACGCACCAAATGAAAGATGCATCCTGGTTACTAGGAAAAAAGGAAGGGCAAACTATGGAGATTCCAAGTGCTAGAGTAAAAGACAGAAGCAGAAAAACTGCAATAAAAAGGAGGGGGAAACTGCAGCCCTTTAGGACCCCTGGGATTCCAAATGCCTTGTGCCCAAACAATCCACTTATTAATCACAACTCTAGCTTCACTCATTGGCTAAAAGTACAACAGGCGGCAGCAGCCAGGCTGGCTTATTTCACAGAAATTACTTAGAAGGGTACCTGCACATTTTGCTCCATAACATCCTTTCTAGGAGGGGTAGAACCAGTCATGGCACCCTTACTTTGCCATTTCACATTATTGTTTATATGGGGAGGATGCAAGTTGCAATACCTGCCTAATATGCATTGGAATCCTAAACTCTGCAGGCAACTTTCAATAGATGTAATTCCTTCTAGATGGAATGAAAGTTATTGTGCCTAGGAATATTTGCTTCTTGTTGTTAGATTTTTTTTTAACTGGGCTGTAATTAAAGTCTGTATTCTAAAAAAATACAGTTTATCAAGTTTATCATGTTGTTTAGACTTTCCGCTTGTAACTCTTCTGAGTGGTGCCTTGAGCCCTTGAGAAACAGTATACCAGGTAGGTGTGTTGAGCAATCATGCTGTTTCAGAATTCTTCTGAATAAACATGGTATAGATGAACTCTTGAACTTTAGTTGCAATACTAGTAAAATTTCCTTGTGACAGCTGTTGTATGTGGAATGAAAACTAATGTTTATTATTATTACTACTACTACTACTACTCTGTTTCAAACTGGTGTACCTAAGTGGTGTACAGTAAATCTATATTTAAATTATAAAACAGCTTAAATACAACAGTATGTAGCCCCAAGAGGCTCTCAAAGCACTTTACAAAAGGTTCTCACAGTAAAAATCGCATTCAAGTCTAGTATGAGAAACAGAAATAACTTGGTGTCCCTATAATAGTGCCAGGATTATTCAGGTGGCATTTCCTGTCCTCATTTTTGACCTCCCCTGGTGTTGCCTGTCTGCCTCTGGCTTATAGACGGTAAAGCCCACTGATAAAGCCCACTGATTCTCGCTGTGGCTGAGCAGCTGAGTCTAGCTCAGCCCGTGATGGAAGCAAGTCTTCCCTTGCTGGTAGTTGCCAAGCAACAGTTTCTTTTAAACAGGCACAGATGCATCATGCTTACTCTGGGATCCCAGTCAGTGTGGGCCAGGCCACCAAGTGTCATGGATGGAGAGTAGGTTTTCTCTAACCACAACAATATCCCCGAGTAAAGTGCTTTTTTTACCCCCATGGGAATGGAGGACAATCATTCACATAGAGGAGTAGAAGGTACACTTAGATCTCATTAGGCAGAAAGTCCCAGCTACTGATTAAGCTGTTCCTGTTGGCATAACCTAATTTTGATCTTGCTACACTACAGTGAAAACTTTAGGAACTGGATTTTATTTATATATTTTAAATTGTTTTTGCAAACTATATATATTTAACTTTCCAAGTGTGTTTAGGCATATCTGAAATTGCATTTCTTTACAGTAGTCCAAATGCTAACAGTTGTTGTGATTGCTATCCTGAAAATTCTCCTGAGAGTTCTTTATCAGAAGTTTGCTTTGAGGCCTGGGTGTCTTGGGGTTGAAGAAAATAAATATTTCCCTGGTGGCAAACGTCTACAATCCCTGCATTCATAAAACATAGACTTTTTGTTTATATGGCTTTCCTCTGAAGTATGGACATATTGATATGTAGAGGTAGGGTGTATAGATCTTAAATTGCTTCAGGACCAATTTTGTGGTTCTGTTACTATTCCAATGTGTTCTGTACTGCACAATAATTATATGATAAGGCAAGGAGGGATGCAATATATGCTGTAGTGTACAGTAGAGTGGCACTCCATCAAGATAAAGCTAGATGCCACAGCAGCAGATCTTCTTCTTCAAACATGGGCTATACTGAACAGCTGTAAAGTGAGGGAGCAATTCTCAAATGGAGAGTGCTGAACCTTTTCTCTGTGCTACACCCCCCCATAACTTTTCTCCAACTTGGACTTGCTTCTAGTCTTGCAGACCATGAAAGGGGAATTTGTGGGCAGAGGAAGGATTCAGTGCCACTTCTCCACTTGAAATAGCCCTGCTAGTACTGTCACCCATGCCTTACAGCTGTTTGGCAACCTACTTTTGCCGACCCACATCTGTTGTCATATCTTAGTGTGCCCTCATGGATTGCCTTGAAGTACATAATACTTGTGGGTGTGTGGGAAAGAGTCTGACACTGTGGATTTGTTGTACTTTCTAGTTATGTGTCTAGTAGCCCTTTTCACTTCAGCAATACTTTAGCTTGTTACGATCGGTGGCAGGAGGTTGAGTTTCTTTTTAGGGTATTTCAGAGAATTGAGATGTATGTAAATGGCATTTAAAAGAGGCTAGAAGTAAAGTTTTCATGGTATATGAACTTCCTCAACACCACTGTATGCATGATGGGAAATGATTCATACATTTAAAGATGTTCATCTTAGCCAGTCCACCTTGGTGTATGTACATAATCACTCATACCAGTTTATATGGCTTTCAAGGACTTGTTTGGACAGTACTTAAACCTAGAACTTCTGTAACATAAGGAGATCAGGAGCAAGCCCCAGATTCACCAGACCATTCCTTCTCACAGCTTCTAGTATGTAACACCTTACAGCTCAGATGACTGCAGGAGCCCAGGATTATTTTTTCAGTACTGAACTTCTTTGAGGTCAAATAAAGATAAAGCAAATATGGACTGTTTAGCTGGTTAATTTTTTTTAAGATCATAAATCTGGGGATAGTTAAATAAAAATGCAGTAGAGCTTCTTGTGCTCATAGTATACTTTAAAACCCATATATGCCTACAAAAGTGTAAAAACATGATAGAGATAATAGTCTATTAACAACATCATTTAACAGCATATTAAAGGAAGAAATTGTTTTCTCCTGTTAAGAACCTCTTATTTTTTACTGCAAGCATCTTTCTCCGTCTCTTTCTTTGGGTTGTTTGGAGGGCATGGGTGGGTTGTAGATTAATTGTGATACAGAAGATAGTGGAAACAGAAATTTAACTGTATTGACACATGTTCTTCTGGTTTCAGAACCAGCTTTAGCTCAGGGAAACTTGTATTTGAAAAGTTATGAACCTTCAATAGCAGTTAATAAAAACTACACCCTAAATTATTTGACTGCTCTATGAGAATTGCCACAGAATGCACCCTACAGGGAAGAGTTTTATTGTCGTTTTTAACTCTTGAATTTCCAGTGGGGATTAAGGTCAGTAATGTATAGAGTTTTATATTAAACCACCACAGTGCTCATTGGTTCTTAACTTTGTTTTTGTTAAAATAATTTTACGATTATTCTATATTATGATAATCATAGGAGAACATTTTGGGCTGGTTTGTGGATCACAGTAAGCCATGGTTTATGAGCAGCATGCTAGTTCCAATAAACCTCGATTTTCGCTCATGGATTGTTTGGAGAGAAACAAACTCTGCGCTGGTTCACATGTCATGCTATGCTGAGACTAATGGCTTTTTTCTCTAAGATTGAGCAGAGCAAAATGGAAGTGATTCAGCAGTGTTCATTAGCATGCTGCTTGTTCACAGGAAGCCATAAATCATTACTTATTGTGACATGTGAGCAAAGCCAATAACACATATTTGAAGTGGTTTTCTTGTATATGAAGAACTTTTATTTGTTGGGACATCATGCCCAATGAGTGAAAGAAAAGTAGGGCCAGGATCTCTTCTCGATCATCCCAGAGTGCAGGGCACAGAATAATGGGATCAAGTTACAGGAAGCCAGATTTCAGCAGAACATCAGGAAAAACATCCTAAGTGTTAGAGCAGTACAACAGTGGAACAAATTACCTAAGGAGGTGGTCAGCTTCCCAACACTGGAGGCCTTCAAGAGGCAGCTGGACAGCCACCTGTCGGGTATGCTTTAAGTTGGATTCCTGCATTCAGCAGGGGGATGGACTCAATAACCTTATAGGCCCCTTCCAACTCTACTATTCTATTCTTCTTTTTTGCCCCCAAAGGTAAATTGTGTCAGTGGTGCATAGGGCAAGCAGTTTGGGGTGTTTTTTTGTTTCTAATGATCCATTAGTAATGAAGGTAGCTCATCAAGTATGTGGGCACCCTGGGGATTACCTCTGACATTTCAAGCTGATTTAGTTTTTAAACTGTATGATTGCTTCTGATGGAATTAATTCCTTATGTTAACAATACACACATATTGGTTGTGATTTATTAAAAGCATAACCATAGTTATATATGTAAACACTGCTGTCCTCTGTTCAAGATTCCATTTTGGAATTGATTCACTTAGTTCTTAGAGAGCTACAAAATTATCTAATGACCTATAGGCAAATCAGACTGTCATCAAACCTGATACCAAGTTTGAAATATTGAGATAGTGTATCTCAAACGATATATTAAATGTTGTTGTTCATGGGCTTGCCTTTTAGAACTGTCTACACTTTAAACTTAAATGTTGCTGTCCTATAATGCCTTCATTATTTTTATTTATTTATTTGTTAGATTTATATCCTGTCCTTCCTCCCAGTAGAAGCCCAGGGCTCCTTTGTACATTTTAGCTATTTTAGAACAGGCAATGTTTCAATAATCTTCATAAACTGCTTTAGCAATGCATTGGTAGATAAGGCCCCACTTAAACTCTTTATCTCCACATCGCATCAAATATAATAAAAGTAGTAACAAACTCACTTCCTGGGTTCTCTTTATTTTCACTGGCACTATTCAACTTAAAAACAAAGTCCATAACTGGTCAGAAAGTATACACTCTTTTTTCTTCAGTGTGTAGGATTAATACTGAGGAATTGCAGGTGTCCTCAAAATGGAATAAGAAACCACAGTGTATAAGGCGCTTGAAAGTGTTTGAGGGTTATTGACAGAAAAGAGGTAGAGTATTTGGTGAGAATACTTGGCTGTTTTGTCTTTGATGTAAAGAAGCTTTGGTGTTCAACACAGACAACCAGACTAAAAAGATGCAGGTGGGGGCTAAAACTTGTAGTTATAAAGTTGTATATCTCCTAATTTGGCAAGTATTAAGCAATGTCTGAATAAAGTGCTATGATCTACTGTATAGAAGGGCCTTATTGCTCATTGTTATACCTTATCCCATGTAGATTTAGTATCTGAAGAACAGTTAATGAGTGGCTTTTTGAAGCAAACCAAATGGTGGTATTGTAGAAAGTCTTAAGCTCTGCTCAAAAGCGGACTGAGGCACATACGGGTATTAATCATGCATCTTTTGCTGTCTTGTAAAGAATTATCTGGGGGGTAGGAGCTTGCATTATGGATAGGAGCATAGCGTGTATTATGTATAAGTTGGTCTTCCATTAAATTATCATGTTTGGAATGTTAAAAGTACAGTTCATTCAGACAATTAATAATTTAATTTAAGGGTTTTGTTACAGATGGAACTACAAGCTGTTGAATTATAAGGAATCTAGCATCTTTTTCATTTTCCCAGTTTATGAGGAGCAGGCAAAAAAATAAACAGGAGAAACTATCAACGTTATAGTAAAAAATATGGAAATTTTTATATCTATTCTGGTCTTCAGCAGTATCAGGCAGACATAAAGCACTCATTTCCATAAAAAGGGCTGAGAAAAAGAGGGAAAGAAACCGAAACTCATTGATACTACATGAAATTTGATTGGTCTCACTTTCTGAGCTATCACTAACAGTTTCTGCTTCTTTATATTTGCCATCATATATATCATGGACTTCTAAAATCTGAAGGTTTGCCAGGATTGAAACAGGTTTCTATAATCTTTCACATGTCATACTCCCAACATTTTTCAGGAAAACAAAACAAAGAAGTGGGAGGAAAGCTGTGTCCCCCCCCCCCAGGCCTTCACATCTCTATTCAGGAACTGAGTTGAGTTGTCATGGTGCAGTCTCAGTTGAAGCCACTTCCATGAATACCAACTGATTTGCCATCAACAAGAAACACTTCAAACAACTTGTGCCTAAATATTGCACTCATTCACATGGCATGTTAAGCAAAATCATGGCTTAGCACAAATGCTTGGGCTTCCTCCAAACAGATTACAGCAAGGCCCTTTGAAGGCATGTTCCCACTGCCACTCATTTGACTGAAGATGTTCTTTCAGCAGCAGAGGAGCTTGCTGTAACAGCCAATACCCGATCACTCATTTATAGCAAGCTCTTTTGAGCTTCGTTATGACATCAGGTGACCAGCCACCTGTCAAAATTGGTCTGCTATGTGTGGGGCAGTTAGGGATCTGGCTAATTTTCTGGATCCAGTCCCCACCCATGGCTTGGCATGTCATCTAACCCTGGGCTCATGGTTTAAGTCTCTCCAGACTGACCATGAACTATAAACCATAGGACAGACCTTGGTTACAAATTTGTGGTTAGGCTGGAGAGAGCTAAGGCATGAGCTCGGGTTCAGACAATCTCACTCAGTTCAATGCAGGCTATGGCTTAGATCAGTGCTGTAAGGCAGCAGAATGATAGGGGGTGGGGACAAAGCAGCAGTGATCTTCTTTAATAGAGCCCACTCATTCAGGGTTAGCCATGGTTAGGCTCAGCGTGACATGTGAACCAGGCCTTTAAATGTCTTGGTTGCTTGCATTTACTGGATTTTTATACATTTCCACCTCTTAACATTTAACAGATTTCAACTGTTACTCAAATTATACTAATACTGTTCATGTACCTTGCAAGCTTCATTGAAATAACCAGTGAAGCCTGGAGTTTCATCCTCCTGTTGGTGTGCTCTTGTTTTAAAAATTCAAGATTCTTGTGGAGAGGTAAGGAAGTAGGTTAAGCTACATATTTTGAACAATGGTCATTGAAGGTTTTACATCTGTCTCACTGTCATGGCTCTTTAGGACTGATTTAACAATCGCGGTCCCCACATAGACTCCAGCAGCTCAAACATACGCTGTATCTACTCCAACATTGTGTATCCCTAGTGACATTGCCTGTATTTGAACTGACTTGGAATTCAACCATGGAGAAAAATCTCCAAGCTTCTGACATCTAAATTGGTCCTGAGTTCGTGGAACAACAAGTGTGGATATAGTTCCCACAATATACGTCTTGGGATCAAGTTACTTTAAAGGATAGTCATCTCCTGCTTGAGTTTGCCTGTCCATCTGATGATAGTTTTCTGCATATTCCTACCTTCTGAGGTGCAGTTGGTGGTGACAAGTGAGAAGAAGGCCTTTTCTGAAGAGGTACCCAGCATGTGGAATCCCCTGCTGGATGAGGTCAAGTTATTATTGGTGATCTAGTAATACCTCAGTTAATGAATCCTCCAGGAAGCTTCTTTCAAGGAAGTCTTTTTTAAAGGTGAAACTGAGGAGCTTTGATTTGCTATAGATAAGCTTCCAAACCTGTTCCTTTACTTTAAGGTGAAGCTGACAAGCCTATCTCTTTGCTTTACTGATACCCCTGTGCCTTTGCTTTGCTAGGATGAAACTGACAAGCCTGTGTGTTGGCTTTGCATTTAAGTGATCTGTTGCTTTCTCCCAGGGAGGGACGGATCCAATAGGATTCAGAGGAGGGGGAGGGGGGAGGTGCTGGGTAGGCACCCTTTAAAGCCCCTGTTGAAGCTGCCCCCACCGTCTATGAGTGGGTGTAGGAACCTATCCCTGCTCTTTCCATGTTATTCCTATCTCTGGTACTGAAGTTTCTGTTAAAGAAGTAATGCTCAGGAACACATCTACTTTGTTAACTGAGGTATTACTGTACTTGAATGTTTATACAATGGGACCCCACTCATATGGCGAGTTAGCTTCCAGAACCCCGCTGAAAAGGGAAAAAGCGCTGAAAAGTGAAACATAGCCCATCCAGAAAGAGAGCAAGTGAGCGAAGCCTGCTGCTGCACTGGCCCGATCAGCTGTAGCATGGGGATCTTCAGCCACTGTGCTGCAGCTGACAGTGCTTGGCCTCTGAAGCTCCCCACGCTGCAGCTGATCGCGCCACCACTCCGGAGGAAGAGGAGAAGGGGGCGGAGGGATGCTGAAACACGGGGCCCTAGTGTACTATTACCTGCTTTGGGTATTTCAACTGGAGTGGGAAAATGGCTTATTTTAAAAATATAATCTAGTTTGTGTGAGGCTTGATATGTACCTTGTTAAATGTGTAGCGGGATCATCAATTTCCTGCAGAAAATAGCTAATACAGGAGAAAAGGCTGTTATAATCCTGTTTATGCAAGGTTAAACCACAAGAAACAAAGTTACAGTTACAACATGCTAATGAAAGCTGCTAAAGTATATTTAGCAATTTGGTAGTTCTGCTCTGTGGCCCGCTTAATGAAAGGAAACACTTGAGAAGGCAATTTTTAACCTAGCAATGTGTACTGCCTCAGCCATAACAAATAGAAATTAATCTTTTCACTAAGGAGATGTTATTGGTTATTGCAGAACAAAGGTCTGAATTGCTCCAGTATTTAGTGCATATAGAAACATTCATCATACTACAGAATTGCTCTATATGCCCACTGTCTTAGCCTTTGACTACCAGATGAATTTGTCTCTTACTTAATCTCAACTAAGCATATGGTGTAGCTCAACTCCCAAAACATCAGTTTGTCTTTTTACTCTTTTTAATAAATCTCATTCAAATTGCAAGTTGTAGTTTGTTGATACCTTGCATCATCAGTTAGGTGTCTGCCCTCTTCAGTACTTTCAAATATCTTTCACTTTACCTTTCTCTGCTGAATCTGCATATTTTATTGTGTGTCTGTTGGGAACAAATCAATGTACAAAGTTCAATAAATTTTCCATTTTTAACCAAAGGTTTATTACATGAAATACTATTTTGGCATTTGCTTTATTGGAAAAGCAGCATTTTATAGACCTTCAAAAAAATTCTATTTTGGGTTGTTCTCTTCTCATCTCTTATTTCTGTGTTTCTGCATCTTTGTTTCTTGTATCTCCACTTCCCTTTTCTCTCTTGTCAGATGGATCTAGCAAAATATTTAAACTAAGCCTATGCTGTTAGGCAAAAGTTTTAGTTTTTATAAATTAGCTTAATATCTACTTTGTCAATTTTTAAATACCACCTTCTATATTTTTCTTATTTTCCATGGTTTACTATTTTTTGTCTTAGGTAGAAATTAAATTTTATTTTTTTCTGAAGTAGAGCGTCACAAGCCTTTTAAAAACATACTTGCCAAACTCTGCTCTTGCATACTTGCTCCTTTTCCTGGATGCTGGGGCTCTGCTATCACTTTAACAATAAGAGACCTTGAATTGAGTTTCATACTAGTTGAGCCCCCTTCGCACATTGAAGTGACAGTGTGGATGTTTTGCAGCAAAGAATCCTGCATGCACAGATGTCTGTGCAAGCTGGAACTCTGTGGAATCATATAAATGACTATGCTGAATGTGTGAATGTTGGGAAAGAGGGTCAGCTATGTGCCCTGCCTTGCCCTTTCACTGCATAGAACTCCCTCCGTGTGTATAATGCAAGGAGGAGGATTTGGCCATATTAGAATGAGGTGGATACTGTCGATAAATGAGATCATTGAATAGATGTTAAAGTGTCTGTGTTCTTGCAGGTATCCTGGTTTTTTAATCCAGCAAGAAGTGAAATCACAAGCCTTGACAGTGGAAATATAGATGATATTTTAAGTAAGTATGCAAAACTTTGTCCTGTGTAATGTGTCTTTTCCTGAAGCAATTTATTATGAGTTCAGTTTGGGGATTAGTCTTGTCAGCATTCAGAGTCTTATGAAATCTGGAGAGAAAACTAAATTGTCAGGCCGTATCTCCCTATATGAGCCTGCCCGGGCCCTGAGATCCTCAGGAGAGGCCCTTCTCTCAATACCTACGTCCTCACAAGCACAACTAGTGGGGACGTGAGATAGGGCCTTTTCGGTGGCTGCCCCGAGGCTTTGGAACTCCCTTCCTAGGGAAGCAAGAATGGCCCCCTCCTTGCAGTCCTTCCGTCGGCAAGCAAAGACTTTTTTATTTCAACAAGCCTTTGGAACTGAAAGCTGTTAAGGACAGGTCTTGAAGGGTGCTGCGTTGCTGTTGCCTAACTGTATTGTTTTAAACTGAGTTTGAATTATTTTAACTGTATGTATGAATGGTTTTAATACTGTAAATTGTTTAATTTGATTTTAATCTAGACTTTTGTATGTTTTTAATTATATGTGTGCTTTTATCTGGAAGCCGCCGTGAGTTCCAGTTTTGGAAAAAGGGCGGGGTAAAAATAATGGTAATAAATAAAATAAATAAATTTAAGAAGTCTTTCTGTTCAATCCTAAGACAGTTCTGCCTTCAGTTCTGAGTATGCATGCTTTTGGGGGTTGAAACAATATGGGACAGGGCAGTGAACCTTTTTGGCAACTTTGACGGGTGGGTGGACAATCATGTTCTGTAATTATGGCATCACATGATTGACAGGTGGGTTACCCCACCACCTGTCAAAATCGCTTGTGCAGGGTTCCCAAGCTTGGGAACCACAGTGTACTGCTCCTTGCAACCTCCGACCTTGAAGACTGAAAGAGGGAGCTGAAAGAGCAGCTCTGGGTGGGAGAAGTGGTTTCCATCAAGCAAAAACCTCTTCCTCCTCTTTGAGCAAGGTGCACTGTTGGGTGGTTAGGAGGGCATCTTGTTCCAGCAAAGGAGCAATCGGAAGCCCACTTCTGAAGTCCCACCCTACATCTGCCATCACGTATGACATTAGGTGTAGAATGGGTGGATGTGGCTTCCCCAAAACAACCTGGTGGGCCAAGTTTGGCACCGCAGGCCAGAGGTTCACCAGCCCTGATACAGAACAAGATGTCATCTAAACACAGCTATTGCCGTAATCCTAAATTAAGCTCAGCAGTGACACTTAAAAATAATTAAAAAGCTGCTTTTGTCTTTGGAACTCTAGAACTCTAGAGAAGGATGAGGAAGCTTCCATAATACAATTTTAAAAGTAAAACATTGCTACACTGCAATCTTACGTATGTCTATTCAGAAGTAAGCACTGAGCTTAATGTTTATTTTCTGCTAAGTATATGCAATTGCAGCCTTAGTCTCCAAGTTTAAGTTTGGTTTTGTGTGTAAAAATGTGCAGATTCAATACTTACTTTATCATGTATATGGTAGGGGGGTGTATACAGATATAGATAGACATAGATACACACACAAATATATACATATTTGAATTAAATACATATTTATTAAAAACGATGGGCTTCTTATCTCCTGTTACTTTTCTAAATGCATATTGATTCTGTAGCTCACTGCTTGCTGTTTGGACTGAAATGCAGATAAATACAGATCCTTGATGTTCACAAAAAAGGAAGAAAATATCAGTTATAATAAGAGGTCTGAGAAATAATAAATACTTCTAGAGTATTTAACCTACTTTACTTACAACAGCTTTACAGAGTTGGGTTAGTATTAAATTCATATTGCTGCTGGGTGGGGGCTGATGCTTTACGCAGCCTTCTTAAATGAATTTCATAAGAACATAAGAAGAGCCTGCTGGATCAGGCCAGTGGCCCATCTAGTCCAGCATCCTGTTCTCACAGTGGCCAACCAGGTGCCTGGGGGAAGCCCGCAAGCAGGACCCGCAAGCAAGCAGGACCCGCAAGCTATTTCATAGCTGAGGTGGGATTTGGACTTTCTGTTGTACTCTTAGCTAGTAGACTAGTTCTGGGAGTCAAAATGAAAGATGCTGAAAAGCAGGGAAATAATGTAAGATCCTGAGAGGAACCAGCTCAGTAATAGGGAAAAAATTGGGGGGCAAATGGATCACCTGGATTAGGGATGCTGTTAGTTTTAAGACTTGCCAATAAGACTATCACCTGATATAGGAAGAAAAACGGCACATATCATGGCCAAACGTTTATGGTTCAATCTTGCCATTCCATTAATGGGGCTTGCATTGGCTAATGAAAAGTGCCTTATCGGCATAGATCACACTCTCCAGCAAAAAAGCCGCCTGCTGGTGAAAGACTTTTTAGACTGAATAAACAGGGAAGAAAGTTACCCTAGTAATTCAGGTTCTGTTACTTAAACTAGCTCAAACTTTTCATGAGATCAGATATGTTCAAATCCCGCCTATTGCAATCTCCCCTTGCCCTTCTGGGAACTCGAATGTTAAGATATTTGCGCTTTTTCTTTCCTGCACTGTGTGTGTGTGTTTCCCAGTTAGGCCTTGATTTTGTGCTGTACTGTCACAACATTTAGAAATAAAATGCCTCTTTCTTTTAGATAATGCAGATGTTGCTTTAGTGAACTTTTATGCTGATTGGTAAGTATTTCTACATTTTCTTCACACACTTTTACTAACATTGAAAACAGAATCGTAGAATAGTAGAGTTGGAAGGGGCCTATAAGGCCATCAAGTCCAACCCCCTGCTCAATGCAGGAATCCAAATCAAAGCATTCCCGACAGATGGCTGTCCAGCTGCCTCTTGAATGCCTCTAGTGTCGGAGAGCCCACTACCCCTCTAGGTAATTGGTTCCATTGTCGTATGGCTCTAACAGTTAGGACGTTTTTCCTGATATTCAGTCGAAATCTAGCTTCCTGCAACATGAGCCCATTATTTCTTGTCCTGCACTCTGGGACAGTCGAGAAGAGATCCCGGCCCTCCTCTGTGTGGCAACCTTTCAAGTACTTGAAGAGTGCTATCATATCTCCCTCAGTCTTCTCTTCTCCAGGCTAAGCATGCCCAGTTCTTTCAGTCTCTCCTTATAGGACTTTGTTTCCAGTCCGCTGATCATCCTTGTTGCCCTCCTCTGAACGTGTTCCAGTTTGTCTGCATCCTTCTTGAAGTGTGGAGACCAGAACTGGATGCAGTACTCAAGATGAGGCCTGACCAGTGCTGAATAGAAGGGAACTAATACGTCACATGATTTGGAAACTATACTTCTGTTAATGCAGCTTAAAATAGCATTTGCCTTTTTTGCAGCCACATGGCACTGTTGGTTCATATTCAGCTTGTGATCAATGACAAATTCCAAGATCCTTCTCGCATGTCGTATTGCTGAGCCAAGTATCCCCCATCTTGTAACTGTGCATTTGGTTTCTTTTTCCTAAGTGTAGAACTTTGCATTTATCCCTGCTGAATTTCATTCTGTTGTTTTCAGCCCAATGCTCCAGCCTATCAAGGTCCCTTTGAATTTTGTTTGTCTTCCACGTTATTAGCTGTGCCCCCCAATTCTGTATCATCAGCATGCTCTGTACCTCCAGAAAGTGGTCTGCTTCTAACTTTTTTGCAATGGAAAGGCTCAGACAGAAATTAGGCAATGTAAAATGTATTTATTAAATTTTCTTAGTCACTTTTCTACACAAATATGTGCATTCAAAGTGACTTTAATAAAAAATAAAGTATTGTTTAATAACAAAGCATATAAATACAGTTCCTCAATTCTGGTTTTAAACGTCTGCTAGGTATATTTTATTAGTGCACAATACAGACCACAAGCATGTCCAATTGGGTTAGACCCTTGAAATCTCCTGCTCCCTCACTGTGGGAAGAAATGATGAATAGTGGTAAGGCTAGGGAGATCCTGTGTTCTCTCCCCAGTTCATTCATACATCCTTACAGAGAAATCTGCTATCTTAATAAATAGTAGAATTAATGCTTCAAATAGCGCTGCAGATGAAATGAATTCTAATGCCTCATAATCTCAAATATTTTATTTTCAGTAATTAGACTTTCTCTTTTCTCTTTTTTTTTTTTTTTGCGTTCTCTTTCAACAGGTGTCGCTTTAGTCAAATGCTGCATCCTATCTTTGAAGAAGCTTCCAATGTCATTAAGGAGGATTTTCCAGATAATAATCAGGTTGTGTTTGCCAGAGTAGATTGTGATCAGCACTGTGAGTAATCCTTTTTTAAATTCACCTGTTACCAGTTTAAATGTCTTCTTGAGCAAATTCAAGTCTTGAGACTTACTCCGAAGATGTTTCATTATTCAACCCAATTTTTTAAAGCTTGGAATTGCATTCTCCTGCAAGATGCATTTTTAAAAAAAATAAAATAAAATGCAGGGGTACCTTGCACTGGGAAGAGTAGATCTGTGTACACCCTACTTGATGTAAAATTAGAAAGATATATACAGAAATATATTTCCCTCTGTGATACCTGCCTAGGGACATGCACCCAATGTGCATGTATCTAGAATGGTAATCTCTGAACAGTGCTGTAAGAAATTAAAGGTCTCTAAGAAACCAAAGTACCCACCTACAAAGGAGGCAGCCTGCTGTATGTCTGAATGATTTTGCTGCTTTAGACATGTTGCCAGATGAGGAGATAAATCATGCAGGATTTATTATGTCATGTATAATGCATAGCCTCACATCATGGGAGAAAATATATGGTTCTCTTTTACATAGAAAAGCATTCCTAGCACAGTGTGGTCATGATTCAGAGACAATAGCTTGGATGCTAAGATAAGTTAGCTTGGTTTTTTAAAGAAAGTTTACAGAAGGAAAAAGTCCCATCCCCTTCTCCACCCAGTATCCCCCTCCCTTTAGGAGAGGCTTTTTGGGCATCACAGGCGGGGGAAGGAAATTTTTCATGAGGTTTCTTAAATTAAATGTATCTTGCAAACCAAGTGTTAGTTTTAATTTGTTTGTATTGCATTTGGCTTTTAAACCAGGATATTTTTAATTAAAAATATTTTATATTTATAAAATATATACATTTACAAACTTACATTTTAAAAATCCACCTTTCTTGCAACACACAGGTCTACTACTACCTGTGAATCATAAACACGCATCAGAAACCATTCATTATGCCCGATTATGCCAGTAGTCGATATGGTTGACACAGCCACAGTACAGCAAATAGAGCCACATAATGAGTTGCCAATTAAACTGATAAACTAATCCCAGCTCATGTGACCTTCTGTGTTTACAGTATAGCATTACATACTGTAAAGATCCTGAACTAAGAATTCCTTGGTCCCTCTTCTCTTTCCCTTAATCGTAGGTGTGTTTTTTAATACCAGGACTCTTCTCTGTGGTTTTTGGTTTCTGAGTACAGCATACATTTGGCCTTTACTGCTAATTGGGGAGAGATATTTGCAATGCAAATAGCATTCTCCTTGTGAAACTGCAATCTCTGTAGGAAGCAGAAGTAGTTAATTTCCCATTCTTAACTCCATTCACAGTGGTCAGGCTAGCATAGCTATCTTCTGTTTGATGCACTGATGCTTAAGCCCGCTGTGGGCCCTAGCAGCTCCATCCTCGTAGTCTTTGAGGCCCAGCTAATTAAAAAGAATTATTGATGTCCTGCACAATGTTTGATGCCTAATGGCAAAATGTCATTTTACCTTTTCTCACAACCAATATCAAGATTTGTTGTTGGAGGATGTGTAGAGTCCTGATGCGATTTAAAAAATTCTGAAGATCTGTTTCACCATGCTTTTTAAAAAGGGTGAAAAAATGGTTAGTGTAAAGAGTAGGGTATTGAGGCTGTACTTGATTGGTAGGATCCAATTTTAGTTGATGAGGTTACCTGGAATTAAATACATTCTGCTTCTTAGTTAATATGATGTTGGGGTTTTGCTGTAATATGGGGTGAAAAATATTAAAGATGGTCTTTTATTTGATGCCGCAGATATAATGGAAGGGTTCTCTTAACAGTGATTAAACAATCAAGAGCAGGCAACAAGATCGTGTGCTTCCTCCCCTGAATTTATGGAATCTAGTTGCTGATGGCTGAAAATTACAAGTGGCTGTTTAAAACATTATGTAGCGGTGCAATATGAGCTAGATACAGAAAAGCATAGACAGCGATAAGTAATAGAAGCAGTTTTACAAAATGGGTATTGGTAACGCAGACATCCTGGCATTGATAAGCCATTTAATATACATTGTGTTAAAAATCCTTTGTTTCAGTTCAGTCTACAAGAGATTGAACCTCTTGATATGTTGTATTCCAGCAGATTCATATTACAGTCTCCCTTTGAAACTCCTTTGCTCCAAGATGACCACGCTAAGATCACTTAGTGCCCTGGGAGGTTGAAGTGTTCCTCCACTAGCATTTAAAATTGCCTTTTTTCATGTCAGATTTGATTCTGCTTTGTCTTTTGTGTGAAGGTTGGCCTGTTTCTCCTGTGTAGCTTGCTGGCATTGTTGGCATATGATGGCATATATCGTATTGGAAGATGAGCAAACCTGATGTCCTGTTACAGTACAGAATCATAGAATAGTAGAGTTGGAAGGGACCTATAAGACCATTGAGTCCAACCCCCTGTCAAATGCAAGAATCCTACTTAAAGTAAACCTGACAGAAGGTTGTACAACTGCCTCTTGAATGCCTCCAGTGTTAGGGAGCCCACGACCACCTCCATAAGTAATTCGTTCCACTGTTGTACTGCTCTAACAATTAGGAAGTTTTTCTTGATGTTCAGCTGAAATCTGGCTTCCTGCAACTTGAGCCCATTATTCCGTGTCCTGCACTCTGGGACGATCGAGAAGAGATCGCAGCTCTCCTCTGTGTGGCAACCTTTCATGTACTTGAAGAGTGCTATCCTATCTCCCCTCAATCTTCGCTTCTCCAGGCTAAATATGCCCAGTTCTTTCAGTCTCTCCTGATAGGGCTTTGCTTCCAGTCCCCTGATCATCTGTGTTGCCAGAGTAGACATGGAGACAGAGTTAGCATCTGGATGTGCCACAGCAGCTGGTCGCTGTGTCTTAACTCTGTTATGTGACCTGTTGCTGGTGAGTTTTAGGTTGAAGGACTGTGAGAGGGAAGTATCTTTTTCTCTTTTTTTCCACCACTTCTTTGGGGTGGGTATTTTAGTTCGAGGAAGGTCTGTTGTAAATTCTTATGTTGTGAGTCTTATTCTGACGAATCTGAATAAATGGAGTTGTGTTTGTAACATAGGGCTTGGCTTTTGTAGACAGTGGCTTTTGGGGAGTGTTCTGAGTGGAGCTGGAAGCATGAAAGTTTATTTCCTGTATGATGGGGACAACCTCATGCTCCGGGGGCTAATGTTGCCCTCCAGGTCTTTCTGTTTGACCCTTGGGGCTTTTCTCCAGGTCACATCCCCTCACCAGCTACACTCCTCACTGTCTCAACTTCACACCCTTCTCAAGTATTTTTTCCTGGCTGGAATGTGTCTTTGAACTCTGATACTGCTTATCTGGATGGAGGATAAAGGAGGGGGCACTCTATAAACTAGGCTATAGTATATTGTTCTGCCCACTTTTGTCTCTGGCCCTGCACACCACTGGCATGTGGCCCCTAGAAGGTTACCTAGATGGGGATATGGTCTTCAGGCTGAAAAGAGTTCCCCACCCTTGCTATATAAATTGGCACTGCTGGAAGGGCGGGATACAAATTAAATAATAAATAAATAAATGTCCATTTTGTAGTTGGACAGTAGTGTCCAGAACCTGAACCTCTTAGGTGGACTGGTCTAGACTTGGCTTGATGGTGGGGTGAAAGTTATTGAAGTCTAGTGGCACTGCTCAGGTGAATCCCGCTCATGAGTACAGATCAATTGCCCACAGGGAGCACAGATTGTATCCTTAAGACCAGCAATGACTGCATACCTGTGGTGGTGGCAGCAGGCCATGTTTCACCTGTCCAAGGGAAGCTGCTGGATAAGGAGTGGGCTCGATGGTTGGATCCTAAGGTACCCATATGTCATTTTAATATGTAGGAGGGGCTGTCTTGTTCTCAATCGCCTCATGTCACAATGACCCAAAAGGTTTTTTTCCTTTGCAGACATGGCTTAAGCTGCAACTGCAGAGGAAGATCCTTTGCATTGCCTGCTTGAATTCAAGCCAGCAATGCAAAGAATAAGTGTGCTTATAGCAAGCACTGCTTTGGGCAGAAATTGGCTGTGCTATGGATTTCCCCAGTGGGCTTGCTGTCATTGCTGATCAGCTTGCCAAGGAACAATTAGGAGTGCACTTTAAGGCTCCTAATTGTTAGCTGACAGTCATATCCTCACCTGCTGCCCAACTGGTGTTGCATAATGACGTCAGGTGTGGGGCAAGAGATGTGTTTGGGGAAAACTTCCTGATACAAGGGAAGGGCCAGTATGCTTGTATCATTAGCAATAACTGCCAAAAGTCCAGTTAATGTTAATTGGAATACTTTTTCCACAATGAGTGTATATTAGCATCATCTTTGACATGAATCGCAGTGTGACTACTGTTATTTAGGTACCTCCCACGCAGGACCAAAAAGCACTGTTTGTTTTCCTGTGTTAGGAGGAAGGGTCATTTGCTCAAAGTCACTACTGACTTCTCAACAAACTTCACTGATGTTTCTTTGTATAGTGTGGAAGATCTGTAGCTTTAATACTGGCACTACAGTACCCATCAAAAACAGTGACATTTCCATAGTGCTGCTTATTGTAAGGTCCAGAACATCCTCATATATTCCCTCTTTTGTTCATGAAATAAGGTGAAAGAGTACTCCTCCATCAACAGCGTGTGTTCTCTCAGATGTGGTAGGTATACTGAGTATTATTGGCAGTCATGACTCCTAGAGCTTTTGCTAGAGTGGACTTGGCGCTCTTTCGTATAAGCTGTATGTCCCAGGGTATGGTCAGAAGGCACGTGAGGCCACCACCTTGCTGAAGCTAAGCAAGTCTGGGTGTGGTCAGTGCCTGGATGGGAGACCACCGGGGGAACCATGTGTATGCC
This sequence comes from Rhineura floridana, assembly GCF_030035675.1. Classification (NCBI taxonomy): domain Eukaryota; kingdom Metazoa; phylum Chordata; class Lepidosauria; order Squamata; family Rhineuridae; genus Rhineura; species Rhineura floridana. Next base: position 71,671,460 of record NC_084490.1, read on the forward strand.
GCCTTGGGTTCCTTGATGAAAGAAAGGTAGGGTATAAGTGTAAGAAAATAAATATACGTATGAAATCTTCCAAAAACCATTTATAAGTGCCCTATGAACATATATGTCTAAGCACCATCTCACAATGTTTTCTGCTTCCTTTAAATGAAATGACTTATCCTTCATAGTTTTGTCACCTTATGGAAGCATTTCGTTCAGTTCTCTCCTCTTTGCATATACATTCTAGCATACTTTGCCTAATTATCGTGTCCAGGGCTGACAAAAAAGAAAGCATAAGTTCAACACTCTGCATACGTAGCATTCAGTTCTGATGCTATATCCTTGCAATAACAACCTTGTAGTGGTTGGATAAAAAATTTGGATAAGAGGACATAATGTGCAAGTTTTCAGAATAAGGGCATAAAAGGTAGATAAGGAATTCACAACCTCTTACAGTTGCAGCTCAACTTAGGAAAATAAACTGCTAAATTATGCCCAGCGCTATCAGTTATGTGCAAATCTAGGGTCCGAAATGGCCCCAATAATTAAAAGAAACCCTATATACAAAAAGTAATTTGAAGTCTAACAGGCCCATATTCTGGAAGCACATGGTTTTAAAAATACAACCTTAACTGTTGCTCTCATGATCCCTCTTACAAGAAGGGGGAAGTAGAGTTATTGATTCAGTTTCAAACCTGAGTGTGTATGAAAAGACTGCTTACTCTAAACATTTGAATTTGCATATTTTCAAATGTTTTTTAATTGTTTTTCAGCTGACATAGCTCAAAGGTACAGGATAAGCAAATATCCAACTCTAAAGTTGTTCCGGAATGGAATGATGATGAAGAGAGAGTATCGGGGTCAGAGGTCAGTGACAGCCATAGCAGATTATATCCGACAACAGAAAAGCAATCCTATTCGAGAAATACTCAGCTTGGAAGAAATTAACTCTCTTGATGTGAGTCTTTCTCTCTGATTGTGGTATATTAAATAACTATGTATAACTTGGGAAATGCATATTTGTCACTTGGGAAGATCTATCTGTTTTCTTATTAAGTGAAAACTGTTTCACAAATGCTGTATGGTTGTGGAATTAAGCCGCATTTGCATGTAATGCTAAACCATGGTTGAACACTATATGTGTGAGCTAGAACAAGCCCAAGCAAAGTCTTGTGTGTGTGCTCTTCTCTTTTTCCCCCCAGAACCTTGAAAAGAAATGCTACGATTTAGTTTCACTTTCACAAAATCCTGCCTTAACATTACAGAGAACCCAAAGATTGTGTTAAAATGAACTCTGATTGGTTAAACAAACTCTAGTTAGTTAAAGAAGGCAGCTTCATAACCCATGTTTTGAAGTTGGGTTACTTAAGATGACAAATTTTGTTATAAACCACATTCTCTGGTTCATACATAATGCTAAACCAGTGTTTGTTGAAAATGAAACTAAATCCTGCAGAAATCCTTCATCTGGCTGTGTAGGAGAAGGAAGGGAGAGTGATAAGCTTTGCTCAGGTTTGTTCTAGCACAGAACCATGGCTGAACATACAAGCCAGCCCTTAGTGTCTTGTTTTTATGGCTTTCTTGATAATGTCATAAAATATTGCATTTTAACTTTAGACATGTAATCCATTTTTCAACAAAGAGGGACTTGATATTTACTGAAATGTTCATTATATATTCATAACCCCTGCTTTCCTTTTGGTAATGCTAACACTCCATTTAGTCATAAATTGGCATCTTTTTCCCCTGGCTCAAGGACTGAAAATTAAATGGAAATTCAGAAAAGAGTGCCCTAGGTATATGTGGTGTTTTTTTTTGTTACAGCATAGTAAAAGAAATATTATTGGATACTTCGAACACAAAGACTCTAATAATTACAGGACCTTTGAAAGAGTAGCAAATATTTTGCATGACGACTGTGTCTTCCTTGCTGCATTTGGGTAAGATTTGTTTTTAAAAAATGCAAAAATATATCTGGGTAGCTCAAATACTATTGTATTATTTGCAGAATATTAGCTTTAATCCACTGATTAATAATAAGATAAATTGCAATTACTTGTCTTAGGTCTGTTTCCAAACCCGAACGATTTAGTGGTGACAACGTGATCTACAAGCCACCAGGGGTGAGTTTAAATATTTTTCTATCCCTTATCCTTCTGTTTGATGAAGTAGCTTTAAAAGTAGCTAACCCAAATCATATATAGTCCTAATATTATATTTGGTACTTGCTGCCAATCAGAACATATGAAAGATGGAGCGTTCTAGGAACTTAAGCCAGAGGTATTTTTTACCTCTCCTGGCTGTGGAGATGCCCAGAATTGAAACCGGGAGTTTCTCCATGTGCTCCCAACTGAATTATGTCTGTTACCCCAACAGTATGCACGTAGATATGTCACTAAAGATATGGCAGGCACCTCTGGCAATGATGTTCCACCAGTTGCTTAAAAACATACCTATTCATCAGGACATTCCTGAGTATTAACAGTTGAAACTTCCAAAGACGACTCCCACACAACAGTTAAGATTGTGAAGTAATTCTGGAATTCCTCAATAAAAAAAAGATTGAATGTGTGGCAAGCTTTTAGTGTGTTCAAAACTTCTCTGCCTCTATAAAATGAGATTGTACAGCTGTATTAGCGACAAGCTCCCCTTGACTTTTCGTTAAGCCATTTAAAAACACACACAGTACTGTGTGCTGCAGAACTGAAGATTTACAAATCTGACGTCTTAAAGTTCACAAAAGGCCTAACCATATTCTTTCTTCCTTGTAGCACTTTCGGATTTAGAACTTTGACATGGTATTTCTGAACTACAGTACACGTCCATAGCTGCCTTGGTAGGGGAGTGTCCCTTAGAGTTGAAAGTCATAATAAAACACATGTGTGTTTAATTCTATAGAGAGCTAGGAAATCTGAGTAATTAACATTGTATTAAAACTTTTTTTGGTTAGGCAAGCCTATCCAGACACATCAATGTTGATCTGTTGTAATTTTTTAGTTAGTAGCTGTTTTTTATTGTTTTAAATACAGTTTTTTAATGTTAATTTTTTTTTATAAACCACTTAAAGGTCTTTACAGTCAAGTGGTATATAAATTTTGTTACATAAAAAAAGTTATCTGTGTTTAGTACGTTTTTAAAGAGGCAAGCTTTCCAAAATGCTTCTGAAAACAGCATCCTGTGGAGAGCTCTCTCCCTTCTAGGTGTGACATCTAGCCATTCTCTACATGCAATATCGCAGTCTCATGCTGTGAGTTTCCATGCCCCCTAATTGGTGCCACTGGCTGCTGGCAGGGTGTGGGGAGCCTCGCAACATGCTGCTGCTACGCTCTATGGCAGGAGCAGGGAGCGCTTGCCTCAAGGTGCTGTCTTCTGTGGTATCCTCATCACAAAACATTACAGAATAAAGCATAGCTCACCATTACATTTTAATGGTATTTTTTTCTTGTTGTTTGCTTACTGATAATTTGGGGGGGGGACATTTCTTAACAGGAAAATGCTCCAGATATGGTTTACTTGGGTTCTTTGACCAATTTTGACTTGGCTTATGCATGGACTCAAGACAAATGTGTTCCTCTTGTTCGTGAAATTACATTTGAGAATGGAGAGGTAAGAAGTGCCTGATTCTTCCATCTTTCTAGATATTTAAACGATAAACTCTGATTACTGCTTGGGCCTCCCGAAACCAGCTGTCAAATGCCCATAATTTACTTTGTTTCATACTTTTTACCTGTAAATTCCCAAAGTCTTACATGTTCTTAAATTAGAGAAAGGGTTGTTTGGACAGTGTAATGGCTTCTGTTTGAATAGACTATATTACATACGCTACCCATAAGAGCATATGGTTATCAAAGGTGTTTTCTGAGGTTGCAGCAAATGTGCTAACATGAGGATCTTCAGGATTTTCTGGATTTGTGTATGTATGGATCTTCGTATGTTTTGTATTTTTAAATTTCTGACTGATTTTATGTATGCTTTGTATTTTTAAATCTATGTATTCTGCCTCAGGACCCACATTCCAGGTGAGAGGTGGACAACAACAACAAAATTTATTGTTTTATTTATTGATTTTACAATACGCCCTTCCTCCTATTATTATTAAAAGTATTGGCTTGGAGAGGGAATATAGCTATTAGGTATTTTACATCTGCCAAATATCCCTCCCTGCATTGTCATCCAGTAAACATTAGGACATGAAAGGTAAGAATAAGTGATTTTTCCTCCCGCAATGAAGGTAGGTAAAGTGCAGGCTACCCCAAACTTTAATTTAATTTACTTAAGGTGCCTAATAGCTATTGCTATTTGGATGTCATACAAAGGAAAATAAAATAAAAGCCAACAAAAAAAGTAGCAAAAGGCAAAACCATTCTTAAAATATCAGAGTAAAACCACATTAAAAATGACAGAATTTAAAAACGGGAAAGGAGCAGGTTAAAGTCTAGCTTTGCCTGCTGCCATACGGTAATCAAAAAAGGTACCAGTGGGGCCTGTTTAGTGAAGACATTCTCTAGACTGGGAGGGGACACTATTAAGAAGGCCCCTTCTTATAGCCCTCTCTTGTAGCAGCCACCGACCACATCTCATGGTTGGGGCAGGTACATAGAAGAAAAATATGCTTCAGATACTGTAGCCCCAAGCCACTAAGGGTTTTAGTGGTCAAACACGGCATTTTGAATTGAGCCGAGAATAACACTGGGAGTCTGTGACCATTATAAAGTACTGACATAATGTGCTCATATTTCCTAGGCCCCAGTTCGTACTCTTGCCCCATATTCTGTTCTCACTGCAGTTTCTAGACAATTTTCAATGACAGCTTCACGTACAATGCATTACAGTAATGTAAATGTTAAGTAGCCAGGCTCCCTCCAAATTAAGGTCATAGTTAGTGTTCTGGCCTAAGCTGGTAAGAGAGGACACCGGTGCTTCTAGTGACAAAGATGAATCCACACATTTGCTGCTTTAGCACGTCTCCAAGCAATTGTCTGTAGACAATGAATGGGGAAGCTTGCAGTTGATGGGCCTGATCCAGTGAATTCTATGCACATACTCCTGTTTGAGTTCAGTTATGTTTATTTCTAAATGTGTGTACATAAGATTGCAGATTTTAAGTCCTTGGAGGTCCCTCTGCAATCGTTTTGTCACTTGTACACCTGTTTGCAATTTTTTGTGTTGAGTATCATATGTTCGTTAGTTTCCTATTGCCGGTTTATTGCAAATGTGAACACTGTGCCTTGTATTGAGAGTGTTACATGTACTTTTTTTGCCTACACTCCTGTAGCTATCGTCTAAATAGATGAGGTATGCTTTAAACTTTGATTTAGAAAATGTCGCATATGGCTCAGCCTTCTCACTTCAGTGTTTCATCAGATTTTGGTTATTTCACTTGAGGATAACGTGGCTCAAATCAGAAGCACGGGTATTTTGCTCTTGCAAAATAAAAACCCTAGAAGTTATTTGAATCTTTTGTGTGCATTATAGAAAACTAAGTTTGCATAACAAGAGGAAAGCTGCTATACATATTCCTTGCAACCTTTTGTTAATCATGTCAGCGTTTTTTATTCTTCATTTGCATTTCACTATGTGAAAGGTGCCTGGTATTTAGCCCTTTTAGAACTTAATATTGACTTTTCAGTGTACTTTTCTCACAGGGCAGTCAAATTCTGAACCTTAGAAACCACTTATTTTAATTGTGTGCATAATTCTGTAACTGCTCTTGCTACTCTTGTTCCTGTTTGCTTAACCAACTGCTTTCAATCCTGGGTACAAATGGGCTTTTTTCCTAGTAATATTTGTTCTTCAAGCTCTCGGGACTTCCCATATCTATACAACTTGAGCACTTCCAAACTTTGATATTTCTGCGTGTTTGAAAGTTGAAATGAATTTGGATGTATTTTAGGTTAAACTCTTCCAAGAACTAAATTTTTTCATATTACTTCATTGTTGGCCTAGCCTGCAATCTAGTAGCAGCTATCTAAAGCCTTAGGTAGAAGTATTTCTTAGCTGTCCTGTCTGAGATCCTTCTAACTGAAAATGCCAAGTTTGAATATGGAACTGTTTGCATCGTTACCATTTAGCGATGGTCCGGCTTCAAGGACAACTTTCATTTTTGGACATTTATATTCAAAAGTACTCAAATTTGTTCATGTTAGGGAGAAGATAGTTAACACCTCTTGTTTTTCCCCCCATCTCCCCTACTTCATGCATGTTTCCTTTTTAAAAAAATCATATTAATTGGGGGCGTGGCTTGCTGCTGAGCAAGATGGCTACGTAGTCTTTTCCCTTCCAATTCACACAGGCCTTTTAAGTTAATCAAGATGGACAACATTCTCTAAACTGCCTGCAATGGTGGCATAGATTCAGGAATGCAATCGGCATCGAGTAGGAGGCAGCAAAAAAAACCCAAAATTAAGTATGCTTGAGGTGAAACAATCGGAAGATTCTGACCTGTGAAGTGGTGAAGACACAGATATGGCACAAAGGGCCAAAGCAGTAGAAGGTGTGAAAGTGTCAGGTTCCTCCCCTCCTCTCCCTCTGGAACCCTTCTAAGACAAATATGTGCTTACGGATTTTTTTTCCTGTTCCTCAAGGCACAGTTACAGGTCCCTGGTTGTCACTTTCAGCTTCTTAATCTGTGACCCATTATGAACGCTTAAAACCAGGTTCTCACTAGCTGTCTTTGCCACCTCAGAGATCTTCTTTTTTAAAGCTGTCAGTTTGTGATCAGGTGGGTCCAAAGCTGCCTGCAGATCCCTTGCAAGATCTTTGCAAAATGATTTAAAGTGCACTGACATGTCTCTTTCCTCTGAGAGCCCACTTTTCAGGTTTTATTATACAGTGGCTTAGGGATTTAAAGAAGTGGAACTCACCCCAAACAAAATTTACAGGGCCCCCGGACCCAGGGCTCAAAATGACAGTGGTGTGAGAGAACTGGTTCTCAGATTTGACAAGCTCTAGGTTAATGAAGAAATCTATACAGTGCTTCGTAATTTTCACTCGCTGCACAGCAGGCTCACTGAAGTACAAGTATACCAAGATATCTACTTAGCAACGCTAAAACAGGAGCAATCTTAAACCAGTCACAGAGGCTTTGGAGCCGGCAGGAATCCCTACCTTTGGCGTTTCCCTTTTAAACTGGTAGTCAGGCATAAGAACAAAATACTATCAGCTGTCTCTCTTATGGAAGCTAAGAAGTTACTTAAAATGCTGCATACTGATTTGCCAGATAGTCTAAGGAACCCAGAGGCAGAGTCTGAAGATGGTGTTAGAGATCCTGCTTAGGAAAAGGGAAAGCCCAATCTAGGCTGCACTCAATTCAAGAGGATCACTCAGTGAGATGTGAGAAAGAGAACCTATGGTGCAGGGATCTCTGTAACGACTCGGACTGACTTCCTAATGAAACCTATCGATGTGATCTGCTTTCGACAAATCTATTGCCAGACTGATCAAGTCCTGCATTTGCTCAGTTTTTGTAGTTTTCCGCATGCCTGTTGTGGGATCAGATATAAAGGTATTGTGACATCTGACCCTACGTGGTTGGCCCCTGGAGTTTACCCACATGTTTGCTGTAAATGTGGCTATGCCCCCATGGGACAACACAGTTGTCTCCTACTGCAGGGAAAAGTTCAATTGGTTTTTCTGTTTTGATTTCCCCCCACTTTCTCCCAAGTTTTGATCCTCTGTCTGGTTGCAAGGCTTGAATCAGTTCTAGAAGCAGTTGCACAAATCACTTCATATTTCTGGTCTCAGTGGTGGCTAAGCTGAAAGCCCTCACTTTGAACATGAAAGGTATAGGCGTTGAAGTGAAGCACTCCAGAGTGACTGCACTTTTCAAGGAAAAAAGCCCAGATGTGATCTTTCTGCAGAAGATACATCAGAATTTGGCTTGGCAAAAGTGATGTGGAGACACAGGTTGGGAGAACAGTTTTGTTCCTTTGGATCTTCTAAAGCCAGAGACGTCTCCATCATCTTGGCAATAAAATGTCCCATCTTGATTGATGATACCGTGAGTGACTAGAGGTAGCTATGTTTGCTTAAAGGCAAAATAAAGGGTAATTGTATAACTTTGGGCTCCCTTTATGCCCCTAACATGGGGCAAGAAAGCTTTCTGAGGGAGGCACTGGAAGTGCTAGAGGGATTCAAACAGAGCCAGGTGATCTGGGGGGTGCGGGGGGTTGAACAGTGTAATGAATAAATGCTTGTATAGAAGTGAGCATTCCTCCAAGTGGTCCCTGAGCTCCATGCTGCTTCCACACTTGTTAACTGAATTTCATTTGGTAGGTGCCTGGCACTGCAAGCATCCACACACAAGACATTGCACCTGTTTCTCATCTCAGCACAACTCGTACTCTGAGATGGATCAAATCCTGGTATCCCATTATCAGACAGCGGATGTGCAATAGGTGTGATCTCAATGTCCAATCATTCTTCTGTCACAGCGACTATACAGATGTCTGCTACAACATTTTCACTTAGCGCTTTCCATCCAGCCTACTGGAATAGGTTGTAGGAAGGTATAACTATTTTGCTGAAAATGTGTCCCCAGATACAGATCCTGTCTAAATGTTTGGGATGCATTCAAATTGGTGCTCGGGGGGCAGTACATAATGGAAGCTTCCACTCTCAAATGCCATAAATTGGAATCGAGAGGGATATTGTTGCAGAAATAGAGGATCTGGAGTGGGAGCACAGGACTACTGGTAGGCTATGTACTCTTCACAGACTGCTGCCTAAGCTCAGTAAGTTAGCTGAGTTAAATATAGATTATGTTAGCAACATGATGATCTATACCAGCCACAGCTACTGTGAGTTCAATCATAAAAATACCAGGCTTGTAGCTAGAGAAAGCAACCATATTGCCCATATTATTAACCCTGCAAGTTCTTCTTGTTACGCCACGGGTAATTTTTAAAATTTGCAGATTACTATGAATACCTGCACAGCACTGACAACCTGGACCCAACATTTATTGCAGAGTTTTTAAAAGATTATCGCCTTAAAATTTTAAGCAACAGTCATGGCAATCTCTTGATACGTATATCATGACTGAAGAGGTTCTGGCAGTAATAAAAAACCTAAAAAATGGAAAAACTCCAGGACTACGCAGTTTTGAGGGAGAGTTCTATAAAGCCTTTCAAGATTCTCTTGCTCCTATATTGGATTGTGTTATATTATAACACAATCATGGATGGAGGTGCCATGCCACCCTCATGGAAGACTTCAAGGTTCATTGTCTTGGACAAACTGGGGAGGGATCACAGTCAGCTTGGGTCATCAGCCAGGATGCAGAAATTCTATCTGTAGTGTTAGCTAACCGGCTGGGTTGGGTGATAGGGCAATATGTGGCTAAAGATCAGCAGCAGTTTGTCCCTCGTAGACAGGTTGCCGTCTCAATTCAGAGGGTCTTGAATGTCATGCATTACTGTGGAGCCAAACAAGAACTGGTGGCATTAGTCTCCCTAGACATATACAGAGCTTTGGATCAGGTTGAGTGGCCTTCCGTACTTGGGGTCCTCAGTCACTTAAATATAGATAACACATTTATGAGTGTGCTTTGCAGCATTTACTCTGAGGCTGTGGTGGTAGTTGAGAATCAGTGGTGTGGTGTCCCATGACTCTGAAGAGAGGAACCTGCCAGGGGTGCCTCCTCTCGCCTCTCCTGTTACTCTTAACCATCAAAGCCCTGGCCATTAGGATAAGACCGGGCCTCAGTATACAAGGTATGGAGATGGGAGGTGAGCTGTACATTAATCTGTTTGCAGACGATGTTCTTTTATTGCTTTGGAACCCAGCTATGGCGATACCTGAGCTAAAATCCTTACTAAATGATTTTCACACTGTTTCAGGTCAGGTCTGGAGGTGAATTACCCAAATTCTGCTCTGCTTTGTTTGTCAACTCTGCTGGAGGCACAGCAGCGGCTAGCCCATGATATCGCCCTGCACCTGCAGCCAAGTATTATTAAATATCTGGGGGTAGTTCTCCCCAAAGACCAAATCAAGAAATGGAACTATGGTCCCCTGGTTAAAAAGGTAAAAAAGGGAATTGCGGGCATGAAACAAGCTTAATTTAATGTGGCTGGGCAAGGTGGCTGCAGTGAAAATGGCTATCTTGCTCAGATTCCTAAACTTATTCCAAATGCTTCCTATTCTGGTACAGCAGGCAGAAACAAACACTTTCAGAAATTAATAAACTGATTTATCAACAACAACAAAAAAGCCGGTGTGAACAAAAACATGCTGTATAGACTGCCAACTGATGGGGGCTTGAGGATCCTAATGCTGCAGTTGTACTACGATGCCTGTAATTTAAAACAATTGATACATATGGTCACAGGCAACTATGATCTAGCTTGGATGGGCATGGAAGCGCCCTTGATGCAACCATCTGACAAGGCTCTTCCATTCCTCAAGCTGACGACAGCTGGATTGCAAAATGTGAAGAACTCATAGTATAGAGCTGCTCTTGTGATATGGGAAAGGTAGCCCAAAGTGCTGGCTTCCTCTGATTCATCTCTTATTCCCGTCTTGGAGCATCTACAAAAGACCTGACTAAGTATATGCAATTTAAAGACTCAGAAGAAAAGGGACTTGATCTGTTCTCAAACAGGGCACTCCTGTCTGCGGATCTGTTCAACGCTAGGCTGGAGGAGGTGAGGCCGACTTGACTGCAGTTAATTGGAATTCATTTAGCACAATATACTTTGCATGTACAGGAGCCTTCATGCAGTTTACAGTTTATGAAAACATCTGGTTTGGTTCTAGAAGCAATTTAAACAGTATGATTTCAGCACATGGTGGGTTGAAAGCAAGCCAGAAAGCACTCTGGGAGTGATTTAAATAAGCAAATTGATTTGTCACAATGGAATGGGCGATGAAAGAGGCACCCCCTTCACTTTTTGTCAGCTCAGGTGATGAAATCCATGTTAAAATTAATACTCTGTTAATATTGCACACTGGCAAAGCTGAATAGGAGTGCCCTGGAGTTATTGTCCAATTGTTGGAAGGGTAGCCATGGCTGGGGGATGTACTATCACATGTGGTGGATGTGTCTGGTTGTGAGGCCTTCTAGACTAGAGTTTTCCAGGAGGATTTGGCCATATTAACTTAAATTCTGCCCCCTACCCTGAGCTAGCATTATTGCCTATAGTCCCTGACCATATGCAGCAAGTAACTCAAAAAACTTATTCTCTTTCTGATGGCAGCAGCAAAGATGGAAATAGCCCAGCATTGGTGCATTAACTCTGTGTTCACTTATAGAAGGCTGGTGGAAGAGTGGTATTAAGCTCTTATGGAGAGGTTAGCGCAACAGTGTAGATTCAACAGAGGGACTTTAAAGAAGAATACCCCTGAAGGTATATGGTGGCCACTTCTAACAGTAGTAAATAGTGGGTAATGCAACTGCAGGCCTCATGATACACATGCATCATTCTGTAAGGACGTGGTTCAAAGGTGACCGGCACATTCACTACTTCAAGAGGTTTTCTTCTCAGTCTGTTGAATCCAGTTCACAGGGCTCATACTGTTTCCAACAGAACTGTATCCCATTTCTTTTTTATTATAAACTCAAACATAATACCAGGCAATTGTTTTTGTTGTATGTGTTGTTTGTCACTGCTTGCTGTTTGTTGTATCTTGGAAAAACAAATAAAGATACATTTATGAAAAAGATCATATTAACAGTGTTCTGTGGTATTCCTATTGCTTCTGGCTGATATCCAATATTTGTGTGATGTAGTTGGATATCTGAATATTGCCCTCTCTACTTATTTCTATATATTAGTATCGAAAAGACTCATGGGTATTTTTTAAGCAATTCACAACTATCCAGGCATAGCAAGATTCAGTAAATGAATCTGTAAAAATCAGCTAATGTATGGTTTTTGCTGCCTCCTGGGGTTTTGAACCAATTGCTCACAACTACTTTTATCCTGTTCAGAACAAAGACTTAACTAGTGGAGCAAGTAAAATGTTACTCTTCTGTTTCTAACAAGGGATGCCTTTTCTTAGTTGGTCAAATATTTATACCAGGTGTGGGCAACCTTTGGCCCTCCAGATGTTGCTGAACTGCAACTCCCATCATCCCTGCCCACTGCCCATGCTTGCTGGAGTTGATGGGAGTTGTAGTTCAGCAACATCTGGAGGGCCGTAGGTTCTCCACCCCTGGTTTATACCCTGAACCTGCTAGTTTCTGGCTTACATATGGTAATATAATTTCCCCATTAGAAGTATATAAACACACAGCTCCTGAAAACATTGTTTGTTTTTTGCTTTAAAAAAAGTTCAGATTGATTTGTTTACAAGCTCATCTGTATAGTCAATTATGTCTTGTACCTTGACAGCTCTAAAATGTGTTAGAAAACTGAAATTACCCTTTGTCTATTTTTCCTCTCTTTCTACATAGGAATTGACAGAAGAGGGCCTTCCTTTTCTTATACTCTTTCATATGAAAGAGGATACAGAGAGTTTAGAGAAGTTCCAGCAGGAAGTTGCACGACAGTTAATAAGTGAAAAGGGTAGGTGTGTGTTGTTTCTTGCATCTTGCATTTTATTGAATGTCTGAATCCAGCAAATTATATTAATCAGAATTTTATTTTATTTTTCCCTCTGTGTGGAAGAGGATCTCTAGAGCAGGCCAGGGGAATCGGTAGCCCTCCAGATCTTATTGAACTACAACTACCATCATCCCTGACCGTTGGCCATGCTGGCTGAGGCTGATGGGAGTTGTCCAACAAAATCTAAAGGGCCAAAGCTTCCCCAGCCCTGCTCTAGAGTCTTGTATTCTTAATACCTTAGCATGGCTAGTTTGTTACAACCACTGAAGTAATTAGACTACAATTACATGTCTTGCTGTATTCAGTTACTTCTAAGTAAAGTAAATATGTTGATGATCATAAGAAGAGCCTTGCTGGATCTTACCAAAGTCAGATGAGACCAGCATTCTGTTGTCTCAGTGACCAACCAGATGCCTATGAGAAGCCTGCAAGCAGGATCTGATTGTAACATCTATGGCAGCCTTCTGCAACCTGGTGCCTCCAAATATTTTGAGCACGATTCTACTAGCTTGGCCTGGTGGGAGTTGTAGTCCAAATGATCTGGAGGGCACCAGGTTGTGGAAGATTGGTCTATAGTGTACCATTTCAGTACATACCATTGTATTCCTGTGCAGCATGCTCTGCATGTGTCATTAGGGCTATGTACTCAACAGTATAGGGCTGTTCTTTACATTTGGGGAATGGGCTCTGGGATCTTTAAAAATCAAACCAAATATGTAGAGAACCTGTGATGTGCTGCTGTTGGAGTTGGCTAACTTGCTAGGTTTTGAGTCTAAATGGGAATAGAACTACAGTAACATTTGAAATTGCAAAATGGCTAGATGTTAAAAAAAATGAGGCTAATGAAGTGGGAGGTGTGATTATCGTATTGATAAACATGCAGGGTGATATCCATCTAAGTTCAACTCAGAGTAGATCAATTGAAATAAGTCCATTGATTTCAGTGGGCCTACTCTGAGTCTGACTAATACTGGGTATCATCCACAGGGCATTTTTAAAAAAGGAGCTTAAAATGGAGGAGGAAAGTAATTGCAACATGTATTGAAAGAATCATTGCTCCTCTAAAGAGAGGTCATAGTAATGCTAGTCTCTGTTACAGAGCAAATTTTTACAATTCTCCATCCAAAATAGAGAATGGGTTTGGATGGGACACTTAAGTATGACTCCCACAAAAATGTGGAAGTGTTTCTAGAACAAATTACTGAGAAGCTGGCTGTTTAAATATATTATGCAGGCCACTTCAAGCCATTTTCCACGTCTTCCCAGCACATGTATACAAGCAGTAGGGATGTGTGCAGTCCTCTCATATGGGCCGCCTACAGGCCGTTTGCGTGCTTTCTGCTTGTGTAGGAAATTGATCCCCTTTATAGTAGCACAAAGTTAACTAACAAATTTACAAAGGAGTTATTTTATAATTGGTATGTTGTGTATGCCGCATTGAAATGTCTTTACCAACACTTTTTGTACAGCCATTATCTAAAGATCTATTTAGTGTTATTTATGTGACTTACCTGTGTTTCATATTTTACATTTTAAACAAACCTAAAGTTTGCTTCTGAATTTCAAGGTACAATCAACTTTTTACATGCTGATTGTGATAAGTTCAGACATCCGCTCCTCCACATTCAGAAGACTCCAGCAGATTGTCCTGTTATTGCTATTGACAGTTTTAGACACATGTATGTCTTCTCAGACTTCAGTGACTTGGCGTGAGTAGACACTTCCTTTCATCTTGGCCATTCAGCCTTGAAAAGAAGGGAGGGGACGTATGTGGTGAGGGAGAGGCTGGCGAACCAAGACTTTGTTCATGTTGTATAGCAGCATGTAAAAGGAAATGCTTCCCCCCTCCCCTGGCCACTAGGGTTTGGGTTGTATTAGAAAAACATAAAATCCAATCAGCATTCAAGGCTCATGTACCAAATAAAAACATTACATGCTAAAATACATTGGAAGTTAGAGAGCGAGGGAGACATAGTGCTACAGTAGGAAAGAAGGAATGGAAAAACATGGGCCTTAGGATTCTGACCATTTTTAAAAGGGAAAGAAAGTGGATTGCGCACAAAGGAACAAACTATGGATCCTCAAAGTAGCATAGAAAGAGGTTTTTTTAAGACAAAAATATAAATAACTGGAGGGAATGAGTCCCATAGTAAGAGGCCTCCCATAGTAAAAGATTCACCAGCTGACTTAAGGCATGAGGGGAACCTCCTCCCCCAAAAACACACCCCAATAGAATGCAGTTAGTCTCCAGGATTAACCTCTGGGACCAGATCTCCAATTATAACTAGGGTTTGTGCTGTTCTGTCTTTTAATAATCTACAGAAATAAATGGGGGACAGGTGTATGATCATCGTTGTCTGACTAGCAAGCAAACATGCTACTTTATTCCAATCAAGCTGTTCACAACAGCCAAGTAAAGCTGGAAGACCTAATGCCATTGTGCTACAAAATGGAGCAATGCAGTCCCTGGGTTGTGGTTTGCTGTGACAAAGTCATGCTGCTCTGTGGCTTGCATAGATTACACTCCAAAGCAGGGCTGTGGAGTCGGTACGCCAAACCTTTGACTCTGGCTCCTCTATTTTTCTACTGTCCAACTCCACCCAAAATTGCTTCCGACTCCACGACTCTGACTCCACAACCCTGGAAAGGGCTGTAAATGTCTTTTTAAATTGGAAGCTCTCATAGGAGCATTTTTATCGCTGCCTGAATATGCGCTGATCTTGGCATCACAGCATTTGTCTTCATCTGGGTCCTGATGAAACACAAAATGTTTTCCATCCTGAGTCGTGGTGAAATGCTCAAATACAGCTGACTTCATGGGAAGCTTCTCTGACATTGTGAATTTATATTTTAAAAAATTTGTCAATCGAAATTTATTTTGAAGTCTGAGTCGGTACATTTCTTCCAACTCCACCCAAAATTGCTTCCGACTCCACGACTCCGACTCCACAGCCCTGCCTCAAAGCATTGTATCCGTAAGCCATGTCCAATACCTAACTCATGAATTCCAGTGGAATCTTAGCTGTTCTCCATTCATCTGGTGAATGTCTGAAAAAACAGCAGACTGATAATTGAATATGGATACTTAATGGTCCAGAAAATGGTCTAAAGGTAGATGATGCAGTTCTTGAGCTGAAGCTAAACAGATCCTATATGCTGTCTTAATGGGAGACTGCAAGAAAATTCTATATAAGCCACTTGTGAGTGCCTTAGAGGAAGGGCTTAGTTGTAAGTGCAATAAATAAATTGTCAGTATTCACTAAAAACTCCGTAACTTTTCAGGTACATGCAGGGTTCCTAACATTCCCTTATGATAGTCAACCAGCTCTGCAGTTTCACATTCACTACAATGTGTATATATGATAGAGCAAATATTTCTTGTGCCAGTAAGAAGGGTGGGTAGTCGCTTGGCCTGACGTTGTCTTGCATATTATATGCTGGCCACAATAGACATATGTTTTGGGCCTCGTGGTTTGGTCTTAATTGCAATTGCAATGTTATACTAAGCAATATATATTAAACTAATATATATACTAAGCAATAACGTAAGCTAAGTAGTTCATTGTGTTTTGTAGATTTCTGTATTTCTTTTAACACTTAACATACTACTAGTTGTGCCCCTGATCTTCAGAGTTTTGATGTTGCCAACATACAGAACACTGGATCTGCTGTATTCAAACAGGCGGGGGGGGGGAAGCAGATGATATCTGAAAAAATTTAAACTGATATCCCTTTGGTGTTCATCTCTGGGGACTGCAATTACTCAAGCATTGGAGAAGCTTTCAAAGGCATTTTTGTCAATACAGCTACCTGACAGTCATTTATATTTGTAAACTGCATTTGGCACCTGCTGTTCTCTGCTGTATTGTGGCATGCAGGGGGCTAAAGGGAACATACAATGAAGTTATTGGGTAGCCCAGCTCTGTGGGAATTAATGAAGGGAATAAATGCTTGCTGCGTTCTCAGGAACAAGGAAGAAAAAAGAGCTAGTAGGGTAGCTTGCCCCAGGCCTACTCTAGCTCTCAGCTCTTTATTATTGACTTTTTAAAAAATCTTGGACATGTGGTCATTGCATTCTAAATATATCTTTATTTTAGATTTTGTTTATGGCTTTGGAGCAATTGTTCAATGCAAGGACAATTTTTTTATAAAAGGTTAAACCTTGTTTTTCAAGAGGGCAGAATAAGCTTTCATAAACTGATGCTAAATCCAAGCCCCATGTCCTTTTTATTAGTGTAGAAAGAACAAATTTGCCTTAACTGCTTTGAATACTGAATTTTTAATATGTAACCCGCCCCGGGACCTACTTGTGGAGGGGGGGGGCAATATTATAATAATAATAAAAATAAAAATACATAGGCAAATGAGAAAAACACAAGCATAAGTTGAGAGACTGAAAAAGGAGAGATACTAGGAAAGCTAGATGGAGGACCAAAGGTAGAACAGATACTAACAAGCAGTGCCGTTATTACCCAATGAATTCCACACAAACTGCTTGGGACTTGCACTCAGTTTGGATGCCATCCTCATGTCAGGAGGAAATGAAACTGATAGAAAAATGTTATTCATGTCAATTGCACCCCCCACACTCTCCTGGGTTCATCATGCAATTGACAAGAAACAATGAAACAAAAACCCTAACTGTTAGAGCCATACCACAATGGAACCAATTACCTAGAGAGGTAGTGGGCTCTCCGACACTAGAGGCATTCAAGGGGCAGCTGGACAGCCATCTGTTGGGAATGCTTTGATTTGGATTCCTGCATTGAGCAGGGTGTTGGACTCGATGGCCTTACAGGCCCCTTCCAACTCTACTATTCCGTGATTCTATGATTCTACTCCACCAAGGAAAGTGTACTGGTGGGACACGAGAGGGTCCTTTCAGTTGTGTCACCTAAACTATGTAACAGCTTTCCAAAAGAGATTTCTCAGGCCCTCTCTTTGCCTGCTTTTAAAAACTCTATTTGAGAAATCTTATATTGTCAACTGCCTTGAGTTTGATTCTATCAAAAAACACCAGGATGTGTCTTCTCAGTCCTCAGGATAAAGATGTCTTGAAATGCTACTTCTCATTAAAATGAAACATACCTAATTTTGTTCAACTTTATCATTTTGATTTGTGTGTTTTTTTGTTCCAGTGTTCCAGGTAAACTCAAACAATTTGTGTTAGATTTGCATTCTGGGAAACTGCACAGGGAATTTCATCATGGCCCAGATCCAACTGATGTAGCACCTGGTCAGGTAAGAGCAAGCATTTCAGTGCTTCTCCCCTGGGTGAAATCTGAAACTTGTAGTGTTCAAGTGAGCATGAACTTTCAGTTCTTCACGGGAAGATTGTGTGGTTCAGAAGGAAATGTTTGCCACATGAGAAAAAATCTTGATCTTTACCACATCAAAAGTGAACTTAAGATGTGGGCTTTAAATTTCTATATTAGATGTAATCAATTGTTAAAACCTAGTAATTTGTAACTCTCGCACACACGTGCACACCCACCCTTTAAAAAATTATTTAAAATACTTTGTATCCTACTCTTTCTTCCTAAGGAGATTAGAAAAATGGTAAAACAATATAAACATGATAGCAGACAACAAAACTCATAGTAGACAAAATACCTAGGGGGGTCAAAAAGCCTAGTTAAAGTTTTAATTGCCCTCCTAAATGTAAGCAGTGAAGGAGCCATACAAATCTCCTAGGAGAGGGAGTTCCAGAGGTAGGGGGCTGCTACAAGAAGATCCCCTCACTCATTGCCACCTTATGAAGGGATTTTCTAACGCACTGGGTCCAAAAAGGTTCTTTTTAAAATTGATCTTGCCACCATTTCCTTGAGGCCTGATGGTATCATGCCTTGAAGTGACATTAGCACTACAATGACCCACTCAGCTAGTGCCCCTCTGTCAGCTTTTACTAACTAGGATAGGTGAATGTTTAGAGCAAATGAGGGGGGCCTCATATCTCCAAGAATTCTGTCCACATCCTTGGATAATGCATGCTGAAAAGAATCCATCAAAACAGGACAAGCAGGTGGTGAAGTCACCAAATGAAGAAACAACACAGGGTTCCAAGTTGGAACAAATACAAGGATTTTATCTGTAAAGTGTCTTGCAAAAAGGTTATAGTGGGCTAGCAGGTGGATTTATCTACCTGGAGACCTTTGACCACCTGAAACAATTTCTCTGGACTACTGTGCAAATGCAGTGATGTTGAGGAGAACTAGCTCTTCGTCAACCTCACCGCCATGGTGTATTGAATTGAATTGAAACTTTATTTTTACCCCGTCCTTTTTCCAAACTGGAACTCAGGGCGGCTTACAAATAGAACTACATGTAGTTAAAAACATAGAAAACATACAATTAAAATACAATTAAACTATGCACAACCTTAAAACCGTAAAAGGCACTTAAAAATCTAAAAACAATTTAAAATAATAATATAAAACAATAAAATAAGCCTTGTAAAGCCCAGTCCTAAACACCTTCTATCCCAAAAGCCTGTTGGAATAAAAAAGTCTTTACTTGCCGACGGAAGGATGGCAAGGAGGGGGCCATTCGTGCCTCCCTAGGAAGGGAGTTCCAGAACCTAGGAGCAGCCACCAAGAAGGCCCTGTCTCACGTCCCCACCAATTGCACTTGCGAGGGTGTTGGGACTGAGAGAAGGGCCTCTCCTGAAGATCTCAGGGCCCGGGCAGGCTCGTATAGGGAGATACGGTCTGACAAATAGCCTGGACCTGGACCGTATGTTCAGTTAGATGCGCCAGAGTCTTCCACCACCATCACTCTAATCAGTGCTTTTTTGTGATGGTACTTACCAGTACCGAGTACTATCACCTTTTTTGGCTGCCCATGGCAGTTATTTTTTGCTAGCACTCATGACATTTTTCAAGATATTAGTACCAGCAACTCAGTTTTTATCAAATGAAGCACCAATGAACCTTCCAGTTTCATTAGTTTTCTTGGAGCCCTGAGCTCCAAGGAAACAAAAGGGCACACATGGCTCTGCTGGACAAGAGTGTGATCGTATCAACTACCCAAACATTTTGCTGTTCTATAGTGCATTATATTGTCAGGAAAATCCCCAAGCACAATAAAAAAACTTTTGGATCCATCAGACTCCTGAGGGGCAAAACACCATTTTACTACGTCTTTTGTCCGTGCAGAGGGTCCTGATTATTAGCAACTTAAACCTTATTAGCTTTATCAGTAAACCTCTTCTAACGATCACAAATGACTAATGAAAGTTCCTTCACCTTCAGATTGCTGTCAATTCCACCCAGGAAAACGTCCAAAGCATTCCCACTCAAATGTGTGGGACCAGAATCATTTAGAAATCATTCATGGCAGCCATGAAACCAGAACTATTCCCAGCAGAGGTGCCCCAGTATGAATAATCTGGCAATAGCATGACCTAAGTCCTGTTAGCTAGGAGAAGGGCTGGAAGAATCAAAGTAAGTCATAATAATACCAAGTCTGCCTCAGTAATGGCCTGGCTGACACCCACCACCATAGCTTCCTCTACCAGAGACTGCTTCTGTGGCTGAATCCCACAGAACCATTCCCCTTCCCCATAAACCCGTAAGGATGTGGCCTGAGCTCTCATGAGGCTGCCACTTTGCTGAAGCTAAGCAGATCTGTGTCTGTTCAGTGTCTGGTTGGGTGACTGCAGCGATGTATACCACCTTGGGTTTCAAGATGGAAGAAAGGCAGAATGCAAATCTAAAAAAATAAGTACAAACAATCCAGTTCTACAGCAGAGGGTCATACCAAAATCCAAATTACCCAATCAGTCCCTTCAAAATAAGCGGACCTATGGGGGCACACCCAGTGCTCCTTCCCAAAACTCAAACCTCCTAGACATTAAAAAGGAATTCCTTCTGTCATGTCCAGAGCTGTCTATGAGGTAGCAGCAAGCCAGCCCCTCCCCCAGCCCTTATTCCTACCAGCTGCTGCCAAAGTAAAGTTAAAAGAGGGTGAGTGTTGCCCACACCGTCATACTTCCCAAAGTGATTTCCTCTGGCTCTCATTAGGAGATTGCACATAGCCCAACGAGGTGACTTCTCAGAGAAAACAGCAGCAGGAGCAGTGAGAGCACTGATGTCACTTTTGTTGCTGCTGCTGCTGATAATCATATATTAGCCTCACCGCTTCCCTACAAATATGCTGCTATTGCTGTTGGAGGTCAAGTAGCCACTTAATAGTCCTCCCACCCAAATGCAGGTTGTGTCTTCACTTAGGCATGTCTCTGTCACCCCATCCAGCCAGGATATGCACATTCCCTTATGTGGGGATTATGTATAATGGCCAGAGAATGTACAAAATTCAGTTGCTATATGCATATTTCCCAAGACCTGTTAGACATTATGTATATTGGCCGGGAAATGAGCACAATTCCTTCTTCATGAGGCCTGCTGAATGTGCACAATGACATTATTATGCATATTAACTGCTCACATTCACCTTAATATATGCATGTTTAAAAATGAATAAAATCTGTCTGTGAAAATCTGGGTGTGTGATCCTGGAAAAGTGTTTTGCAGTGGGTGATTCTGGGAGAGTGAGTGTATGGATGGGTGGTAATATAGGGGAAACAAGATGGGGGGGGTGGAAATGTGAACTGCCTGGTAGAGAGAAAATCTGTTTTCTGTGAAATGGGTGTTCTATTGGAGCAGAAAACGTGTTGGTTCAAAAGACTCTCTTGTAGTTTCCTCAGCAAGTTTTCTCCCAGCCATGTCAATTTGCTTTGTGTGAAACTGGTGTTTTGTGAGTGGCTACATCTACCACAGCAGCAAATATGTGAATTGGTACACCCCCTGTGGCTGCCATTTTGTGCTGGTGCCCAAGACAATCTCACCATTTCAAATGGGCCCAAAAAGGTTGGAGACGCCTGACCTGTATCTTCTATAGAGCTATTTGTAACTTGGTTTAGAATATGATTTTGTTCTTTTCAGCCACTTCAGGACATAGTAAGCAGCCCACCTGAGAGTTCATTCCAGAAGCTAGCACCCAGTGAACATAGGTACACCTTACTGCGGGAAAAAGATGAACTCTGAAAGCTTGAAACCATCTGAAAAACCTTTCAGAACAGCAGCCGTGACTCCTGTGGGGTGGAAATAGGAAACCTATATTTTCATAAATTCTGTGTGTTTTTATTTTGAATAATCTTTTTTTTTGTTCCCTGGGGTTTGTAAATATGAGTCACTTTGGGCAGCATCTTTCCAAAGTTCTTATTTCTGCAAATTGTTCTGTAAAACATTTCTAATCCAAATGAAGGTGTGGACATTGCCAGCAACATGCTGTTAACTTGCACTATCCCATTAACAGAACTTCTGGGTTTCCATTGGTGTAATCTGACGGCCTTATCTTTTTCTTCCATGTGAACATCATTTTGTTAATTTGTTTATTGAAGGGGTATTCTGGATACTTGTGAGGGGAATAAATTACAGTTTTACATAATTTGTGTTGTGGTACCTTACCTTGTATTTTTTTTTTTAAAAAGTGGGAAGAGAATGGAGAAAAAAATCAATAGCCTTCTTACGAACTTTCTCTTTGTAGCTTGTCTTATAAGATAGAAAGAAGCCACTGTCATTGAGAAGCGGGGGCGGGGAAACCAGCTGGGGGGCAACCACTTTTTTAAAAAAGCAGGAAGATGTGAAAATTTGGAAAAGTACACTTATAATAGTTATACTTGTACATATTTAGAAAATATTCAGGAGGTTATAAACTCTTTCAGATCCTCTGACATTAAGCTCTGACAAGAAGCTATAAGGAAGAAGTTGCCCAAGCACTGTAGCTGTAAAACATTCCAATATTTTTAGTATCATAATTTTAAACAGATATCTTTTTTAAAAAGAACTAGTTTATAAAGGGCATCATATTTGTATCAGTCAAAGAGCTACTGCTTTCATGAAAATTAGTTTCTGTTCAATTTGTTTAATACCTACCTTTGCCTCCCTGGGCTTTTTCTGGGAGAAAGGGTGAGATATAAATTTAATAAAGTCTATTTTCCATAGCAATAGTTTACTTGCTATCTAGATTTATTGGTAGATATGACTAAATAGTTTGACATCTTACACATTCAGAAAGGATTGATAAGATTCTTCTAGGGCGCAGCCATGAGGTGTAGAAGAACATCCAATTCAAGTGCTCTCCAACATAAAAATCTCCACAGAGAAAGCTAGTATACTAGGGAACAGATTAAGCTAGAAATATCTCCCTTTCAATCCACGGGGAATTCACAGGGGTGGATTATTAAGTAATGCCTACATATGTCTTGGAAGTAGTACAGTCTGAAGAGAAGGGATGGGTGGGCGTATGCATATTCACACTTTGAACTTGGCTATTACCATTGATAGTTCTCAAGCCATCTGTCACCTTCAGCTCCATTTTGAAAGGCAGCATGTACATTTTTTTAAAAAATGTGGTGGAGCTTGTTCACTAACATCTGAAATACAAATGAATGAGTTTGTTTAATATTCAGTTAAAGGATTGTGGAAGAGTCGAGAAATGAGCTCATACCAAAGTAGCTGTATTGTGGTGCAGATGAAAGACTACTTGAGATGTAGATCGTTGCATGGTGCTGTTTCAGACATGTGGAGGTCCTCATACATTGTATTTTGACTGTGTGGGGCTGCCATGCTTGCACAGAGGCAATACATCTGTGTACTGTTATCCATACCTGATGTTTTTTAAACATCAATGCAGCCCCAAACTGCTGCCACCATCATTATGGGAATTGGGATATTTGTGCATAGATGTACCAGATGGAGGCATTGGCTGAAAAACATTTCCGTACAAGCTCAGCCTTGTACTTGACTCGCACTTCAAGCAACCTGCCACATATATAAACAATGTTTAAAGTTGAGACTAAATATGGTGTCACCTGCCTGTGCTTACAGTAGATTGTAGAAACTACCGTAAAAGATTGTTGAAGCATACTAATGGTGACTTTTCCTATATGCAGGAGCTTTGGTGAGCAACTTTAGCAAAATACCTTAAATGCTTACCAACTTCTAATATTCATCTGTTTGATCAGATGAAAGGCCTATCTAGTCCAACATCTTGTTTCCCACAGTAGCTAACTAGATGCCTCTGGGAACTCCACAAGCAGGACATGAGCCCTCTCCTGCTACTGTTTCCCAGCAACTTATATTAAAGGGCATACTGCTTCTGTTCCTGGAGGTAAAATATGTAGCCATCATGACTAACAGACTGTGACAGACTTACTGTTGTGAGCTTCATTGAGCTACATTGAGTGACATACAAATTTTTTGTATGAATTTTTATTTGCAAATTTAATGAAGGAGGAAATATTGAAGGTATAAAAATTTTAAAAATTTGAATGCTAGTAATAGACCACGATCAGTTCACATTTTGAATATTGTACCCATCAGTACATGCATCTTGAGTTAAGCATATAAATACAAGCCTTCCAGATGTCCAAATAGGTATCCACTCAAAATTGATGTCTATATGAAGTATGTTCAAATGTAGCCAGGGCAGTGAGGTCTTTAGTCCATTGCATAATAGATGCTGGGTTTTTATCCTTCCAAGCTCGAAGTATGAATCTCAATTGATAAGGACTTGCAAAGTCAGCTTTTGTGGATAAATCAAAATTAAATAGCCTTACCTTCCATGAATCCTCTTTTAAAGTCATCTAAGTTGGTGGCGGATTCCATAGTTTAGTTGGAAGAAGTTCCCTGTCCAGAATCTCCATTTAGCTTCATTGGATGACCCCACTGAGATTATGAGAAATTTTCCATACAGAATTTACAAACTACTTGGATACCTCTCTGATCCCCTCTAATTCCAGATCATTGATGAACAAGTTACAGAGCATCAGCTCCAATAAAATTCTTTGGGAACTCCATTTATTATATATTTCATTGTGAGAAGGGTTAATTTGTCGCTGTTCTTCCTATCCCTTAACCAGTTACCAATCCATAAAAAGATGTGGGTAAGAAATTAAGGAAACCCCACTGGATCAGGGCAATGGCCCATCTTATCCAGTGTTCTGTTTTCACAGAGGCCAACCAGATGCCTACGAATCCCACAAGGAGGACCTGAGCAAAAGTTAACCTTTTTTTCTGCATTCCTTCAAGGGAAAGCTGTTGGGAGATGCATGCTGGGTGGTAGTGGGCAAAGCCTGAGACAAAAATGTTCATGATTAACAAAAATGTTCTTCAGTTTTCACCGTAACTACCTGAGTCTAGAATTCTCAATCCAAGCAGGTCTACTCAGAAATAAGCCCCATTGGGTTTGATGGGGTTAGTCTCAAATAAGTATGCAAAGGATTTTTAGTACAAAAGGCAATTCAGAAGATGGGGGGCTGTCATAAAATGACATTGGGGCTGCAGATTGCCCACCTGTGCCATTAAGGCTCCATGAATGCGAAGGTCACTGTTTCCTGATATTTTGGGCATTACTGAATTATTGCTGTCTGAATAACTGCCACCTCTGGTATTAACATGACTTCTTGAATAATTCAGAAGTGGAGCTTTTGAATGTTCGTAAATTGTCTTGAAAATAGTTGTAAATTATATGCCATCTATGTTAGGAAAAACTTTATAAATGACTTCTGTTCTAAAGTTACCACCTTTCTGTGTTGGATAAGCTTCATAATTGTTTAATTATTGTCAGTGCAGAATTTAGAATCCTGAATATCAGTGTTTTGTTTTAGAATACACATTTTTTTGGCCTGTTGTATTGTCAGTACCTGATGAAATCTTGGGAGTAGTGGAAGAGATACTTAGTGATAAGTGGGGTTTCAGTGCCTTATCACTTTGTAAGTTCCCAGGTTTAACAGGAAAACGTAATACATAAAGGGTGCATTATATGCATACTGTTTTAAGTATATAGTCCATCCCCATGGATCCCCAGGGTAGGAGCCCCTTTACAGACCCATAGCACACCCTTAGAGGATACTTAGCTCCCTCACAGCTGAATGATCTTAAGCCTCCACTGATCTTTAGACTAGAAGTGAGAATTTTCAGAGCAGCAAGTTAAAGGGCTAAGCCCTGGCTCTTTTGCTTTTTTTCTTGGTAGAAATCAAGCATTGATGCCTTTCCTACGTTCTGAGATGGCCACATCTTGGTATTTGCATTCAATAATTGTACCATGTCTTTCCTTGTTTCATAGATGTGAATATTCTAAAGCTTATATTCCTGAAGTAATGCTGCATGACTATGATACAGACCTTGCATAAAATAACTTTTGCAGGTGTTATACATTTTTAGACAATGGTAAAGCCATATATACTAGCTGCTGTCTGTTGTGGTATACAGAAAAAAATCCAAACAATGTCCCTTTAATTGTTCACTGCTTGGCCAGCTGGGTCTAGAAATCTTGTAACAGATTTTTTATGGTGTATTGATGATTTAACTCCATTTCCTTCAAATGGAAATAGATGGGGAGAAACAAATAGATGTGTACTCATCTGTGATGTGAGCATAATATAATTAGAAATAGTGAAATTTACTGGTTTTGGATTCTTCTGTAAAATTGTGAGGAAGAGTAATGATTCTGCCTTTAAACGTCTCCATAAAGCTTCATAAAATAAAATAAAAGTAGGAACAAATCTGTTTAGTATTTAGAAGGATTATAAATTTTTATAACAGAAGGTACCACAGAGAGAATCGGCCTTAACTTGTATAATGCAGGTCAACTGAATTGTTCCACTTAATTATAGCATTCAAGCCAGCTGAGTTTTGTGGTGTTGAAGAATGCAATTAACAGGTTGCCACTACCTCCGTTGCCCACCATAACCCTTTGCTCAACCTATCCATGTGATGTTTGAATAAGGGTAGATGGCATGTGCATCAACTCCCCAAAGATAAGAATCATCTGGGTTATGTTCTTTTGTTTAGTCAGGCTGATTTAATTAGTCTTTTAATCAGGGTGACTTGTATTATTTTAAACTCTTTAAAATACTGTAAATGTTTTCTAGATCTTATAAAAATCTTGAAGGGCTGGAGGAAAAGGAAGGAAGGCTAGGCCATCTGCTGCCTTTGTTAGAAACCTCTTAACAGTGACTCCTTACACTGTTTTATTAAACCATGTATCTGAGTCGGCATACTAAACCACTAGAATTGCATTTTCAGAAATCTGACCATTAAATGAAGTCTAATTATATTCCAAGTTTAATTATGCAGATAGGCATTACTATCCTCCTAATATGGTTGCTTTTGCCCTAAGTAGTTAATGCTAGAACTACAAAAGAACCTGGATATTTGAACACTTACATTCCCATAGCAAGCAACTGGCCTTAAGAAGCACACTTGGAGTACAATCCAGCTGCAGTTAAGCACTTTAAGGTCTCATTGATTTTAATGGTGCATGCCTAACTCTACCTCTGCAATCAATGGAACGTACATGTCAGTACCTCCCTCTGTCTGGAAATGAATTAAGGACACCCAAATGGCAAAGTGCCTTCTAGATCAATACCCACTGTAAGAATTTTACTAGAGGTTTCATCGAAAGGAAATGATTGAAGAAATTTGTTCCATACCTTTATCTGACTTTAAGAAACAAAATGATTATGAGCCTTAATCAAATGATAGGAAGCTCAACTATCTGTTTCTGAAGAGAACGCTTGAGAAGCTTCTATTCAATTCATATATATCTCAATTCATATATATGAGTGATCGACAGAGTGAATCGCACTGCTCTTCCACTGCCTGTCCCCCAGCTAGCTGGCTAAGCAAGGTCTCTGATTTAAAGAGATAGGTTGTTCAACTCTTCAGGAAATAAATGCTTCTAGGTGTGATAATGTATAAGACAGTGATTAATTATAAAAAAACCAAAATCTTTAAAACAATTATTTTTAATTTGAAAAATACGATATTTAAAATGTTTGTGTTTACTGCCATGAAAACATTATGCATTGATGAAAATTGGTGGCATTCAAGAGGCAGCTGAACAGCCAGGAGGTTGGCCCCACCAACCCTACTATTCTATGCCCACTGGAACAGTTTTGGACTCGGTATAATGTATGGGCACCAATCTAAACATTTCCCCAAATCCTTTAGCTTTGGACTGACTTTTTAGCTGAGATATTGTTGTGGATTATTTCCCTGTGCACACAGTCCAACAGACTGTGACTGTGCACACAATGGACAATATGAATCATATTAAATTACTCTTTAATGGAAGTGAGGCAGTAAAGATTACTAAAAGCAAATTCTTACATCACTCGCCTAACAAAAACTCCATAGAGCAGCCTTTCCCAACCAGTGTGCCTCCAGATACTGTTGGACCACAACTCCCATCAGCCTCAGCCAGCATTGCCAATGGTCAGGAAAGATGGGAGTTGTGGTCCAACATCTGGAGGCACACTGGTTGGGAAAGGCTGCCATAGAGTATAACTGAATAGAAACGAGTTGTACATACCAGAGAAATAACGCACAGGGCTAAGGAGCCTGCTGCTAATAATGTTTGCAAAATGTTTTGGCCACAGTTGAGCAGCATGGATCATGGCTGATGAGGTAGGCAGGTTCATTGGCAATCACTCATGGCCGAGTAAGATTGTCTTCCAAGATAAGATCTTTAACAGTGGTTCCATAAGTGACTATGGAGGCCAATTCTGGATCCGCACAGCCTCCCACAGTGGGGACATAGGTTTCCAAATGGAAGATGGTCACGATGAGGATTTGTTTGGCGTGCCTTCCGCTTAGCTCGTTTGTCCCGTTCGCCCTGTATTTATGCTTCTTCAAAATCTACAGCACCTTTGATAATAGCCGACCTCCATTTGGGACGTTCATGGGCCAAGACTTCCCAGTTCTCGATGCTCATGTTACATTTTTTTAGATTCTCTTTAAGAACATCTTTAAACCTCTTTTGCTGTCCGCCGATATTCTGTTTTCCATCCTTAAGTTGGGAGTAAAGTAGCTGCTTTGGAAGACAGTGATCAGGCATTAATGGCCAGTCCAGCGAAGTTGATGTTGAAGGATCACTGTTTCAACACTGGTAATCTTTGCTTCTTCCAAAACGCTAACATTAGTCCATCTGTCTTCCCAAGTAATTTGCAGAATTTTTCGGAGGCAGTGTTGGTGGAATCTTTCAAGAAGTTGGGAGTGGTGTTTATAAATGGTCCATGTTTCACAGGCATACAGTAAGGTTGGTAGTACAATGGCTTTGTAAATAAGCATTTTGGTCTCTCTGCGAATATCTCTATCCTTGAACACTACGTTTCATTCGGGAGAATGCAGCACTCGCAGAGCTCAGCCGATGTCAAGGTCAGCTTTTACACAGAGATGTCTGCCAAGATAAAGTGATCAACATTCTCCAGCGTCACACCATTAAGCTGGATTGATGGTGCTATAGAGGGACTAGTTTGCGCCTGTTGATGAAGCACTTTGGTTTTTTTTAATAAGTGAGAGCCCAAGCTTTCCATATGCTTCTGCAAAGACATTTAGGATAGTTTGAAGATCTTTCTCTGAATGGGTGGAGACTACATGTTTTGGCCACAATTGAGCAGCATGGATCATGGCTGATGAGGTAGGCAGGTGCAAAGGAAGAACACTATATAAGTCAAACGTTAATTAGCATAAAGGAACAGAAGTTTGATTTTAACAGTTGCAAATTCACAATTTATCTTAGAGCAGACTCATAAAGCCAAATCTATGAAGGAGTGGTTTTAATAGCTCTGTCTTCCTGTTTCAGGCCATCCAGCATCAAACAGCCCATATTTGCTATTGCACTTCAAATGTAGTTTTTGAAAGCCTTGTGAAAATGTAGTAAAATGATCTTAGTGCACACTGAAGTAATCAATGCAACTGCTGCAATACTGATTTTGTTAATGAATCCTCAGTGTAAGGCAAGGGTGGGGAACATCTGACCTCTGAGCCAATCTTAGCCTGCCAGGGGATCCAATTTGGCCACCATACCCATCTGTCAAACAGCTGATGTCACTGCAATGGGTGGGTAATACAAGCTGGTTCTTCTGAATTGTGTCCCTAATGCTAAATTAGACATGTGGCAAACATTTGTTTATTCATAATGGAAAGACATCAAGGATTAATAAAATGTTATGCGAGGTAAACATGGAGGGTAACCCCAGTTTGTTGAATCATGAGGCATTTTAGGTTAAACAGTTGATTACTATAATTAAAAATGATAAGTTGAAATAATGGATTAAAATAGAAATGGATGATGAAGCTGACATTGGTGGGATTTGGGTGCTCCTTTTTTTAAAAAAATGGAAACTCGGCTGGGCTCAACAATCCCTTTTGTTACACTATTAGACAAATTTGGCACAAAAGGGCACACCAATGCATGTCTGCAGTCTCATCATTACTGCCTATATCATTTAATCCCTTATTCTATCACTCTGACAAACATAAAGAGTTTACAAACTGAGGGGATATACTTTGATTTGTATGAAAGGGCACAGCAAAGATTGGAAGAAGAAATCGGAACAACTTCAGGAATGTATGCACAATCAGTATTACATCAGATTCTGTTCCAATTTAACTGTTAAAATCATGCTGTAAGACCACTAACAGAACATTTAATTGATAGTTATAATTCCAATAGTAGAGGGTAGTGGCGGTTGGTCCCACTGGAGCTGATGGAGCTGCTAAGTGGTCATGGGGGCATGGCCAATAAGTAGAAATGGAAGCATGTCCAAGTTCTGTTTTCTTCCCCATCTTCTCCTCCTTGCAAATATTTTTAAGCACTACAGTTGCACTAATGGTCAGCACCTAACAAAGCTGAAAAGTGTCTTTGCTGTCACAGTTGCTTCTCTCCCCTATTTATATATAAAAGATTTATATAAAAAGATTTCTCTCTCTTTTCCCAGAGTGTGGAATAAGGTGGATATTGAGTGGATTAGGACCTGGGAGACCACGGTTAAAATCAGTCATGAACGTTTTGATATATATCAAAAGACAAGTAACACAAGGTGATATTTGGGCACTCCAGGATGGAGTAGCTGCCTAGGCACTGAATGCATTGCATTTCTAAAATATTGGTAATATTAAAATATCTTACTATTCCTTCATTTCTCCAGGGAAATATTTTGTGATTATAACTACACGTATTCTTGCATTAAAATGGAATGTTCAGGAGTACTACCTCTTATGCTTCTCCATTACTATATGCTGAAAAGTGTGGTTCTTTGTTTTCAGAATTGGCATAATTCAGACTGCCATAATTTGTCTCCGATTCAGAGGGCCTTTCAAGGCTACCCAACCTGTTCCTCAACTTGGAAAAACCTCAAGGCACATATCTGTGCATGCCCAAGTGGGGCTAGCAAGTCTGGCACTGTAATTGGTTAAAAGCTGTGGCTGCTTCAGTTGTATTTGTCATTTTGGGCAGCTGGAGAAGAGTTCTTTGATCATTCTCTTACACCTGTAAGCCCAATGCTTTGCCATGAAGTGTGGCTGCAGTTCCTGCCACTTTGAAACCTGCAAGGAGCCCACTCCAATAAGTGCATCTGCCAGCTTGTATTTTGCTGTCTGTAAGAGGAGAAAATAAAATCCTTTTAAAAGCAGGCCCCTGTAGTGATGTGCCTTTCCCCTCTTTCATTGGGTCTGACAATATCCCTCTGATAATTGGTGCCTTCATAAGCCTTACAAATGAGTAAGTTATATACACGCCGGAGGGGAGGGGAGGGCAGGAGAAAGAGAACGCCACAGGTAGGAGTGCATCTGATAACCTGATGCACATAGTGGGGAAACCAGAGTGATAAAAAAAATTTACAAATGTATTTGGAACATAATTAATTAAAATGATACATGTAAAGTACATAACATTCTTTACATGCTTTATGTAAAATAAATGACTTATTTTAATAGTCTAACATAAACATACCAATAGTAACATGCCTCAGTTATCTTGGTCAAAATTGCAAGTTTGTAAGAAAGATTACATCTAAGTGAGTCCCACAAGCACTATAATGAAATGTAAAAATATTACACATAAGGAGATTGATTATTTAGGTTGCATAACAATGCGCTGGCAATTTCTTACAAACTCACTAATATAACAGTTTAAAATGTCTGCAGGGTTCATCTAAAATTTTCACAAGCACTTTATAATGGACTAGCAGCCTCATACCTGGCATTGCTGAGGAATTCAAAGAAACCAAAAAAATCACAGCACTTTTTAAAACCAGTGCCATTTTTAAAGGTTCTGTGTGCTGTCTTGACTCAAAATGCTGTCCATAGATGAAAACCTGCTCCTTGATCTATCAAGAACTATCATGCAAAATTATCTTAAGAGGTTTTCCAAAATGTATGTTTACTTTAAATGTCATGTTAAAAAAAAAGATCAATCTGGAAAAGCCATAAAAGTCCTCTGAAAAACATTATAGCGTTCCTGCTTTTGAAGTACTGTGAAGGAATCTGGTTTACCACAATTTGGTTGTGATCCATGTGAAGCATTAATGCCAGTACTGGAGTTGTGAAGAGTGTAAGCAGTAACAGTACAAATAAACTTATATGGGTTGTACATTTATTTGTTTATTTAAATTATTTATAACACACTTTTCATTGTTCACACAATTCCAGAGTGGGAAGTAACATTGAGATACAATAAAACAAAATTTCATTTAAATACAGCTTAATGTAAAAAGCAGACAATATACTAACATCAGGAACACAACTTTAGCCAAATGCTTGGATAAATAGCTGCATTTTTACCTGGGGCTGAAGCACCATCAGTGTTGGTGCTGCTTGCACCTGAGAGGGGAGAGTATTGCCAGAGTTGGGGTGCCACTACTGAGAACATCCTCTCATAAGTCATCACATACTGTATCTCAGAGAACTGATGTGAGAAGGGCATCCCCTGATGACCTTAAAGCCCAGGCATGTCCATAAGGGAGCAGGCAGTCTTCAGGTATCTGAGTCCTAAGCCATCTAGGACTTTATATGTCAAAACAAGCACTTTAAGTCCTGCTTGGCTACATATTGGCAGCTAGTGCAGAGCTTTCAACATTGTGCGATATGTTGATTGCAAGTTGTCTCCACAAGCAGTCTCACTGTAGTGTTTTGCACTACTTGCAGCTCCTGAACCAGACTCAAGCAACCCCATATAGAATAAATTGCAATAACCCAGCCATGAAATTTCCAATGCATGACTATGGTAGGCAGGCTATCTCTGTCCAGGAAATGTCATAGTTGGTGACCCAGCCAAAGATGTTGGCATGCATAGCCATAGCTGCCACTTGGGCCTCCATTGACATAAATGGTTTAAAGAGTACCCTCAAACTATGAACCTGCTGCTTAATGGGGAGTGCAGTCCTAGGTCAGATACAACCGTGTTGAGCAGGAACTTAATGGGGTTGAGCATTCAAAGCTGTAGTAGCATATCCTAAGGAAGGAGTTCACATTTGGGACGGGTGCTCAACTAGGTGAACACCCCTGTTCAAATACTTGTGAGCATTATAGTGGAGGCTATTGTATTCCATGCACATGAAATGTTAAAAGTGAAGTGTTAGCGTCTTGTTGAATGGTAGGTTATTCTGAATATATGGGTTTGGCATTTTTATAGGATTTTTTTTAAAGAGATACTGCTCTGTGTAGTGACTCAAAGATGGGTTAATTGATTTAGTAGCACAAGGGAGAACTGTTTAGGTTTTGGCTGAAAAGACAATTGGAAAGTGGGAAGAAATTGGGTTATTTTGGTCACAGTCTCGGCAACTAATATGATTGACAAGAAGTTTCATGAAGAACATATTTCTTAGATCCTCAAACACTGGTGCAAATATCACTGGAAATGTCCTACTGGACTAAAAGCCTGTATTCCAAACACTGCATAATGAGAATAATAAAGAATTTTATACAGGATTACTACATAATGCTAGACATACATACCTTTGTTTATA
The DNA here is from genome assembly GCF_030035675.1 of Rhineura floridana. Lineage (NCBI taxonomy): Eukaryota > Metazoa > Chordata > Lepidosauria > Squamata > Rhineuridae > Rhineura > Rhineura floridana. Next base: position 71,704,799 of record NC_084490.1, read on the forward strand.
AGGAGTGGGGCCTTGAATTGGATGAGTTCTGCTGGGGGCAAAAGATACCATGCTGTTGCATAATTGCTGTCCTTGTTATGGGTCATGTGCCAAAGTAGGGCTGAAAGGAGGATGACTTTGTTAGGCTCAACACTTTGGGGCTCAGGCTTGCAGATATAGTGGTAGTCTATATTGAGCTTCTACGGAGTAATGCCTCTGTAGATGATTTGAAGTGCCCAAAGCTTATTGCAGGGTGCATACATACACTTTATTGGCATGGAGGTGCCACGCTTAAGTGTCTTTCACTCAAATGAAGTACTGGATGTAATTGTATGTTGCCTCATAGAGGAGTTGTAGGGGTGAACACTGTGGGCTCAAAGCAGGGCACTTTGAGGAAGTTGAACATCTCTTATTTAAACTGGTTACATGTGGCTAAACCTACAAAAATGCCCAAACCCCTCAATTTTCCTCTAAAGAATCCATAAAAAACATTCCTGCAGTAAAACCAGTTTTAATTTTACATGCACACAGAACCAGAAATAACTCCTACTAACAGCTGACATTGTGAGTGGGCCCTGACAAAGCCCCTTAGAGACTTTGACCTCAAGACCCCAGGATCCTTGCTTATGAGAGCAGTCCCCAACCCGTGGGCAACTGTTCCCAGGCAGACACTCCCCATGCCTCTCCTTACCAGGGCTGAGTTGCAACCAACACCAATCCTGTAATGTAGGTAGACTGCCACCACCCCTTTACCTGGCTTCCCACTCTATGGGGAAATCAAAGCACCCACAAAGATAACAAAATTCCCCCAAGAGCAAGAGATAAGATTACACTCCTTGCCCTGGAGCAATAATCCTGGAATAATAATCAGTAGTCAGTAGCATCATGGTCAAGGGCTGGATTTAGAGCCAAAACCCCAAAGTAACACACAGCAAGTAATAAGAGAGAGAGTTTATTAAAGAATATGAGGAGATGTATAAAAAGAGCAGCATACAAATTCCTCTAATCCCAGTCACCCCCAACAGGATTAGGCATAGTCAACACTTATATAAACGCAGTCAGAGGTTCAACGAACAAAAAACAACAAAGGTTACCAGCCTAGCTCATACTCACTCCAACAAATATAACAGCCTGGTTCCCTAAGGCTCCATATACCACAAACCATCCATAGGTGAGTCGAGAAAGATAAAGAGAGAAAGGGACAAGAACCACTAACTGAACAATCACCCTTCTTTTTATGGGGTTTTGCTGGCAACAGCAAGAGGGCCAATTAGCCAATCCAGGCACCTCCTTTATGGTGATGGAATAGCCTAGAAGGTTCACACCAGCCACACTGATTTACAGCACTCAAACCTCCTGACTTTGATCTCAGGAAGCAGATAAGGCTCAGCTGCCTTCCCCTAAGAATCACAATCTGCAGCTAGCTGGTTCAAAATGCCTTAATTTTCCCAGCACTGAGGATCTCAAGGATCTTTGCAAAAAAACCCACCCATAATTCTCTCTGGCTGAGCCATGTTACTTTGCTTGCCCTTAGCCCAACCTTACCTATGCTTGACATAGGGTTGCTAGGCTCAGGCCAGAGAATGATTCTGTATCTTTAAGGGAAGAGAAAATTCAGCTAAGTGCAGGTGATCTTGCAACATTGTAATGGGAAAAACCACAAAGTAAAATTCTCCCTTCCCCCTGCACAACTTTTAAAGATACAGAAGACCTCTTGGAGGCCGGGCCTGGCAACCAAGAGGTCTTCTGTATCTTTAAAAGTTGTGCAGGGGGAAGGGAGAATTCCACCTTGTGGTTTTTCCTGTTACAGCATTGCAAGAACACCTGCACTTGGCTGACTTTCTTTTCTAAAGATACAGGATCAGTCTCAGGCCCTGAACCTGGCAACCCTAGCTTGACAGGCCCCTTGCCTCAATTCTGCTAGCTCAACCCAGCCCTCTGCTACATAAATTCAACCTTGGGGCAAGGGGATGGTGTAGAAAGTGTCAGGGACTCTTCTAAAGATGGAGCCTAGCAAGAATCTTCTTCCCATACTTTCCAGGTCTCCTGTTTTTGCCCAGAGACTCCAGATTTTTGGGGTGGTCTCTGGGTGAGTCACCTTAATCTCCAGACTCTCAGCTTTCATTTAAAAAAAAAAGTTTCTAAGGTTCATGAGATATACACCAAAACATCAGCAGCCTCCCCCCCCTCCCCAGCAACTTCAGTTAAATGAGCTTGTAGCTGGCTGCTCTAATCCTGGTGTGTAGCCAAAAAGTGAAGTCTGGGTTGTGATTGACAAGGCAGTAGCTAGACCCCTTTGCAAGTCAGAAAACTTTTCCCCTGCTTTTCTGAAAATCTCAAATCGAGTAACTATATAGCTTTCAGTCTTTTTCTCTCTTGTGTGCAGGACAGGAGTCAAACAAGTTTAAATTTTCCTGGACTGTTGAAGGGGGCAGTTTTAAAAACCTTCCCAATATGAGCCTTTAATCCAATATTTGCTTTTCTGGGAGTAAAGCTGCAATACTAATTCCACATACCCAGAGTAAACCCCATTGAATTCAATAGGACTTACTTTTGAGTAGAAATGGTTAGGATTGTGCTGTAAATTGATGGGACTTGTGAGTGAACATAGTAAAGAACATAGCAAAGAATTGTGTTTATGTTGTAAACCTATTTACCAGAGATTCGACTTCCTCCTTCCGTTGGAATCGAACTCCGGCCGTGAGCAGAGCTTCGGCTGCGTTAACGCCACTTACCACTCAAAGTGGTTTATAGAAGGAATTAAAACAACAAAACTATTGGCAAAAACAGTTAAAGGCAGGTATTTGAAAACATTCAAAATAATAAAACCAACAATGAGTTAAAAACAGAAAAAACACAAAATAGCTTCTACATGCCTGGGCAGGCTTGCCTAAACAAAAATGTTTTTAGCAGGTGCCAAAATGAGTACAATGAAGGTGCCTGACTAATGAAAACAGGCAGGGAGTTCCAAATCATAGATACTGCCACACTAAAGGATCGATTTCTTATAAGAGCAGAACAAGTACTATGTGGAACCCTTACCATGGAAAGCACACCTTGAACCTAGCCTGGTGGCAAATCAACAACCAGTGCACATTTCAGAGCAGAGATATTATGCACTGATAGGGTCTCACTCATGTCAGCAATCATGCAGCAGCATTCTGCACTAACTGCAGCCCCAGGGTCAGGTTGTGCTGCATGGGAATTTTTGTGATCTTGGCTGACTGGTTTTTGGTTAGGAACCCTGACTGGTTGTGGGATACTGAGTTTTCTGCCTTGCTCATAGGAAACTTGTTGTGGTTGGTATGATTGCATTTAGGAAATCATCGCTGTCTTTTCTTTTTCTATTTGCATTTCATTTACCTGTAACCACTCCCTTTCATTCATAGAAGCAATAGCAGTGGTTCCATGTGCTCTGCTCAACCCCCTTAAACCCACTGATGATGCACCTTGTTGCTTGCATGATGGCCTGTTTACTTATAGTGGTAAAAGAGAATTCACATACTGGGCAGCACAGCTGCAATTGTTTTGTTCCCAAGCTGCTGCCTATGAAGGTAGGCCAAACCATGTGTGTTTTCTCTCTGTCAATTATTATTCACTGGAATTGGGTTGGCTGTCAAAGTGAGTTTATAGCAGACCACAGGGTAGACAGAAAAGAATAGAGAATCGTCTTACTCACCAGATGGTCAATATAGGAATAAAATTGATTATATAATTGGTAACAGAAGATGGAGAAGTTCCATACTTTCTGCAAAAACAAGAGCAGGCACAGACTGTGTTACAGATCATGAACTGGTTGTATCAAAAACCAGAGTAAAGCTAAAGAAGAAGAACAAAGCAATCATAATGCCAAGATACAATTTAAATAACATCCCAGAAGAATATAAAGATCAAATAAGGAACAGATTTGAGGCTTTAAACTTAGTTGACAGAGAGCCAGGAGAACAATGAAGTCAGAGACATTATGAGAGATGAATGCAAAAAGACAATACCTCGAGTTGAATGAATGAATGAATCTTTATTGTTCAGAGCCATAGGCCACCACAATAAAACAGGCATAAAAATATAAAATACATATTAAAACAGATCATATTACAATAAAACACAGTTCTTTAGCATAAAATGGAAGAGCAGCAGTACAATTCAAATAAACAAGATAGAAATAGTTGTGATTTCATTTATTGTAAGATGGTTCATATAAAGAATGCTAACTTGGAGGAGTCAGCATATGTGCATATGTGCTTGGCATAATCTTCATAAAGTCCAATATAAGACATCACTTGAGGGGCAGAAGAAAAAAGACAAGACAAGACTAATTTAACACAAATTACAATCGTCTTTATTTTTATTTATTTTACTAGCCTGGATCTTTTATGTAATTATTGGATGGATCTACACCTTTCTGTGAGCATTATATCAGACTGAGATCTTTCATTCTGGCGTTTATGATGTATGTAATATACAGAAAGCCTTAGATGTTATTAGTTTGTGTGATGTCAGCCTGAGATACAAGGGATTTTAGTACAACAGAAGTAGAATTTGTTTGTGTCTTTAGGTATTGAAAGCTATTTTTTAAATTTATCTTCATGTAAATGTAACTTTTTGTAAATTAAAGTGTTAAAAAATGTGCTAACTTGAGGCCATGATTGAAGCAACGTTAAGAACAATGGTTCCTTAATTTCAATGGGAGAGTTAAGAATGTATTTTGACTTGTCCCACTGAAAATGATGGGGCTCAAAATGCTTAACTTTCACTGGATTTCTTTTTTTGTTTTGCTTGTTACTTAAAAAATATTATACACTGCTTCAAACAAAGCATTTGAAGAGCTAATCTTATAGTACAGTAAAGCACCATTTGACATTTGTCAAATGGCTGTGCAGTGCAATTTTTTCATGTTCTCATTTTGTAAAAACCCATCTTTACCATGAAAGGTAACCTATATTCCAGCTTTTATTATAACTTTTTACTTTTACTGTTACTGCTTAAAAAAATGTGTTTAGGTTATTACTGAATTTGTTATTTGGACACACAATATGCCACCCTGGGCTCCTACTGGGAGGAAGGGCGGGATATAAATCTAATAAATAAAAACAAAAATAAAAATTATTTATTTAATTAACTTATTTTTAAATTTACATCCTGCCTTTCCTTCGAAAGGGAGCCCAGGATGGCAAACAACAATATTAAAAATAAAACATTTGCCAAAGCATTTCTAAGCTGGAAATATGCAAGATGCTTTTTTAGTTTTATATTTCAAGTTGTTCTTATAAATCTAAAGCATAGGGCAATGGTGAGGATTCTGGAGGAGCACAGGTTATCCTTTGGTTAAGGCACTGAATAAATTTACATAAGGCTGCTCTGAAGACTGAAAGTGGTAAGTCACTTCTTTATACCCCAAGCATAATTGCTTTAAATATACTTTTATGAGTATGGGGTTTAGAATGGATAATTCCTGTGGGTCCCCTTTCCAACCTCTGATTTGGAATCCTATGCCTTGGAATGAGGAACTTGCTCTGCCGGTCAGATGAGTCCTTTGTTAAACAAATAGAGTGGCCAGGTAAGACAATGGGCCTATCAGTTGCCCAGCAACAGTGAATGGGCCAGGAAGACCCTTTTATCATTGAAACTCTTCAGGACAGCATCCCCCCCCCTTTCCTGGAGCCCAGCAGAGGCTTGTAGTTTTAGTGGTGTCAGGAGAATGTTTGGAGACTGGAGGCAGGCAGAGAGGCTATCCCTCTGCACCATGGCTTTAGGATGCCTCCTGCAACCCAGATGAAAAAGTTGGATATTGGACTGCTGATGCCTTGAACCCCTCCATCTTGAGCTCAGGTTGGAATGTGTGTAAATAAATTAACCATATTTCATAAAGACACCACAGTCTCCGCTGACCTTCTTTCCAAAGGAAACCAAACCCTGGAGGAGCACAGGGACCCCAGAAATCTCACCGCTCGGAGACTGGGGAGGAGCGCAACAATACATTTGACCAGGAATGGAAAATATGTATAGTATTTGAGAACCAGTCAGATGCTCAGAAAGCAGGACTGAGGCACCTATGGATGCCAAATTTTAGCCCTTCCCATTTAGCAGGGGCAGATAGGAGAATACACACTACATATATTCAGAGATATACATATATTCCTCCCTCTAGGATGCACACCTTAACATGGTGCGGCAGTTTGAGAGTGTTGAAGAAGCTGAGAGCAATGCCATTCAGGAGTTCAGAGCAAGAGGCTAGACTCCTAGCAGAGGCACCCAGGGCAAAGTGGTCAAAGCTGAGACACCAGACTAAGATGCATCCAGACGCAGAGGCATGCAATGGTAAACCACCTCTGAATATCTCTTACCACAAAAACCCTATGAACAGACTATCCAAAATGCAACATGAGATAGTGCTGGAATATGAGACTCCTAGGTCAAAAGGCACTCACCGAGCTACTGTGGCTGTGACTAATGACGCAGCTGGGTCAAAGCCAAAAAAAAGCCCAGAGGCTGATGCACACAGATGCAAAAGGAGAGTCCAGAGTTGTACAACATACAAAATAGGAACATGGAATGTGAGAAGAATGAACCAAGGAAAGTTGGAAATTGTCAAGCAAGAAATGGAACTTTTCAACATTACAATACTTGGCATGAGTGAATTAAAATGGACGGGAATGGGACATTTTCAATCAGGCAAATATAAAATCTTTTATGCAGGAAATGAGAAATTAAGAAGAAATGGGGTTGCTTTAATAGTGAGAAGTGATGTAGTAAAAACAATTAAGAGCTATAATGCAAGGTCTCAGTGAGTTAATCAGTGATATTTAAAGGGAAACCTATTAACATAACTACCATCTAAGTCTATTCTCCAAAGGCAAATACAGAAGAAGAGGAATTGGAGAGATTTTACACAGAAGTACAGGAGGAAATTGACCACACACTAAAACATGATGTGCTGATAATCATGGGGGACTGGAATGCAAAAGTAGGGAACAGAGAAGAACTAGGAATTGTGGGAAAATGGGGCTTAGGAGTTAGAAATGAATCAGGAGAAAGACTTATTAATTCTGTGAAGCTAATAATTTGTTTCTTGCAAGCACATTTTTTGAGCAACCAAAAAGAGGACTGTACATGTGGACATCACCAAATGGTCAATATAGGAATCAAATTGATTATATAATTGGTAACAGAAGATGGAGAAGTTCCATACTTTCTGCAAAAACAAGACCAGGAGCAGACTGTGGTACAGATAATGAACTGGTTGTTTCGAAAATCAGAGTAAAGCTAAAGAAGAACAACAAAGCAATCATAATGCCAAAATACAATTTAAATAACATCCCAGAAGAATATAAAGATCAAATAAGGAACAGATTTGAGGCTTCAAATTTAGTTGACAGAGAACCAGAAGAACTATGGAGTGAAGTCAGAGACATTATGAGGGATGAATGCAAAAAGACAATGCCTCTAGTTAAAAAGAGAGAAAGACCTCAGTGGATGCCTGACAAAACTCTTAAAACGGTTAAAGAGAGAAGAAAAGCAAAAGGAGATAGAAACATGGTTAGAACCCAAAATGCAACAATACAGCTACTAGTATGTAGGGACAAAGAGAACTATTATAACAGTTATTGTATAGAAATAGAAGAGGACAACAAAAAGGGTAGAACAAGAGCCCTAGTCCAAAAGATTAGAGAAATAAAAGGGAAATTTAAACCAAGTATAGGGATGTTGAATAATCAATAGGGGAACACACTGACTGACCGAGATGAAATAAAAGGAAGATGGAAGCAATACACTGAAGAACTCTATAAAAGAGATTCAAGGATGACAGGTTCATTCATGGAGGAACTGTATGATAAAGAACCAGAAATTTTAGAATATAAGGTGAAAGCTGCTGTTAAAACACTTGGAAGAAATAAAACACCGGGAGCAGATGGCATACCAATAGAGTTGCTACAAGCTACTGCGACTGAATCTGTCCAAATATTGACAAAAATTTGTCAACAAACATGGAAAACTAAACAATGGCCCAACTTGCACAGGATCCCATTTCTTACCTCCTGGATTAAAAAGCAGAGAAATCCACTAATAGGCAAAAAAAAACTTTGCAGTTTAACAATGTACCTATCGCCAACAGATATTTCAATCAAACTTTAAAAAACAGGGAAATTGGACAGCTATAGTGAATGTTCCAGAGGAGCAGAGACCTGACCTCCTCTCTCAGATATTGTACTGCCCTACAAATTTGTCAAAATGCAAACACAATGTGGGTTGGTCTTTCACAGTCCAATCCACTTCCTGTGTAGCTTGGAAGAACTTGGTAACATGCACCTCTGAGCATATGGTGAGTGGTGGCAACACCTGCAATCAGCCCCAATAACAGAAACAAGACATGTGCTGTGCTGATCTTGTTTTAGCAGGAAGGAAGCATAAGCAATAATATTAAGACTGCTGATATAGTTCAGATAGTCACTTTTTAATTTACTGTGCAATTTCCGTGAAGTTTCCTGTGGTAAATCATTTTCTTTTGCTTCTCTTTCTGTGAATATGTGAAGTAACAGCAACACTTTCCAAAATTTACACAAACAATACTCCAAAAACAATTGTGGAATAATGGCACTGACTATTCTGCACAATAGTCTCCAATGGTCATGAGTAGTGTTTTAGTTTGCACAAGATAAAACAGTGGGAAGAGAAATATATTCTAGCAAATTTCTAGGTGTACTTTATGTTTTTAATTGACCATGCCCACCTTTCCTTAAGTGGAGTGGTTTAAGCATAGCAGGCTAAACACATGCATCTTGACCAGGGCAATTTGTTTCTTCTAACAGTTAGATTCATTGCTTAAGTAGCGACATATTGTAATCAGTCTGATTTTACATCAAACTGCAGTTTCAGATTCAACTGTTAATGAACCCAAAATAGAAATAGAGCATAACCTCCAGTTTGAAACACAAAAGGCTGTCTTCACCATCATATGACATTGACCAATACAAAGGCTTTGAAATTAATAAAAATGAATTTGACACAGATATCTAGGATGAGTAATGAGAGAAATGTAATTTTCTAGGATAGATTCTCTGTAGAAACATTAGTAACATAGGAAAGAAGCAAAGTAAGAAGAACACCAACAAATAAACCTATAAGAACATACAACAAGCATACAAAAATGCCATCTTTGGAGATGGCAGGGGTTGCCACCACTCACTATATGCTCAGAGGCACATGGTAACAAATTCTTCTAAACTACACAAGAAGTAGATTGGATGGTGAAAGACCAACCCAAATTGTATTTCCATTTTTACAAATATGTTTGTTTGTTGTTATGTGCCTTCAAGTTGATCACAAGTTATGGTGACCTCCAATCAGTGACCTCCAATAGCATCTGTCATGAACCACCCTGTTCAGATCTTGCACATTCAGGTCTGTGGCTTCCTTTATGGAATCAATCCATCTCTTGTTTGGTCTTCCTCTTTTTCTACTACCTTCTGTTTTTCCCAGCATTATTGTCTTTTTTAAAAAATCATGTCTTCTCTTTATGTGTCCAAAGTATGATAACCTCAGTTTCATCATTTTAGCTTCTAGTGATTAGTTCTGGTTTAATCTATTCTAACACCCAATTATTTGTCTTTTTCATGGTTCATGGTATGCGCAAAGCTCTCCTCCTACACCACATTTCAAATGAGTTGATTTTTCTCTTATCCGCTTTTTTCACCGTCCAGCTTTAACATCCATACATAGAGATTGGGAATACCATGGTCTGAATGATCCTGACTTTAGTGTTCAGTGATACATCTTTGCATTTGAGGACCTTTTCTAGTTCTCTCACAGCTTCCCTCCCCAGTCCTAGCCTTCTTCTGATTTCTTTTTTTTTTAATTATTTTTTATTCAAATTTTCAAAACCAAAACAATACAAAAAGAAAAAACACAAATCCATAACTAATACAATAAAAAGAAAAAAATATATAAAAAATTGACTTCCGATTTGTCGTAGTTCAGCTATAAGTCTATAATATACAACAAGCCTATATCTTAATAGATTATAAAATCACCTTCCTCCAGCGGTTATCTTAATTGGTTACAAATCTCATTAACATCATATCATTTTATTCTTCCACAAAAAGTCAAAGAGAAGTTTCCAATCCTTGAGATATATGTCCATCAATTTTTTTTCTAGATAAACATGTCAATTAATCCAACTCATCAAGTCTACTAAGTCCAGTAATTTCAAATCGCTCTTCTTCCATTATCCGTATTGGTTCCATCTTCCATCTTCCATCTTTACACGCCCAATAATCTTGCTGTCATAGTCATATAATAAGAGTCTGATAGGAATTTCCTTTTTCACAGATATTTTCTTGCCATCAATTCCGAACGTATGACTGAAGTATTGTTGCAAAGCCGCATCTCTGTTCCTCTTTTTTACATGATACACTAGCACATCTCTTGAAGATTTTTCCATTGACACAAAACAGGGATTAATTCTGTTAGCTTTCTCCATTTCAAGTTCCATCAAATCCTTCCAGTCCAGGAATTTTTTTGAACCGATAATATCTTTATCTCCAATCTCTTCAATTCCTTCAGGGACAGCGCTGAGTTCCAAACTGTAATATTTGTCTCCAGGATCCATCACAGCCAGGAAATCCAAATCTTTTTCCATGTCCATATTTAATCCAATCTCCATAGTTTGAACCTTTCCTTTAATTTCTCTTTCATCCTTTTTTGGTTTTCCAGATCTATGTTTATTCTCCTTTCTCATAGAATCCTGAATTTCTTTCAGCTCCTGTCTCATTTCATCAAATTCAATTCTCAACGCTTGACTATTATTTCTCAGTTCTTGTTTTATTGAGTTAATCCCATTCATTATTTTCTGAAACATGTCTAAAGATAAAGTCCCTTCTTGTACATCCATGATCTTCTTAATTGTCATTCTTAAAGCCAAAGGAACAAAACTCCTTCAATTTTCAATGTCCCAAGCAAAGAGCAGTTTATTTCTTTATCCAGTTACAAAGGAGTTAATCTTTCAAACCAACTGGCGTCACACTCTAGACAGCCCTTATCTCTTATATGCCCAGAAGTGCAAAAACAGCTTTAGTTCACAGCGTCCAAATAACTAGTAGCAGAAAGAATGAGCAGATTCGTCAAAAAAAAGTAGATCAGAAAAAATAGTCCCAGACATATATTACACAAAAGTCTTATAAATCAAAAAGAAAACCCTCATCCGTTGTAATCTTTATAATGCTATTTTCCATGTCAGCTTTTTGCAATAAAAAAAGATAGGCTATTTTTATTTTCTTCCCCCTTAGTTCCGTGAGTAAAAGAGAAGGAAAGTTTTGACTCACCCAGGTTTTCTTAATTGCTGGTTCTCTGACAAATCTCTTTAGCTGTATAGATAAGAAAGTAATAAGCGTAGACAGGAGAATGCTTGCCTGTTAGACCGTTTTTCTTTAAAGAAAAAAAAACGGGTCACTTATTCAGCTGAGCTAGCTAGAAATCCTCGCTCCGTCCGAGCTGCTGGAAGACCTTCTTTCACAGACAATTCTGACGAATTCCAGTCTCCAACAATCACAACAAAGCTGTGTGGGAAATCTCACGTTTCTTCCTTATCCGGAAGAAATTATCCCCAGTCAAAAAAGACCCTTCTCACTGGATTTAAAACTGAAAAAGTTTCATCCAAGACGGGAGCCTGTCTCAGAGGCTGCACAGGCAGAGGGATCCTCCTGGGAAGTCCCCTTCTTCTGATTTCTTGACTGTTGTCTCCATTTTCGTTAATGACTGTGCCGAGGTATTGATAATCCTTGACAAGTTCAATGTCCTCATTGTCAACTGTAAAGTTACATAAATCTTCTGTTGTCATTACTTTAGTCTTCTTGACGTTCAGCTGTAGTCCTGCTTTTGTGCTTTCCTCTTTAACTTTCAGCAGCATTCATTTCAAATCATTACTGGTTTTTGCTAAGAGTATGGTATCATCTGCATATCTTAAATTATTGATATTTCTCCCTCCAATTTTCACACCTTCATCTTGGTCCAATCCCGCTTTCCGTATGGTATGTTCTGCATACAGATTAAAGAAATAGGATGATAAAATACACCCCTGTGTCATACCCTTTCTGATTGGGAACCAGTCGTTCTCCATATTCTGTCCTTACAGTAGCCTCTTGTGCAGAGTATAGGTTGCGCATCAGGACAATCAGATGCTGTGGCACCCCCATTTCTTTTAAAGCATTCCATAGTTTTTCATGATCTACATAATCAAAGGCTTTGCTGTAATCTAAAAAGCACAGGGTGATTTCCTTCTGAAATTCCTTGCTCTGTTCCGTTATCCAACGTATGTTTGTGATATGATCTCTGGTGCCTCTTCCTATTCTAAATCCCACTTGAACATCTGGCATATCTCACTCCATAAGAGCCTTTGTTGTAGAATCTTGAGCATTACTTTACTTCCATGGGATATTAAGGCAATAGTTGGATAATTACTACATTCCCTGGAATCCCCTTTCTTTGGGATCGGGATATATATTAAAGTTACATAAATCTTCTATTGTCATTACTTTAGTCTTTTTGACATTCAGCTGTAGTCCTGCTTTTGTGCTTTCCTCTTTAACTTTCATCAGCAAATAGCCAACTGGTTTTGACAATAAACTATTATATGGGGTGTATGTATTTTTACAACTCCAGTGTGTGTGTGTGTGTGTGTGTGTGTATGGATTCTTTCCAACAACCCTGTGAGGTAGAGTTGGAAACCAAGCCAGCTCACAACAAGAAATAGAGCCATTTAAAATCTAATAACCATGAAACAAGTATAAAACAGTTGCAAAACAGCTTAACGAGGCATGATTCTGAATTTTGGGCTGGGTGAGTGAAGTTCCTTATCACTGAATTGCAGCTCTGTGCATGCTTCCCTGTCTGAGTAAGTCCCATTGAATACATTGGGACTTGCTTCTGAGTAAACATGCATAGGATTGCATCTTGGGGTGGTCATGGTCCTCCTCTGTTGTTTTCACCCTGAGGGGCAGATTAGGCTGAGAGATGGTACATAGTCCAGGGTCACCCAGTAAAAGTATTTTATTTCCATTTTAATTTATTTATTTATTAAATTTATTAGTCGCCCATCTGGCTGGTTGTCCAGCCACTCTGGGCGACGTACAAGATAAAAAAACAATACATTAAAACGTTAAAATTTAAAACCATAACAGTAAAAACCTAACCCACCCCAAAAGCCTGCCTGAACAGCCAGGTCTTCAAGGCCCAGTGGAAGCTCATCATTTTAACATTTATTTATTTATTTATTATTTGATTTCTATCCTGCCCTTCCTCCCAGTAGGAGCCCAGGCCTATGATAGTAATGATCTATATGCAGGCAAAGTTTATGAAGTAATGCAGATCCATATAATACATTTAAAGCACATGACTTCCCCTAAAGAATCCTGGGAAGTGTAGTTTCCCCCTCACAGTTATAGTTCCCACCAACCTTAACAAACTACAGTTCCCAGGATCCTGTGGTGGGATTCATATGCTTTAAATGTATTAGATGGATCTGCCCTAGTATGCTGTGCATTCATTAGTGAAATGAAATGAACAATTTTAAAAGATACTCTTTTAAACAGGGCTGTAGGTCAGGGGTAAGACACATGCTTTGCATGCAAAGGTCCAAAATTCAATCTCTGGAAGAGACTGTAGCCTGGAGTCCTGGAGAGTCAATGCTAATCCATGTCAGCAGTACTGAGCTAGATGGTATCAAATGGCCTGACTCAGCATAAAAGAGGAAAGAGACCCAAGCACCACAGTGACTCAGAAATGTATTTATTTATTTTATTTACAACATTTATATACTGCTTTAATGTAAAGGTAAAGATGTCCCCGCACTTATAGTGCGAGTCGTTTCCGACTCTTAGGGTGACATCTTGCGACGTTTACTAGGCAGACCGTATATATGGGGTGGGATTGCCAGTTCTGTCCCCAGCCTTTATTTACCCTCCAGCATATGCTGGGTATTCATTTTACCGACTACGGATGGATGGAAGGCTGAGTGGACCTCGACCCCTTTTACCAGAGATTCGACTTCCTCCTTCCGTTGGAATCGAACTCCGGCCGTGAGCAGAGCTTCGGCTGCGTTAACGCCACTTACCACTCAAAGTGGTTTATAGAAGGAATTAAAACAACAAAATTATTGGCAAAAACAGTTAAAGGCAGGTATTTGAAAACATTCAAAATAATAAAACCAACAATGAGTTAAAAACAGAAAAAACACAGAATAGCTTCTACATGCCTGGGCAGGCTTGCCTAAACAAAAATGTTTTTAGCAGGTGCCAAAATGAGTACAATGAAGGTGCCTGACTAATGAACACAGGCAGGGAGTTCCAAATCATAGATACTGCCACACTAAAGGATCGATTTCTTATAAGAGCAGAACAAGTACTATGTGGAACCCTTACCATGGAAAGCACACCTTGAACCTAGCCTGGTGGCAAATCAACAACCAGTGCACATTTCAGAGCAGAGATATTATGTACTGATAGGGTCTCACTCATGTCAGCAATCATGCAGCAGCATTCTGCACTAACTGCAGCCCCAGGGTCAGGTTGTGCTGCATGGGGATTTTTGTGATCTTGGCTGACTGGTTTTTGGTTAGGAACCCTGACTGGTTGTGGGATACTGAGTTTTCTGCCTTGCTCATAGGAAACTTGTTGTGGTTGGTATGATTGCATTTAGGAAATCATCGCTGTCTTTTCTTTTTCTATTTGCATTTCATTTACCTGTAACCACTCCCTTTCATTCATAGAAGCAATAGCAGTGGTTCCATGTGCTCTGCTCAACCCCCTTAAACCCACTGATGATGCACCTTGTTGCTTGCATGACGGCCTGTTTACTTATAGTGGTAAAAGAGAATTCACATACTGGGCAGCACAGCTGCAATTGTTTTGTTCCCAAGCTGCTGCCTATGAAGGTAGGCCAAACCATGTGTGTTTTCTCTCTGTCAATTATTATTCACTGGAATTGGGTTGGCTGTCAAAGTGAGTTTATAGCAGACCACAGGGTAGACAGAAAAGAATAGAGAATCGTATTACTCTGACTCATTTCTCAGACCTCTTTCTGAAATGAGGGGTCAAATCTGTAAAGAAATTTGGAGCAGCCATGGTTTTATTTATTTATTTATTTTTCAATTTATATCCTGCCCTTCCTCCCAGCAGGAGCCCAGGGCAGCACTGTTAAAAGGTAGGGGCAGGGCATTCCAGGCAGGGGGTTGCCAACCTTACTTTTGGATATGGATATCTTTGTAGAGGATCCTTAGTCAAACTTTGCCAACATCACAATACAAACCATATCTACTCAGAAGTAAGTCCTGTTGAGTTCTATGGGCTTAGTCCCTTAGTAAGTGTTTTTAAAATTGCAGCATTCGGGAGCATCCATCTTTACTTCTGAGTGCTTCCATCTAACATCTCCACAACGCTAGGCTCCTTTCTTCTTACAATGGCCTTCTGGTGACTGGCCTGGCTTGGCTTGAGGACACTTAAACCCTTTTTGCCAGAAGCAAGTTGGCTAGTTTAAATGTCCCCTACCCAGGCTCCATCTTTTAACCTCCATCTTAATTCCCAACCAGAGAAATGTTTTTGTTTTAATTGCATGCACCAAGCAACTGTGGTTGATGCTTAATGTATCATGCTTAATTACATCGGTCGCCCCCCCCGTGACATCAGACGGGCCCACCCCTGAAATCTCAGGGTTTGGGATGCTTCTGACCTGGCAACCCTATCCCAGACTGATCTAAAGGTGTTGTCAGCAGTGCTGCTGGCAGGCAGGAGAAGCCCAGTGCGCCTTTCAAGGCTTTGAGAGAGCCCACTGCTGCCTGCTGTACTGCCCTTCTGCACAAAGTGACCCCCCCCTCAAAAAGGGAATTGGTGGCAGAAGCAGCTGTGCACTTTGAAACCTCATAAATCCTTGGGGGCTGTTCAGTGTTTCCTATCAAAGTGTTTGCTTGATTCTCAGAATACGCAGTATGCCGACTGCTCATCTCTGAATGTTTGGACTTTTTAGCAATTATAGACGTTATTTCATACCTCTAAAGATTGTTCTAGAAGTATTTAAGTAACTCTGGCATACAATAGCAACAATTAATTTAAAGTGTATTTCTGTCTTGCCTGAAACACTAAAATATGGTTTTCAGCAAGGAATCTATTTTGGCACTCTTGCCTTCTTCAAGATCGTTAGCACAACTGGTCCGCTTAACATGTTAATAGAGGAAGAAGAGGGAGGTGATTTTTGCTAATTTTCCCTGCATTAGTATGGTTGTTAGCACAGGAGTATGGAGGAAAATCAGAGAATATAGCCACAACTCTTTCATTTGCAGATGTCTGCCGACTCAAAGGGCTGTGTGTTCTTGGAAGGGCCCTTTTGAACCCATCTCAGGGTAGAAACACATTCACTGTTCTGCTGGTTCTAGTGCTTCACCTCTCTTTTCTGAAAATGAGGGCATACAACTCTAGTCAAATCTGGCCCTTTTTTACTATAAAACCTGATGGGATCATCTTGAGACCTTTTTTTAATAAAATCATCTTCAAAGAGATTTTGCAACTAATCGGCAGATCAACTCCTTCCTCCTCCAGGTGTGGCTAATGGAAATGCTTTGCGTGTCCACAGTGTGTTCTAGTGTGTTCGCAACCTCAGTGTTTCCCAACCTTCTGATAACTAAGTGGTTTCTCTTATTTAACATTATGGCATACTTACTGTTACACCAGTTATTTTCGGAAGTGAGAATTACCTGCTGTTGAAGGATCTCCTGTGTTCCTGCACAAATTACTGTTTAGGACTGCCACTTGATTGGAAGGAGGCACACCAGAGCAGGGACACAGAGATACAATGGGCCTCTGGCAATGGACAATTCTACTCTGTCTCTGTATTAGGAGTGACTGAAAGAACCTAGGGCAGAATTATCCATTCTCAGCAGAGGCTGAGTGGGAGGGGTAAGTCACACAGTGACATGCCAGCCAGCATGTGAATGAAGGCTTTGGCTTAAAAGGAACCTTTCATGATTTGCTCAATATATTTATTATGGTATGTTAGCAAGTGATCGTACATTGCACTAGTGAGCCCTGGCCAGTAAGTATGGGACTGACTAATCTAGCAATTGTTTTATCCAGCCATTTTAACACCCATCCAATTGAAAAAAAAATATTTCAAACTTTTACCTGGCTCCTACACAGAAAGAAAAACTGGTGGAAGTTAAAAGTTAGTGGGCACAGTGCAGACTTCTGAGGGTAAGCTTGCCAGCTGTATTAGGTTGATATTTTAGCTATGGAGAGAGGAAAGATGCAAAAGCAGAGACACTTCTAGACTTCAAGCACACTTCCTTGGAGGCAAATCCTTCTGTTTCTAGAAGGACTTTCTTCCATTTCAGTGTTAGAATTGCAGCCAATCCCTAGTTGATTATAGGGGTTTTGATCCCTTTATGTGCCCCTATCATTCTTTCAACTGATGGAGGGCCAATTATTTAACCCTTTCCTGGGTTTTGCTGCTATTTCATTAGAAACAGCAACAGGGCAGCCTTACAATAAGGCTTAGGCAAGAGAAGCTATATTCTGGTTGTCTGGATGTGACAGCACATTATGAGATGGATTGATTTCCCTTGCTCCCTGCTACTACCTATGTGTCACTTCTTCCTTATTTCCTTAATTGCTGGTTCCTTCGCAGTAAAGACGACGGATCAATTGGGTTAATATAGAAGATTGCTGGGAGGCAGAGTGCCATTGATTCGCCAGCAGGAGCAGAGCCCTGCCTTCCTCAAGTTTTTGGTTCCCTCTTCAACATTCACAGCAGCACTGTTGACATGGTTTTTAATCCTGTCAATCTTCTCCTGCTGAGACTAGATGCAAAGGAATTATGAGTGAGGTTTCCTGCTGGGAAGCAGCAGTAAGCCAATACACACCATTTTAATGTCTGTAATCAGGGCCCCCACAGCAGCTTTCAACTGGTACACTCTGCAGCATGCAGCCTTAATGGTAGTTCATTAATAGCTTCTGATAAACTGTACTGAAAGCACAAAATTATATAGAGTGGGGAATTTAACTATTAGGCAATAAAAGGGGCAATATTACATAAAGGATTGCTAAGAGTTAAAGAAAATGACTGCTGGAATGTATTATTTGATGTACTGTTAAGTGAATAGATAAGATGTGTTTTGTATAAAAATTCATCACAACACACAAATCTTGTTTGGATTTCCTCCCTAGGACACATCCTGCTTTATAAAGAGAGGTATCAACAATATTGGACAAGTTTCAGAATGGAGAAAACAATCTGGCATATTTGAGCCTGTAAAACATTAGCTATAGTTAGAGGCGGATAGCTGAGAGTGAATGCCATGGTTTTATTTTTATTTATTTGTAGGGGTATGTCTTTAAAAGAGCTCTCAAAATATGTTAGGCTACTCAAGGAGATCTTTGAGATTTAAGCAGACTATTTTCTTTGTGGTCTCTGTGCCGGCGTATAGCAATATTTGGAGACTTCTAGAAATCAGAAAAGCCTTTTGAGGCCCTACCTTTGAGCAGGAAACCTTGTCGCCCCTGTGGCTCAAGATGTTCTCTGTTTCTTTTTGATCACCACCTGAATGAATGGCATAACTCTCCTTGGAGGAGACATGGAGGGAGTCTGTGGCCCATCATCACTGTGGCCCATCATCACCCATGCTGATGGGGCTAATTGGAGTTGTGAGTCCAACACCATCTAGAGGCCGATAGGTTCCCAATTCTGCTTTAATGCTTCAGAAATTTTCTCACATCTTCTCAAAATATATTTTACTTAAATTTCATCTGATTTCATTTTTCTACAGTGAGAAAAAAATAAGTTAACAGGTGTGCTGAGTATGGGAATCTTTTCCCTCATGAGTATTCTTAATAGGGTTGCCAGGCTCAGGGCCTGAGAATAATTCTGTATCTTTAAGAGAAGAGAAAATTCAGCCAAGTGCAGGTGTTCTTGCAACACCGTAATGGGAAAAACCACAAGGGTGGAATTCTCCCTTCCCCCTGCACAACTTTTAAAGATACAGAAGACCTCTTGGAGGCCGGGCTTGGCAACCAAGAGGTCTTCTGTATCTTTAAAAGTTGTGCAGGGGGAAGGGAGAATTCCACCTTGTGGTTTTTCCCATTATGGTGTTGCAAGAACACCTGCACTTGGCTGACTTTCTCTTCTCCTAAAGATACAAGATCAGTCTCAGGCCCTGAACCTGGCAACCCTAATACTTAACAAGACTTTTAAACCTCAATTTATGTCCTTTCCCCTCCTTCCACTGATATATTTTGTATCTTGCTGGAATTCATGTTGATTTCCTCCTGCACTGCTAGAGTCTTCTCAGTCAAGATGGGTGTCACCCACCCTTCACCAGGAGTTATCCCTCTTGACACCCCAAGCTTAGTTTAGGAAATCCCCACTCAGTGGGACACTTGCTTCAACCTGGGTCAGATATGCTCTCTGCACCACAAGCTTCAGCCTTTCCACCTTTTGTCCCTTCCAAAAGGTGACCACTGGTGTGCCCTGTTAGCCCAACAGGATGTAGGTACAGGAACTGAATAAAATCCTGATATGGTAGCACACATGACCAGGCAGACATACTGGAATTTCAATGAACAAAATGATGTTATTAATATGTTGTAGCTATGTGACTTCAAGTCTATTATGACTTATGGCGACCCTATGAATCAGTGACCTACAAGAGCATCTGTCATGAACCACCCTGTTCAGATCTTGTAAGTTCAGGTCTGTGGCTTCCTTTATGGAATCAATCCATCTCTTGTTTGGCCTTCTACAACAACAACAACAATGGTTTACTACAGTCAGTGACCAGAAGAGAAAAACATAAAAATAACATATATATTACATATCTAAAATATATAATTGGCTATACAGACAATATTTAAAAGGGGCAAATATAAAATGATTTAACAGATAACATAAAATGTAACCATCCCTAGTTTACAAATATTTTACGGAGATCCATAGCAGCAGCAAATAATTGTGCAACTCTGTGTGTGATAGAAGGATCTAAGTCTGCAAATAAAAAATGCATATAGGAGGTTGCATCCCTACCTGGCAAAGGGGAAATAAAGCGACTGCGGAGCTCATTGTAGAATATGCAGTCTAACAATACATGAGCTGCCGTCTCAATGGCACCCCAGTCACAAGGGCAATAACGATCAGATTGTGGGATTTTATAATATCTACCCTCCAAAAGGGAAGATGGAAGAACATTGTATTTAGCCAGTGTAAATGCCTTTCTCAATCTTGGGTAATGGAGAGAGATTAAATACTGCGCTAAGGAAAAAGGCTTTAAACTTAAAGTGCAAACAGAATTATTATCAACAAGAGATAAATGCTGTTGGAATTCCGTATCAAGGATTCTCTGCTTGATATCCGTCATGGCCTTTGATGGACCCGAGGCTAGGATAGATGGAGGGGAGAAACCTAGGCGAGCCAGTTTATAAAATAGAGATTTCTTCCATTTTGATTGGTGAGAATCCAGCAACACAAAGGGGGCCAATCCTACTGGAGCATAAACCAATTTAAACCAGTACCTGAATTTAAGTATCCAGATACGAGCCTCAATAGAAGGGAGACCAGCCTCTAGACGGAGCTTCACATTAGAAACACATAGGGGAGTACCAAAAATGCTCCTAAGAAATTTAGACTGCATGGTTTCTAGGGGAGCATAGGAGCCATAAGAGCTGACCTGTGCGCCATATAATAATTGGGAAATCACCTTGGCAGTGAACACTTGAAGCGCAGAGGGCAAGTGTTGGCCCCCATTCGAATAAAAAAATGATAAGAGGGCCTTGGAAGTCCTATTAGCAGTCGCGCTGGCCATTTCTGCCTGACGGTGCCAAAGACCAGAGGAATGGAAAGTGATTCCCAAATATCTATATGAGGGGACCTGTTCGATGGGTGTACCATTTACTGCCCACCGGTGATGGAGTCGCTTCCTGCCAGAGACTACAACCTTAGATTTGCTATAGTTTATTGTCAACATATCCTTGGTGCAGTGTGCAGCAAGAGCTTTCAATAAACAGCGGAGGCCAGTACTTGACAGCGATAGTAGGACCGCATCATCGGCATATAATAATATCGATAGGGGTCTATTAGCTAAGGAGGGATAATGCGAGGGAATCAACATCAGGCTCTTGATTAGAGAGTTTATATAAAAATTGAAAAGAGTTGGAGCCAGTATGCAACCCTGTTTGACTCCCTTAAAGGTGGAAATGGGGTTAGAAAGATTACCCGCCTGATTGCAACTGATCCTAATTTGTGAATTATGATGGAGGCCTCGGATCAGGGCAAGTAGGCGCCTATCTATAGAGGAGGATTCTAGTTTAGACCAAAGTTTGTCTCTTGAGATGGAATCAAATGCAGCCTTAAAATCAATAAAGGCGGCAAAGAGAGATCCACCTGGTTTGGCAATGTATTTGTCTATAAGGTGTTGTAGCACAAAGACATGGTCCAGGGTGGAGCGACCCAACCTGAAACCTGCTTGTTCCTCCTCGAGGATGTTTTCCTGCTCCATCCATGTTCAGACCTTGCACATTCAGGTCTGTGGCTTCCTTTATGGAATCAATCCATCTCTTGTTTGGCCTTCTTTTTCTACCCCCTTCTGTTTTTCCCAGCATGATTGTCTTTTTTTAAAAATCATGTCTTCTCATGTGTCCAAAGTATGATAACCTCAGTTTCATCATTTTAGCTTCTAGTGACAGTTCTGGTTTAATTTGTTCTAACACCTAATTATTTGTCTTTTTCGCAGTCCACGGTATGCACAAAGCTCTCCTCCAATACCACATTTCAAATGAGTTGATTCTTCTCTTATCTGCTTTTTTCACTGTCCAACTTTCACATCCATACATAGAGATTGGGAATACCATGGTCTGAATGATCCTGACTTTAGTGTTGAGTGATACATCTTTGCATTTGAGGAACTTTTCTAGTTCTCTCATAACTGCCCTCCCCAGTCTTAGCCTTCTACTGTTTTCTTGACTATTGTCTCAATTTTGGTTAATGACTGTGCCGAGGTATTGATAATCCTTGACAAGTTCAATGTCCTCATTGTCAACTGTAAAGTTACATAAATCTTCTGTTGTCATTACTTTAGTCTTTTTGACGTTCAGCTGTAGTCCTGCTTTTGTGCTTTCCTCTTTAACTTTCATTAGCAGTCTGAATTATATGAGCACATGAAGAGGCTTTCTCATTGGTCTGGTTCAAAAGATATAAACCAAAATGTCACCACCACCCACTTCTGTTACTACCAGCTGCTCTAATCCCTGCCCTTTCAGGTTTTTAGCCAATAAGTGAAGTCAGGGTTGTGATTAACAAGATTCGTTGAGCCCAGGCAATAGCTAAACCCAGTGTCCTTTTCCTGCTTGTCTCACATCAGGAATTCACTAAATATGTAGCTTTCAGCAGCATAAAGAGTACATCCTCTGTACAGGATTGGGACTTGCTTCTGAGTAAAATACACAGGATTGCTCTACAACAGAAGATCACAGCAGGATCTTGGTAGGCATACAGTGTACATACAGGAGGTTTTTTTACTTACTTGCAAAACCGGCATATTATACATTTTATCTTTCAAATAATTTTTTAACAGAAGTTTTAAAAAGTGTACATGCTGCAGTGTCACACTTTTCTAATTAAGGAGTCAAACAAGTTTAAATTTTACTGGAAGAGGGCAGTTTATTTGTCTTATTCATAACCTGTGTTGGAAACCTTCCCAATATGAAGCTTTCCTGGGAGCAAAGCAGCAATGCTAATTCCACATACCTGGGAACTAACCCCACTGAATTCAGTGGGACTTACTTTTGAGTAGACATGGTTAGGATTATGCTGAAAATCAGTGGGACTTTTGAGTGAACATAGAAAAGGATTGTAAATCTTTCTCTCCCCCTCTGATCCTTTTTTTTTCGCAGTTAGACAGGGCTTACTTAGGTGTCCCTGCTTTATTTGGCAGGAAACTAATACTTCTTTTTTTAAAAAATGTTCTGCAATGGCCAACTTTTGTTGTTATGTGCCTCCAAGTCAACTGCGACTTATGGCGACCCTATGAATCAGCAACCTCCAAGAGCATCTGTCACAAACCACCCTGTTCAGATCTTGCACATTCAGGTCTGTGGCTTCCTTTATGGAATCAATCCATTTCTTGTTTGGCCTTCCTCTTTTTCTACTCCCTTCTGTTTTCCCAGCATTATTGTCTTTTTTAGTGAAACATGTTTTCTCATTATGTGTCCAAAGTATGATAACCTCAGTTTCACCATTTTAGCTTCTAGTGACAGTTCTGGTTTAATTTGTTCTAACACCCAATTATTTGTCTTTTTTGCAGTCCATGGTATGCGCAACTCTCCTCCAACACCACATTTCAAATGAGTTGATTTTTCTCTTATCCCCTTTTTTCACTGTCCAACTTTCACATCCATACATAGAGATTGGGAATACCATGGTCTGAATGACCCTGACTTTAGTGTTCAGTGATACATCTTAGCATTTGAGGATCTTTTCTAGTTCTCTCACAGCTGCCCTCCCCAGTCCTAGCATTCTTCTGATTTCTTGACTATTGTCTCCATTTTGATTAATGACTGTGCCGAGGTATTGATAATCCTTGACAAGTTCAATGTCCTCATTGTCAACTTTAAAGTTACATAAATCTTCTGTTGACATTACTTTAGTCTTCTTGACGTTCAGCTGTAGTCCTGCTTTTGTGCTTTCCTCTTAAACTTTCATCAGCATTCGTTTTAAATCATTACTGGGTTCTGCTAACAGTATGGTATCTGCATATCTTATTGACATTTCTCCCTTCAGTTTTCACACCTCCTTCATCTTGGTCCAATCCCACTCTCCGTATGATATGTTCTGCGTACAGATTAAATAAATAGGGTGATAAAATACACCCCTGTCTCACACCCTTTCCTATTGGGAACCAATCGGTTTCTCCATATTCTGTCCTTACAGTAGCCTCTTGTCCAGAGTATAGGTTTTGCATCAGGACAATCAGATGCTGTGGCACCCCCATTTCTTTTAAAGCATTCCATAGTTTTTCATGATCTACACAGTCAAAGGCTTTGCTGTAATCTAAAAAGCACAGGGTGACTTTCTTCTGAAATTCCTTGCTCCGTTCCATTATCCAACATATGTTTCCAATATGATCTCTGGTGCCTCTTCCCGTTCTAAATCCAGCTTGGGCGTCTGGCATTTCTTCCTCCATATACGGTAAGAGCCTTTGTTGTAGAATCTTGAGCATTACTTTACTTGCATGGGATATTAAGGCAATCATTTGATAATTACTGCATTCTCTGGGATCCCCTTTCTTTGGAATTGGGATATATATTGAATGCTTCCAGTCTGTGGGCCATTGTTTAATTTTCCATATTTCTTGACAAAGTTTTGTCAATATTTGGACAGATTCAGTCTCAGTAGCTTGTAGCAACTCTATTGTTATGCCGTCTATTCCTGGTGATTTGTTTCTTCCAAGAATTTTAAGAGCAGCTTTCACCTCACATTCTAAATTTTCTGGTTCTTCATCATATGGTTCCTCCATGAATGAATCTGTCATCCTTGCATCTCTTTTATAGAGTTCTTCAGTGTATTGTTTCCATCTTCCTTTTATTTCATCTCGGTCAGTCATTGTGTTCCCCTGTTGATTCTTCAACATCCCTACTCGTGGTTTAAATTTCCCTTTCATTTCTCTAATCTTTTGGAATAGGGCTCTTGTTCTTCCCATTTTGTTGTCCTCTTCTATTTCTATACAATAACTATTGTAACAGTTCTCTTTGTCCCTACCTACTAGTCGCTGTTTTGTTGCATTTAGGGTTCTGACCGTGTTTCTATCTCCTTTTGCTTTTGCTTTCCTTCTCTCTTTAACCATTTTAAGAGTTTCTTCAGTGATCCATTGAGGTCTTTCTCTCTTTTTAACTAGACGTATTCTGCTTTTCTGGATGGGAGGTTTTCTAAAACTCCGATCCAACAAAAAATTTGTATCTGCCACTCTGGTGAAGTTGAGGACATTACACATTACTTACTAAGATGCCCCCTATACAAATCTCTAAGATTAAAATTTCTCCTTTGCATCCTGCACTCCTTATGTAATAGAACTCCCCTGGAGCAGATATGTGTCTTGTTAGCAGGCAATGACCAATTTATTACTACTCAGGTGGCAAAATTTGCATTAGCTGCAGGAAAAGTAAGAGCTGGCTATCTAAAACAACATGCAGGATAAGAGGATTGTTATCAGTGCAATACAGGACCAAAATTGTTCAGTTAACCATTGTAAAAGTTCATTATCCCCTGATGAAGGCCTGTGATTACAGGCTGAAACACGTTGGGCTTCTTTGAAAAATATTCTGCAATAAAACCAGTTTGGGCTTTTTTGGAAAAGAAAAAATAAATAAATCTCGCAATAAAACCAGTTTTCTATAAAATACTTCAGCATTCTGAACTTCTTGCTTGGGCAGCAAAGTGGATACACAAAGTACCCTTGTTTCACCTGCTTGTGGGATAGTAGGGCAAAGTGAGATCATTGTACATTAATTTGTACATTACTTGAAAAACAGAGGTCCAGAAATCCTGAATAAGAGCACAATCCCACCAAATATGCCTAAAAGACCCAAGAGCATTACAAGCCCTCCAATACTGAGGGGATAGTTCCTTATTAATATGATAGAGCCTGAGTGGAGTCCAATGTCACCTATGTAAAATCTTGAGGGGTTTTGCTGATATCATCTTAATAGGTGGTTTTACCCATACTTGGTTCCACATTGTATCTTGAATGGTCACTCTGAGATCTCTTTCCCAGGTTTCTTTTAAAGCTGGCAATGTTCCCATTGTCTTATTGATCAGAAACTTGTAAATTTGAGATGCAGTACCCTGCATATTTTCATCTGATTTGTAACAGGAGTGTTCAAAGACTGTTAGAGAGCATAGCCCCTCACTCCTTCCAACCAATTTCCTGATAATGAGTAAAACATGGGCAACCTGAAACCAATTAGCACATATGTTATCGAGTTTGGTTTTTAGGGAAGCTTCAGATATAGGTTGCCCTCTAACAATGAAATCTTTAACAACACAAAAAAAGACATTTAGTTGCCCATTCAGCAAACTGTATGTACTTATCCTGATTAAAAACGTCAGGATGGTCTAGCAGCAGTATAAGTGGAGAAAGCTTGCATGCCATTACCTCCAACCATTGTTTTCAAATAATTAACGTGGACTTCCAAAAAGGATTTGGAGTTTTATGTATTACTTGCCATGATAAAGGTAGGAATGGAACAACACCTGCAGATGGTCAAGAGGGAGCTATCTCAACTGAAACCCAAGGAATGTCTTCAGGTCTCCTGATAGCATGAATCATTTATTTCCATTGAAATGCTTTATAATAAAGCCTTAAATTTGGGTAGTCAACACCCTCTGTGGGTCTCAATCTGTATAAAGCAAGTCTGTTGAGTCTACTCTTTCCCCCACAATGGATAAAGCTATCCAATTTTTTTTTGCCATTTTGTGAACCAATTTTTGTGTATGTATATATGGGTAAGACCTGGAACATATACAAAAATTGTGGCAATATTGTCACTTTTACCACTGCTATGTGACCAAGCCAGGACAGCTTTAGCTGCTGCCATTTCTTTAACTGTCTTAATATTTCTGAGTAGCTTACTAAAATTACACTTCTGCAGCTGTTGCAGATCTTTGCAAAGCATGACTCTGAAATATTTGAACCTTCCAAAACTGGGGATGAACCCAGTCTTATGAAATAGGACATCTTGAAGATCCAGAGACATATTATGTGCAGAATAGTAGATTTGGCACAATTCACTTCCAGGCCCGCTACTAATAGGAACTCTTTCAATTTTGCCAGAAGTGGAGGAACTGAATGCATGGGGTCTAACTGCATCAATATGTCATCTGCAAATAGATTTATGTTCTATACCCCTGATATTTACACCTTTAATGGTCTGATTCACACCAATTCTATTTGCAAGTGTCTCTATCACCAAAGCAAAAAGCAACAGCAACAGAGGATACCCTCGTCTTCTACCTCTATGCAAGAACTCCTCCAGAGAATCAAGGCAATTTATGTAGCTGACTAAATAAGTGCATAAACCTTTGACCAAACCCCACGGAGCACATCAATTGAATTAAGTAATTCCACTCAAGGTGGTCAAACATACTGAACACGTCAAGAGAGAGAAGCATTACTGGCTGCCTCCCTGTATTGGCAGCATAAATAACATTAAGTGCCCTGCATATTTAGTCTGCTATATTATGAACTGGCATGAAGCCAGTTTGGCTGAGATTGATAAATGTTACAATGAATGATTTAACCTATGGCTCATTATAGCAGACAAGATTTTTGCATCCTGATTGATCAGTGAGATTGGACAGTATGAACCTACTATGGAGGGATCTTTACCTGATTTCGGAATAACAATAGCCAACAGTCTTTTTTAATCTTACTTGCCTCACTGATGCAGTGGCCTCCAATTACAGCCTTAATTGCATCCCATAAGGTGTGCAAATCTATTCCTGGTGTTGCATTTTCTTTGAAATTGTGAGTAAGCCCAGATTTGATATTGGCAAGGCCACTGCATAAGCAAGCAGGCCAGAATTAAATTTCCATATGAATGATTTAGGCTGCCATCTGTGGTCACTAGATCCACAAACACAGGGGCATGGTCTGAGCCATCTATAGAGCCAATTGTGGGCCTGCACACCTTATCCCATAGAATTTTGGATATGAATACATAATCTAAATGAGAATAAGAATGATGGTTGGAAGAAAAGTATGCGAAATCTTTGACCGTTGGGTGTTAAGCCCTTCATGTGTCAACGCGATCATACAATGCTATTAGCTCAGCTAGACGGTGACTATCCTTGTTGGCATTCATAGTTGGCCTACTTCTGTCCATATTAGTGTCACAAAGAGTCTCTAGCTAGCACTATCGGACCCGAGGCAAAATATTTCAAAAGTTTCAATGTGGTTTCTATGAAGTCCATTTGACCTGAGTTAGGAGAATAAATAGTCACCAGTGTAATATGAGCCTTTAACAAAGCCTTATAATGAGCCTTTAACAAAAATTTGCCATTAGGATCTAGTTGAAAGTCAGCAATAGACAAAGGACAGGACTTTGCAATAAGGATGGGCACTCCATGGGACTTGGATGAGCCAGGTGCACAAATGTGCTCACCGATCCAACCTCCTTTCAAAAGGCACCGATTAGAGGATTTTTGCTGATGTGTTTCCTGTATCATGATGCTGTCTGGATGGCTCCTCTTCAGCGATGCTTTAACCCTGGTCCTCTTAGGTGCTGTTCCCAAGCCCCTAACATTAAATGAAAGGAGTCTAATATGGTGGGGCGTTTTAGAAGATTGCGGTAGCTCAGGCATGGTTCTGTCACTATTCTTCGAAGTTATTAAGCTTTCCAGTGAGAGTTGATATATATTTTCACTCCATAACAGAATTAAAATGTGTTGAATGAACCATAACAAAAACTGAATAACTAGGGGAAAACTTTCCACAGAGACACTCCTTCAGAGAAAAAGCATCAAAGAGCACTACCAAGATGTGCACCCCATTGCAGAGTAAGAGGCAGGTGGGAGTCTGACAGCCATCTGTAGCCTTTTGCCCTTCACAGGGATTATCTGGTTGATACAAGAGCAAACAAAATGGTGAATCTGTCAATGTCGAAAATAGTGGCTATTAGCTATTGCAGAAGTAATATAGCTCACTCTGTGTTGTGTTCTGGGGAGATCGCATTTCTTCTCTTCTTATCTCTTTTCCCAGGAACTCTCTTCCAATAAAAGTCTCCTTCAGCACCAGTCTCCTTCCCCTCATTAATGGCAATGTGCAATTTTTTCAAAATTTTAATGATTTGTTTGTCCTTTGCAGCTGCATATTCAAATATTAGTTAAAAGACGAAAACCCCCATTTGCATGATATACCGGCCTCTCTAAGCACGGAAGTGTAAGGGCAAAATGCCCTCCAACATTTGAGTGTTTCTGGGCAGATATCTTACTAGATTTCCACAGTAGAATCACCATATTTAAGCTCTCTTAGATTGTGCGGAACTTGTATACTTGCTCCTTGACATTGTAGCATTCAAATCTAACTAAATATCTCTTGGGGAATTTTCTCACTGCAATCTTGGACCCATCACTCTGTGGGCCTGATCTATTTCATCCACTGATAACAAGGGCCCCAGGTTTAGTGAAGTTAACTATTCGATTAAAAATGAAGGCATATCCCCCCTCTTCTATTTCAGGGATCTCCCTCAGGCAGATATTCTTTCTACATTCCCAGTTCTCCCCCTCCTCCTGCTTCATCGCCAACTCCATAATAATAGATTTCAAATGCTTGATTTCCCCACCATTTTTTAGACTAAGATTCATGGCCGCATTAGTGGTTTTTGCAATGTCCTTTATTTGAGAAGAGACAATTTCTAGTTTCCCTTCTATGGGTTTCAAAGGTGCTGCCCTTTATGTTGCAAGGGCCTCCTTCAAGCGATCCACATACTCATCAGTATCATTGCCTTCCCACCAAAAGCTGATCGATTTTCCTCCTTTAGAATTCTTGGCCATTTTAACATCTCCGACCTCACTGTCAGACTGTTCCAGGAAACTTGGCTTATTATTTTCTCTATCTCTTAGGAAATTTTGCGACCCACACGCATTACTTTTGATTAGTCACCAATATTTAGTAAGAACATGCAGAATAGCCATCAATTCACCTTGCTTTTTCCCCGTGAATGCAGGAGACTCTGTTCCACAGCTTGGAATTACTTGGAATTGATTACTTTTTTGAGTAACGAGTGAGTAATTTCATTACATTTTGCTGGTAATAGAATGAGTAGTAACTTCATTACTTTTGAGGAGTAATTGTAATGTTTCCAGCATTACTTTTGTGCATTACTGGGGGGGGGGAGCAGAGGAAGTCTTCTGCTCCTCTGATTTGTGAATAAAAATCATGTGCTTCAAATTGGGCTTCTGTGCAGCGTCGCTCTTCCTTCATGCTCTATGGGTGCTTAGGAGGCAATGAGGGAGGAGGTGGAGAGCGAGACGGCATGGGGAAAACAATTGTTTAAAAATTGACAGGAGTAGAAGGAGAAAAGAGCTGGAGGCAATATATATATATACAAAAAATATGTGTGTTGGGGTATCATCATTGCTGGGGGTGGGATGAGGGGATGTGAGATTCTGTTATGCCATTCTGTTAATCTTATGGATAAAAAAAATTATTCTACTACCCTCTGTATGTGCACTTATTTTTAATGTTGTTTTAGGCTACAGTAGGGCCCCGCTTTATGGCGCTTTGCTTTACAGCGTTCTGCTAATACAGCGGTTGTCAATTGCAGAAAGGCCCCACTCCTACGGTGCTTGTTCTGCTTTTACAGCGTTTTTTGGCCGTCGGGCACCATTTTGGTCAATGTTTGCCAATGCGTTCCACTTTACAGTGGTTTTTGCTTTACAGCGGGGGTCTGGAACATAACCCGCTGTATGAGTGGGGCCCTACTGTGCTTAGATGTGCAGCAGCCAAGGCCAGCACCTTGTAGGCATTTTTTTAAAAAAGTAACTAAAATGTAATTGTAGCAATTACTTTTGAGTAAAAGTAAAGTAATCAGTTACTTTCAGAGCAATTGCAATTGTAACGGTAATTACCGGTCCTACTTTTTTGGGACCATGTAACTGTAACTGTAATTTATTACTTTTAAAAAGTAATCTTCCAAGCTCTGCTCTGTTCTATGTTGCCATTGAGCTTGCTGGCCAAAAAGGAGCAACTGAAGCATAGGCACTTGGATATTTTCTGTCTTTTTTGAGGCAGACACATTGGGCATTACTTGCACATTGTCTGATGAAATAGTACCTTCGCTATGTGTCTGGGGCTCACTAGCTGTCTTCTGCTTTTTGAAGTAGAGGATATCCACAGCTAAGCAAACAGAAACATATCTGTTACTTTGCTTTTCACCTCTAGCAAACTCTAGAAAACCCTTGTGCCTTTCTTTCAACCTTCACCAAATCAAAACAATAGAACTAAGTTTCTGTTTCCCAATAACATGATTTTTGCTACCCATTTCATGAGAAACCCCCCCCCGACCTTTTGGTTTCTATTCTTAGCCACTGCCCTCACCTGCCTCTCAAAAAGCAGGGCCAGGGCCAGCAACACCCCAAAGCGCCTCCCCTGATCACAAAAAGGCACCACAACTCCTTTGGTTATATTGTCATTGTATTTCTAGGGTTTCCAAACCTTGTAATATTTGCAGAAACAGCATCACTAGATCAGAACAAGCAGCATTCATCTGAGCTGTCTGCTCCAAAAAAGTGCAGAGAATCCAAGTCTGGCATCCACTCCCAATAGGAGTGGTCTCAGAGATCTCTCTGAACCCCTTGTTGACTATCTGGATGTGTGTCTGTGTACATTAAAATAAATAAAAACATTTAGGATTTGGGGGAATGTCCCCCTTTTGGACATGCATGGTCATATGCCCACCTACCTGGGAGTAAGAGCTTAATGGGACTTGCTTCTGAGTAGACATAGGATTGCACTGTTTATAGATCAAGATAAAAGAAATTAGTTCACAGTTTTTGATGATTGTTACACTCAAAGTAATGATGAAAAAAACAACGAATGAGCCACAATAAAAACAGGAAGGAAAACCATTTAGGAAGGAGAGGAGGAGAAGCCAGCACTCCTGGTAACAGCAGTGTGTTTGGAGGACAGACTCCCATGAGAGGGAGCGGGACTGGGAAGAAGAGAGGGAAGGAGTGGGAAAACTCTGGTGGCACAAAGAAAATAGCTCTTTCAAACCTCTTGATTTCAATAGGTTGAAAAAACACATCAACAAAATTTATCTGCAGATGGTCTTGTCTGGATTCTTCAGAAACCGAAGGACCCAATGGAAGAAGTGTGAGTGGCCACCACTGAGGCCAAAGCCTCTAGTTTCTTCCTTCTCCTCTGCCTGCAAGCTCCAGGTGCTTTTGTAGACCAAGACTTTTCTTGCTGAGTGAGGTGAATCAGGTGCAACAACAATGAGCAGTGGAGGCAAGAGGACTCCTGCAGGCATAGGTCCTCCTGCTGCGATTGTTTCAGTTCTGCCATTGGTAATCTGGCCTCAGTTGCTAAGGTGAAAAGCATCACCTTTTATATGGTCTTAAAAATTAAAAGAAAGACAGACTAAGAGGTGTGAGTCAGAGTGTAAAATGCCATGAAATGATGGTGTCATGCCTCTTCTTGATTGCAATGGGGTGTAAAAAAAAATCACAATAGTGCCAGCTGAAAAAGTTTCTCCTGATTGTCTGAGAAACAGCTTCTGAAAATGCATCTTCATTCTGGTGTCCGGGGGGGGGGGGGGAGATTAGCAAACCTTTTGGGATTTTCTGGTGGGAGCCTCATTGAAACCTCATGCTCTGTTCTTGTGAAGAGGGGGGAGAAGGAAGGAGCGACATCTTGCTTCACACTTCCAGAAGGAGTCTGATGTCCCAATGAGTGGAATAAGCAGGTGTTGCGACTTGGCTGGCTTGAATGTGCCATGACTGGGCCCCTGTAAAGGAGGCTTTCTCCTTGCCTCTCCAGGCCAACCAGAACTTCCTTCCTTAGGTGCTGGCTACCATTCTGATAGCAAGATCTGGTTTGCTGCCCTGTGCTCCTTTTTTTGGGAGGAACTGCAGGTTATAAATGGAATAAATACATTATTTAATAATAAATAAATATTAGAGGTACTTTATAAAAACTGGACAACCCAACCACACACACATACAAAAGACTGTATCTGCCTCCAGAAAAAGGTATGTCTTTGTAAGTTCCTTTGAGACAAAAATGTGGTAGTGACAAATATAATAAAATAAAAATAACTTCATATCCATTAACATAGTGGGTAGAGATCTGTACTCCAGGATGTGAAAGCCTTGGGGGAAAAACTGGAAAATGGGGGCACCCTATTTTTTAAAAATATATATTTTTGTCCTAGGGAAAAATCAAAAGAAAAACCAGAAAAAAGGTGGGGGGGACCCACAATATTTTTTTCTGAATTTTTCAAGATCCCCCCCAAGTCTTCACATCTGTACTCCAGGGGGAGGCAGGTCCACATCTGAGGTGCCAGTGTTAAGAATGTGACATTTGCATGCAAGCCCCCAGTTCTCACATGCAACCATGATATCCATGTTAGGATCTTTTGACCATGAACCTGAATGCATTCCAGAATTTGGCACCTCAAGGGCCAATTTTGCTGACAAAAATTAATCTTGGCATTTTATTGTATTAAAAGGGAATTAGCAAAGGCTGCTGACACATTTGTGGTTATACTGGCTTCATTGTTTCTCCACCTCTTTTTTTTTTTAAATTCAGGTGCACAGGACATCAGCCATGCTCCACCCCTTTTTTCTCCCCAAACTGGGAATGTTGAGTTCGGGTGAGTTTTCCCTCAAAGCCAGCATCATGCCGACTTGAAAATGTGTCGCTCAACATATTGCAACTCCAAGATGTGTACAATGGCAATGTTTTGCTGTGGGCAGTCCTAACATCTCTGATGTCAGCAGAGGGTGGCTGTCTTCCCACTTCCTACCTGCAGGTAGAGGTCTTTTCCTTTCTGGCTCTCTGCTATTACTCACCTACACTCATACCTCCTCAAATGTAGTGCAGCAGTAACAGAAAAAGGGGTGTGGCCAGATCTCTGATCTCCCCCCCCCCTGCAATGCACACTGCTCCACTTTTTGCACTTACACAGATGTGTGACAAGTGTGTGCATGTGTGGGGGGGTGATCACTACAGCCAGAAATTGGGCACATTTTTAAGGCTTCTGCAAAAGAGGTGGTGTGTGTGTGTGTAACACACCAATCCTCCTGATAGCACCTGTGTGTATTTGTGTATTCCCCTTTTCATTAGATCAATGGACCACCCTTAGCTCCATCCCAATTTCTCTCTCTCTCTCTCTCTCTCTCTCTCTCTCTCTCTCTCTCTCTCTCTCACACACACACACACACACACACACACACACACACACACACACAGAGAGAGAGAGAGAGAGAGAGAGAGAGAGAGACCCTTGTTTTGAAAAATGATATCCAAGCAAACAACATGCTGTCTCTTGCAGTCCCCCCCCCATGGGGGAGCTCTGATACCACCAACACTATCACCACCATCTCCCACCCTTCCTTCTTCATTCTTTGCACAAGTACAATATCCCAGACAAAAGCAATTATTCCTTAGGTACAAGTTTGTGCAAAGAATGGAGACGGAAGGGGAGAGATTATGATAATGTTGGTAGTGGAGCCCCCCCATGGAGGGATTGCGAAGGATGGGAAGCCACTTGCTTGAATGTCATTTGGCAAAGCAGGATGGCTGGAAGGAGAGAAGGAGATGGAAGCGAGGGGGGAGAGATAATAGAGAAAACCATAAAGTTTGAATAGGAGGTGCTCTCCCTCCTTCCCTCCCCCCCTCTCTCTGTGTGATGGAGAAGGGGAAAGGTGAAGGGGGGAGAAAGAAGAAAGTGAGATGAAAATAAGGGGATCTGGGGATCTAATGAAAAGTGGCAAGAAAAATACTAGGGATGGAAAGAGATATCAATTTCATTTCTCTCAGTTCCTCACTTTTCCAATCTTAAATTCAGTTCTCCGCATTTCTACAGCAAATTGCATTTTTTAAAAAATCCTCATGAAAATTCTCCAGTATTTTAGTGCAAATTTCTCCTAACAAACACATTTGTGGGCAGTTTTGAGTAATGTGCATTTTTGCAAGCAATTTTGCATGTTATTTTCACTCATATTCGTTTTTATGCACACTTTCCACTAGTATATGCATTCTTGTAAGCACTGGTTGATTGGGGAACAGTAGCACAAAGTTCGAACGTGTGTGGATCTCAAAGGATGGCTGCGTTTCAGTTCTCTGTTTCAGAAAGTGCAATTTGATAGATTCGGTTTGAAATGCAAACTGAATCGAAATTCTTGCCCATTCCTCTCTCTCTCTCTCTCTCTCTCTCTCACACACACACACACACACACAGATGCTGTCAGGGGGATTGGTGTGTTACCCACACATGCACACAAACATTCCCACTTTATGCTCTTAGCTGTCCTGCCTAGCTCAGGAGGGGAGAAGATGGAAGAGATGCTTATTTCAATGTATGTTATTTCACTGTCTTTGAAATAGTGCAGTTTATGAAAGGAAATAAAAAAGGGGTGTCAGAAAATGAGAGGGACTTGCAACAGCAGAAGTTTAAAATAGCATACGGCACTCAACAGGTTTTCTCTGATCTGGTGTGTGTGTGAGTGTTGGGGGAGTTAAAGGGCTCATCCAAACTGACCAAGATAATCCATGTTTTCCATATACGCTTTGTCATCTGACAGTCCCCACTTTGCCTGAAATTTTTTTGCGCCCGCATACGCAGCGGAAAGACCCTTACATTCTTTTCGCTTTTTCCCAGCTCCGCCTGAAACACCCCCCATCAGCCAATTGGTCTGCAAAATATCACCCTTTGCACCGAAGCACAATAACACGCATGCGCTTGAACATAAGAGCGTGAAAGTTTGAAGTTCCTGTTGATTTGGTAGTAGTGGCTGAAATGGAGTTGACCGAGTTTTTGGCTCTTGTGCAGCTCCACTTACAGCTATTACATTTCTGCCTTGTGCAGTTGAGGGCAGCCGGAGCCCAATGGACAGGGTCCTGTGCCACCCTGGAGCCCAGGAACAGCAGGAGCCCCAGCAGCACCTGAGCCATGCCGAGCTTCCTCGGCTCCTGCAGGGGTGGTGGTGGAGGAGGCTACTTCACAGCAGTTGCACTGGTGAAGCTTCGGGATAGGAAGCACCGCGATGTAGCGAGCTCAGCACGGCGGGAGGTGGCCACGGCGGCTACATTTTCCTCCCTTCTGGCAACATGGTTCACAAGCGAGGGCTTGGGGAGGGGGATCTCCATCTACCCCCTCGCAACCCTTCCCACCCAGCGCCCAGCAGCCTTTCCTAGCTAGGGAACCCCACGCGGCTGCTGGATCCCTCGATTCTTGGGGGCTGGTGGTGGTGGTGCTGAGTCCAGGGCCTCCCCTCCCCCCTTTTGCACACACACACGTGCGCTGGATATATTCTCCAGGAACAATTTGTAATAGGAAGGCATGCAGGGGGAATGAGGTTAGAGCTGCTAAACATCCCTTCCTCTTTCTTTCTCCGCTTTGAAGTGTTCCCTCTGATAAAAGAGAACTGCAAACCACTTATCTGACAATAATTGCTGTATTGTTTGCTTGCATTTGCAATATATCGCTAAACCAAATGTATGTGGTTTTGCCTTTTTGCATATTAAATTTTCTGGGGGTAAACACGCCTGGCAATTCCACTTATTTCTCATGGAACTGCAAGCAAGTAACGACGTGTCATGTCTAGGAAGGTAGACCACCAGTCTCTATGGTTGCGGGCTCCCGAGACGCTCTAGCAAACCACTTATATGCCAATGATTCCTGTGTTTTTCTTTGCTTATGTTTGCGATATTTCACAAAACCAACTGTATGCTTTTCTGCCTTTAGGCATATTGCAGTTTCTGGAGAGACACACGGCTGGCAATTCCACTTATTTCTACAGAATGGAAAGGGGGGTATTGAGGAGCTGCTACTACTTGCTTCTTTTGTAAAGAATGGCAGGAAAGCTGAGAGTTTAATGGGGAGCACCCCCCTTCTTGCAGAACCAACTTTTCCTGGGGTGGCATGGCAGCTTTGTGACTCTGTGGATTTGCGCACACCCGCCCAGGCGCGTTCTGGATTCAAGTTGTCCTTGTACCTTTCATCCACCCCCCTCAATGTCTCATAAATTGAATACCACGCAAGAATGCGAGCTGGGACCTCTGGCTCCACTGCAAGGTTCCTGACCCCCAAGCTTTTCTAGAGTGCAGCGCTCAATGGCGGCTCACAGCTCCTCCCCATTCTCGCTCTCGCTCTGCCTGTCTCTCGCTCTCTGCGTCGGCGGCGTCGGCGTCAGCATCAGGGAAGAGCCACTGAGAGAGGCTTCCCAGCAGCTTCCCAACCACTTTTGGGCAAAACTTGATGCTCCATTGTCTTTATCCCCAGCCTTCACCCCCTTCCTTCTCCCTTTCCTTCCCGTGGCCGTTTGCAAAGCACCAGCAAAGCAAGCTCCCTGCACCAACCAGCCGCACTTGAGTGAGACCAGCCAGGAAAAGGGGGGCTTTACAAACAGCCACAACTGAAGATCTCACCTGGAGCGGCTACCCAATTCGCAGGCTGGCTAAAAATAAACGGCTGTAGCTGCGCAGTATAATTGCAGAGCCCCCCCAACACCACACCATTGCTCTGATTGGTTCAGTTTTCCCAGGCTTTCCCTGGACATTCACGCACATGTGCAAAAGTGGAAATACATGATTGGCTGGGAACGAGGGAAGGGGTATGGGGAAACGCCCATGGACTGCCCACAGCTCTAAAGTCCATGGTATTGCATCCGAGAGCCTTACGGTACAGCGGATGATTCCCAATTTTAAAAAGCAAATCAAATTTTTTGCGGTAATGCAGCAGCGGATTTAACCGCACAAAAATGCGCAAAAGCGCACGATGTCATATGGACGACCAAAAAATAATGAATACACAAAGCGATCATGTCACACATTATACGGTCGTCTGGATGAGCCCAAAGAGGCAGCATCCCATCCCAACACCTAAAGAAGATTTAAATAGCGCAATTTACAAATGGATTTCCACTATCAGACTGAAGTTCTCTGATCCATCCAGGAAAAAAGGCAAAGGAAAATGACAATGCGTGAATACAGGAAAAAAGGAATACTGCATGAGTGGTAAACACAAAAGGGAAAAAAGGAAGTGGTGCCACAGAGGTTCATGGGTAGGGCAAAGGCAGCTTCCAGACACACACAAAAAGGAAGGTGTGTGTTCGTAAACACCTGTGCGCCTGTGGTAATGATAGGAGCATGATGATATAATGGGTGGAGCAGGGGCGGGTAATGAATGCCCATTCTATGATTCTATGATTCTAAGACATCAGCACCCCATTTTGCCCATTGGAGTCACAATGATATTATACAAATCAAACAATAAAGATGCATACATCCCTGTGCAGATTCATTTCAAAACAGAGCAAGACAAAATGGCCTCACTGCTTTTTAAGCAAGTAGTATGCGCATAGCCCAATAAGCTAAGTTTTAAATAGTTTAAGCTCTCAGTTCTAAAACAATGCCTAAAACTACATAGCAAGGGTAGGATGCAGCAAACTTTGTGAGAAGAATGTGTGTGTGTGCGTGTGTGTGTGCGTGCGTGCATTAATGCACATGCCCATGCTGTCTGCCCACAGCAACAAAGAGAAATGATTTTAAAACATCAGCCTTAGGGGCCCAATATACTGCAAAGAAATTGCAGGGGTGTATTTGTGTGTCGCTGGAAAAAGATGTGGAAAAAAGGAACACGAATCCAATCTGGTAATCTTAATAAATGAGGGGATTTTGGGGGTAATAAGTAAAGGTAAAGACCAAAGTGTTCAGTTCTGAAGATGGTAAAGCAGGCAACAGAATGAGCTATTTGGCTTTCTTAACAGAGACAGGGAAGAAAGGAGAGGCTTGAACAGGCTTGTTATCGTACAAGACAGAGGTCGGGGGAGGGAGTTTCTGAAGATGTGCTATACAATGTTTTCAGAGGAAATGGGGAGAAAAGGGGAATTAAATAGGGATTGAGGGTGGCATGTCAGGTATGCTTTAACTTGGATTCCTACACTGAGCAGGGGGTAGGACTCGATGGCCTTAGAGGCCCCTTCCAACTCTACGATTCTATGATTTTATGATTCAGAGAAAGATAAGAGAAGCATACAGGAGAAAATCTGTTGCCACTTTAAAAAGTATTCTGGCGAAAAATGCAGAGTTTTATAGTCTCCCTGAAGCTCTTCTGATGCACAACAAGAAAAGGTGTTCTGAGGAAGAAGCAATAGTATAAGGAAGGGGCAAACAAGCTGTTCTGCGAAGAAGAAAACATAGTTCCTGGCAACCTCAAGTAGGGACGGAAATATTTTCTTTCTCTCAGGTCTCATTTTCCCAATCTTAAATTTGGTTCTCCACATTTCTGTAGCAATTTGCATTTTTTTCAAAAGAAAAAAACAGCATGACAATTCTCTAGCATTTCAGTGCAAATTTCTCCTAACACAGTTTTGCATACAGTTTTGACCAGCATACACAGTTTTGCAAGCACTTTCTCATCATTTAATGCATTTTAATGTTATTTTCACATATATTCATTTTTATGCACATTTTTCTCTAACATATGCATTTTTCTAAACAATTGTTGGTTGGCAAACTTCATTGCAAAATGTGAATAAGTGCAAATTTTGAAGAATGGCTGTGATTCGGTTCACTTTGTTTCAGAAAGTGCAAATTTGATAGATTCAGCTTGGAATGTGAACTGAATCTAATTTTTTACCCATCCCTAATTGCAAGTAGGGAGATGAGTCTGAGAGTCACAAAATGCAACATAAGTAAGACTTCTTGGGGGGAAAGAGTCCCAAAGCTCCCAAAATTCTGAGCTAGCAGGTAGCAGCTTTCTATGCCAAATCTAAGTTCACTAACAGAACGAAAACAAAGATGGACTTTTCTGATGGGAGCCTCAACTAACTGAAATGTCTTAACCATCTCTTGGCTTAACCATCTGACTCCTTCCAGAAGAGTTAAGTGTAACTTTTTGTGATAAGGGAGGCCACACATTTATAGTGAATGCAGAAAGTAATTAAGGGATTCATCAGGGGCGGAGGTGCTTGCTTGAATCCACACAACCTCAGTAACTGTAATGGAGGCTCTCTCCTTGCCTCTCCAGGCCCAAACAGCACTTCACTTCTCATGTGCAAGCTACCATTCTCATAGCAAAAGCTGGATTTAATATGAGCAAAAATAAGGGAGGCCCTTCTCTGCTCTGTCAAACCATGAACTGCAGCTGCTGATTAGAACTATGTACAGGAATTTTGGTACCAAACAATTTTAACAAAACCAGCACTAAATATGAAAATACTGCAAGGAATAAACGAAATCAGGCTAAATGGATGAAATTAGAATCTTCACCCAAAATTGAAAAGCTATGTGCAAAATTAAGGGTGTTGGGGAGAGGAGGGTTCTTTGGTTGAGGCAACAGAAGCAAAAAGGTGCTGCCCATGGAGGCCAGCCACAACCCCACAGCAGTAATAATAGCCAGGACTA
The DNA here is from genome assembly GCF_030035675.1 of Rhineura floridana. NCBI lineage: Eukaryota > Metazoa > Chordata > Lepidosauria > Squamata > Rhineuridae > Rhineura > Rhineura floridana. Next base: position 71,744,931 of record NC_084490.1, read on the forward strand.
AGCTGTGCCAGTGCAATCCTAGCTGAACAGTACAGAAATGTGTATGGGATTGCCGCCTGGTGCATAAGTAGTATTTATAAGCAAAATGCTCAGTATGCTGAGTGAAATGGGTGGAGAGGGAATTGCACTATCCTGACACATTGCACAACTGGTGGGGTTGTGTTAGTGAGCAGGCAGTGCACCTATATGTGGGATTCTATCATGTGAAACCAAACAAGACTCCTGATCCAGTAGACAGATGCTATCACTGGATTCCTCACAACCCTATGTGGATCCCATAGTTGTGGCTCAAACAGGTCCCAGTAGCTGTCAAGGCAAAAAGGAGTTGGCATACTTTGTGTGCAAACAGCCTTGTTAGTGACCATTTAAAATCCTGTGAACTACACATGTAGCTAGATTAGCAACTGCAACTTCAGAAATGCATTTAGTTTGAGCATTTGTCACTGGTTCACCACAATCCTGCCCAAACACCAGACACTTGGCCAATTATTCTTTTTTGTGGGGAGCTTGAATTATGTCCCCACAATACTAATCTCCTATTCATTTTACTGGAAACAAGAAAATTGCATTTATATGTATCCTTTTATTTGCACTTCCAATGATGGTCAAAAGTACAATAAAAGTAATTATTATATGTAAACTCAAAATTCATAAAATGTCTAATTTGCACATGGATTATACGTAGAGTGGCTGTGCATATATTTGTCTAAAACCTGTGGCAGAAACCTTAGATCAATATTTACTTAGGAATTCCTAATGTATTTTTACAGCATCTAATTTTCTGAGCAAAGTGTGTTGTAGAGAACATTTGGTAGTAAAATAATTAATCTGATTTCTTTGCAAACAAACAGAACACTAGCTCATTGGTAAACATTTAAACAGCTTACAGCAAACACATTGTTCATGTCGTATAATTTATCAAGTGTCCCAGACTTCTATTTAATTAAAACAAAGGACTAGCCTTTTTCTTGTTTCCATGGACAGAACTATTTATTATATGCTGCTATTATCAGGTGGGGGCGCATTCACTAAAACAGTCGAGTTCAATGTGTAATTTAATTCTTCCAAGTTAAAATGTGGAAGAAAATAGCCATTTAAGACAAGCTGATCTGAAGTTTTAATACTGCACTCAACCGTCATTTAACTGTCACAGAAATAATGCAGCTAAGACTTCCGGGAAGGGTGACTTCGCTTGTGCCTGCTTTTGGGACGGGCTCCCGCCTCAAAAGAAGCTTATTCAGATATAAATCAGTCAGAACATTTTTTTTTTGACTGATGAAATTTCTCCCGGGCAGGGAGAAACGTAGAGATCAACCTCAAAAGCCTGTTTTTGTTGGGAGGACTGGATTTCATTAATTTATGAGATAAGGTCCAGCCAACAATGCCGGACGGACTTCCGAACAAGCTCTATCTGTTTAAGCGATACGTTTATCTTTTCTTTAAAGAGAGAACGGACTAACAGGCAAGCACCCTTCTTTCTATTATTTTTTTTACTTGGTTTAAATTGTTGCAGCAAAAGGAGATTTGTCAGATTGATCGGCTTTGGACAACTTCTGGGTGAGCTATAACTCTTCTCTGTTATTCACGAAATTAACAGCTTATCTCTGTTTCTGTCGCAAAAAGATGTCCTGGAAGTGCATTCTAAAGATATAAACAGAAGAGGGATTTCTATTCCTGATTTCTATTCCAAGGAATATTATATTGTCTGGGACTATTCTCTTTTTGGTCTATTTTATTTTGACGAATCTGCTTCTTCACGACGCCACTAACTGTTTTGATGCTGGGAACTAAATTTGTTTTGCATTCTTGAACATAGAGAGATAAGGCAGGTTGCTCTGTTTATACTGTGATGTCATCAAGCCTGGAATATTAACCCAATTGTTGCTGAAATAAGAAGTGGTTCTTCTTTATTTTTGTTTTGCTTTGTTTTCGTGGTTTTAAAAATGGCAATCAAGAAAGTGGCTGAGAATCTGGAAGTAACTATGTTTCAGAAAATAATGGATGAGATTGAGATAACGAAACAAACCCTGCGACAGGGTAGTAAGGAGCTGAAAATTGAACTGAGCAAAATGACGCAGGAGCTTAAAGAAATAGGGGATCCTGTGAGAGAGGAGAATGAGATCAGAGATGAGAAAAGAAAAAATAAAGGGAAGATACAAGCCCTGGAGATTGGAACAAATGTGGAATTGGAAAAAGATCTGGAGTTTATGGATTTTAGAAATAAAATCTACTGTTTGGAATTTAACGTTATCTCTGAAGAGATTAATGAAGATATTAGAGATAAAGTTATCAATGGCTTGGATAATCTTCTGGACTGGAATGATGTGATGGAACTTGATATAGAGAAAATCTATGGAATTAACTGCAGCCATGTGACAATGGAAAAACTCTTAAGAGATGAGCCAGTGCATTTTGTAAAAAAGAAGAACACAGATATGACTTTACAACAGTATTTCAGCAACTTATTCAGAATGGATGGCAAGAAAATATTTGGGATAGAGGAAATTCCCATCAGACTCTTATTATATGACTATGGCTACAACAGCAAGACTATTATGGAATACTGATAACGGAAGATTGGACACTGAAATTACTGGACTTAACAGGACTATTGAAGATGGAAGATGGAACTAATAGGGATAATGGAATAATGGCTATTGAAATTATTGGACCTAACAGATTTTGATGAGATGGATTAATCGATATGTTTATTTGGACTATGGTTATGACAATAAGATTATTATAATTATTAACGAGATGGATTAATTGACATGTTTATTTGGAGAAAAATTGATAGATATATTTCTTAAAGAATTGAAACCTCTCTTTGACTTTTTGTGGAAAGAATAAAGTAATGTTTATGAGATTTGATGATTAATTAAGATAACTACTGGAGGAAAGTGATTTTATAATATGATTTAAGAGACAGGATTGTTATATATTGTAGACCTATAACTGATTTGATATGTGACAAATGGGAAGTCAACATTTTATTTTTTTTGTTTAATCATTTTTGTTTTGTTTTGTTTTTTGTCTTTGAATGTTTTATGATTTTGTTTTGTATGTTTTATGAAAATTTGAATAAAAATTATTGTAAAAAAAAAAAGAAATAATGCAGCTATTTGTGGCAAGGGGGGGCTGACCTTTGCGCTTTCATATGTTGCCAGACATTTTTCATGCTCACTAGGACTGATGAGGGTTGTAGTGCAACAACATCTGGAGGGCCACAGTGTCCCATCCCTGATTTAAGACACTGATAGACTTTGCCCAGATCCAGGCAAAGCTAATGGTGCTTATCACTTGGAAATAAATGGGATTTTGTCTGCTTACTGCTATTCCATCTCTAGACATTGTTTGTTGCCATCATAATTAATTGTACTCACTGCAGATTGGGAATTCTTGGAGGCACCAAGAGGTCTTCTGTATCTTTAAAAGTTGTGCAGGGGGGAAGGGAGAATTTCACCTTGTGGTTTTTCCCATTACAGTGTTGCAAGAAAACCTGCACTTGGCTGAATTTTCTCTTCTCCTAAAGTTACAGAATCATTCTCAGGCCCCGAGCCTGGCAACCCTAGCAGAGAAAAGTGCAGGACCAAACTCTTACCCAATTGGGCGAGGACACCCTGCCATGGAAAAGGGGGTGCTCCAAGCCCCTTCTCCAGGCCCCATCCCCGCAGGGTAATTAGGGAGGCCTTCCTGCTCCACACACACCCCAGGGCCGCACAACTCTGAGTGGGTGTTACAGGTTAGCCCCAAAGGTGAACCTTATCCTGCCACAGGCCTCACAACCCAGAAGGCAAGCCTCACATTGCTCCTTTCACCTTAAAGTGTGCCTAAGGGTGCTCACCCTACCCTGTGAAATTCCCTCACATATCTGCCACGAAAGAGGACAAGCCTCAGCTTAGTCCTTTCTTCCCACACCTGCAATTAATAATTTCATGCAGGGCACTTTGCAGATCAGTCAAAAACAGATCATTACCCAAATCAGACATATGAACACTGTCTGGCCAGTAAAGATCAGCCCTTCCACACTTCACCTCCAGGTGATGTATTACGTCCCTCTTTACTTTCTTATAAGCCTTGTTCAGGCTCCTGGAGTCAATTCCCATCCCCCAAATCCTCCTGCGGAGGATATCAGACCAAACAATCATGGTCCCAGGACACCTTCTACATATGGCCTCAAAGTCCAGGCAAGCTTTCCCCTTCAACATTCCCAAGTCATTGCCTCCCAAACAGATAACCAAAAACTGTGGAGGGTGCTGCACCAACAAAGTATCAAAAAGCATTGGTAGGAGGCGTTCCCACAGCATGCCACATCTACCCATCCACTGGACTGAAGCGCAATGGCTGAGCCCCAATTGGGTTCCATGCCTGGTCTGTGATGCCCTCCTCATGGCCCAGAACACCATGCTGTGGCCACAAATGAGTACCTTGACTCTCTCCAGCACCCTCCAACCTGTTAAAACCAAAACAACAATTAACAATACACTCATTAGTGCAACAGTCAGCGTGGGCCCTTAATTGGTCTGACATAAGCACGGAAAGCACCCGATTGCCAACGCCCCAATGCCTGTATCACTGTGCTCCCAAAGCCCAAGGTAGCTGCTGTAGAGGCTGCACCAAACCTAAGGGTGTGTGCCAAACAGCCCCGGATCCAGACCCAAACACAACAAGGCCCTTCTGGTGATGGACCAAAACTAAAATCTAGTCAAAGGCTGACCATCCTGGTGGCAAAACAACAAACCCCCAGACTTACCCCTAAGGAGCAAAAACAAACCTAATGCTGGACACAGCCCATCAACATGGGAAGAGACCAAAGTGATAACAGCTCCTGACCCTCTATGGCCAGTCTTTGACTTGTGCAGCGGAGCAAACACAGCTGCCGCTATGCTCCCCAACAGCTGGAATCCTAAAACAAAAACAAAAACCTTCCCCCAAGTAAACTGCATCCGCTCTGCATCCGACAGAGCAAAGGTAAAAGTCGCCAAATATTAATTGAAGTGGGACCCCTTCCCTGAAGGCTGCACTCCGGATCCCAACTTTTCCCCCTTCTGTAAACCCCTAAATCTAGAGCAACTTGTGAAGGGGTGGGAGCCAGCACAGATGGAACACTCATGTCTGAATTTACAAGTGTTCCTATTACAAAAGCCCTTAGCACTGAACTCCCAACACAGCAGGTGGAGTTGAAACCCCTGCCCCGTGGACCCATGGGAAGGCGCCACAGTGGCAGACTTCCCCAGTAAATGCCTGCTATCTGCCCTATCACCATGCACAGGTCGAGCTGCAGTCATGAAAACTGGAGGGAGAAATATCAGTAATTTAAGATAGACAATACCATACTCGTAGCAGAAACCAGTAATGATTTGAAACTAATGCTGATGAAAGTTAAAGAGGAAAGCACAAAAGCAGGACTACAGCTGAACGTCAAGAAGACTAAAGGAATGACAACAGAAGATTTATTTAACTTTAAAGTTGACAATGACATGGAACTTGTGAAGGAATTATCAATACCTCGGCACAGTCATTAACCAAAATGGAGACAATAGTCAAGAAATCAGAAGGTGGCTAGGACTGGGGAGGGCAGCTATGAGAGAACTAGAAAAGGTCCTCAAATGCAAAGATGTATCACTCAACACTAAAGTCAGGATCATTCAGGCCATGGTATTCCCGATCTCTATGTACGGATGTGAAAGTTGGACAGTGAAAAAAGGGGTAAGAGAAAAATCAGTTCATTTGAAATGTGGTGTAGAAGGAGAACTTTGCGAATACCATGGACCGCAAAAAAGACAAATAATTGGGTGTTAGAACAAATTAAACCAGAACTATCACTAGAAGCTAAAATGATGAAACTGAGGTTATTATACTTTCGACACATAATGGGAAGACCTGATTCACTAGAAGAGACAATAATGCTGGGAAAAACAGAAGGGAGTAGAAAAAGCGGAAGGCCAAACAAGAGCTGGATTGATTCCATAAAGGAAGCCACAGACCTGAACGTACAATATCTGAGCAGGGTGGTTTATAACAGATGCTCTTGGAGGTCACTGATTCATAGAGTCTCCATAAGTCATAATTGACTTGAAGACACATAACAACATTTAGCTATGCCTTCATAGATACCATCCACCAGCCAAAGCATGTATCCAACATAAGGCATTCTTACAGGATGTCCTTGTTTAAAATGTCTGAAAACGACCAGAGATAATGCTTTTATTTTCCAAAGCCATGTAGTTTTACAGAGTACATGTCCCAGCCAGAGACACAGCTCACAGGAATGCGGCAAAGTGGCATGTGTCCACAATGCTAAAACACTAGGAGCATAAAAATGAGGAGGTATTCAAGGAACAAAACAAAAACACATCTGTGAAAACCTGCAATTGATACAGATCATCCCACAAAGGCAAGCAAGATGGTGAAACCCGTACTTTATAGTAAGACACCTACAGCATTTTTCAGAACCATCAAGAATTGATGTGTGTGCAGAGGATGTCCAGTATGGTTCCCCAATACCACTTTGCCACAATTCTGTTTACCAGCTTAACAACCTTCCCCTTTTCAATACATTAGAGTGTTACACAAAGTAAGTTATTCTGCAAGTTTGGAAACAGTGGAGGTGCTAGATCTTCCAGTCTGCACACTTCCTTTCCTAGACCACCTGGTATTCTCTAGACAGGAGAGAGATAACCAGTTTAGGAGCTGGGAAGAAGTTTAACAGCATAATAAGAGAGCTCATTGGGAGGGGTAAACTAATTCAGGTCTACCATAGCTCCATAAAGTTCACCCAACAACTGAGCACTGAAAACTAGATATCATGGGCGGTAGTAACAGGAGCATAGGCTGAGGAATGCTGAATGAAAGAACCAACCTCTAGATTTAATTAACATTAATTTTTTAAAATTTCTTTTTCTCCTTTCTGTTTGGAGTAACAATATTCAGGATGATTATTTAGGATATTGGTCAGAGAAAATATGTTTCAGCATGGGAGAGTTTGGTTGGGGCAATTTTTGAAAATACAAACCTCTCTCAAGTGCGGAAGCAGTCTAAGGGCCCGTCCATACAACTGTATAATCTGCAATGTTATAGCTTTGTGTCCTCATTAATTCATCATTGTCTGTATGACATTGCAAACTAGTACAGATTTTTGCATTCACAAATCTGCATTAGAAATACCACCAAAAAACCAACGTGCTTTCCTCAACTGATAATCATCGCATTAACGTCTGAGTGCTCAGAATGCTGCGGACTCTCCTGCAATAGGCGGTCCATGGGGGTTCCTCCGTCAAATGCCAAGCCCCTTGTCTCCTTCCCACCCAAGAGCACATCCACAAACCTGTGCATATATATACATATATATATATATATATACACACACACACACACACATATGAACGTAACTGTGTTTAACCAAACAGAGGTTTTTATTGTATTAACAAAACGTTTCAGCTTCCGCCTTCATCAGCTGCCAACATACAAATGCTGTTACCAAGGTGGCCGTTATAGAGCTTTGAGGATGGAATGCTCAGAGGGGCTTCATTTGCAGAAGCTAAGTAGTGCTGGTACTGTCCTCCAGGTTCAGGCCATGTGGTGCCAATGTGTCCAAATCCAAAAGTTCTCCCTTTTAGTCAATGCTGCTGGATCCGCTGGCATCTCTATCGCTGTAATGGAAAAGTCCAACAGGCTGTGACCCTCGATGTTAAAATGCTTTGCAACTGGTTACTCCACTTTTTTTGTCAAGATTGCTGACTTGTGGTTCCTGAAGCACGTGCGTAGGCCAGTTGTGGTCTTTCCTACATATTGGATATGACACCCTGGTCTTTTGTACTCGATAATGTAAACTACATTGCAGGACCTGCAGGTGATGTTCTGTTTGATGTAATATGTCCTGCAATATATATATGTTTCTGCGCTCTTCTGTAAAAGTGCATGAAAAGCAAATGACTGTTATGGACCAATCACTGAAAAGGGGTGGACTTAGGGGAGTGGCAAATGCTAAAGCAATTTAGACCCCCCAAAAAGCCCACATGTATGAATGCTTGATAATAGGGTTTTCACAATAATCCGATCACAAACAGGACGTGTATGGCTCTCAAAGCCACCAACTGAATATGGAACATGCGGATTTTGCAGTTAGATATGGATGAGCGTAAGACAAGCTCAGTAGCTCTCAAATATGTTGATTTATTATTGCTACTTCTTTCACTCTGAGGGCAACAATATACTTACTGTTCTGCTGGTTCCAATGTGCCCCCATCTTTTTTTCCTGAAAAAGGGGGCACACGATTCTAGTCAAACCCTGCCCCTTTTTACTGTAAAACCTAGTGGGATCAGCTTGTACGCGTTTTAAAAAAAAACTTCTAAAAGATTTCTCAGTTGATTGGCAGATCAACCTGTTGCCCCTCCAGGTGTGGCCGATGGAAACGCCTTGCTGTAGGCGGTTAGTGTGCTCACAGCTTTATTGTAGGTAACTTTCACTTTCTTTTACACTTTTGATTCCCCTACTTCACAAAATGCAGTCCCACTTTAACCATTAAAACCGGATGATAGCGGTATAGCAGTATATACTTTGCAAGAAAGATTCAATCTAGAGTAACTCTACCAACAGGTACCTTTCTTAGCAAAGGGATATTGAAGACACTGAATGAAAGCCTCATTCTCAGTAGAGATACAGACATATACCAGAAATGGGGCTTTCATTCACTGTTTTCAATATCCCTTTGCTAAGAAAGGCACTTGTCAGTTGACTTACTCAAGATTTGGTCTTGAATTGCAGCAGGATACTATTTACACTGTGATAGGTTTTGAAAGTAAGAATGAATATTTAAAAGCCACATGAAAGAACATACAGTATTTAATAAACGTCTTTATATATCTTCAACACTGTAGTTAAGGCAAAAAAATGTTCTTTGACTACTTGCTATATCATGGGAAAATTATTTACAGGCAAAGAAGAAATCATATTTCCCAAGTTTGATTCTTAAAGTTTATTTGAAGTCCTAGAAAATCATGGCAGAAAAGTTTGAAATGAAAGGTAACATAAAATATAACAAAATGGGGAAAATTACTGTGAATATTTTATATGTATTTAGTTGTCACATATGTTGAGCCATTATGGAATTCAAGCACTTTAAGTCTCTTCTTCATTTGAGATATGTGCTGTTCAAGATTTTTAGGAATGCATTCAAAGAGGATACAATTCATTTATAGTAACTGCAAAAGCCTTGTGGCACTGCACCCAACTAGCTGTGGATCCACCTAATATCGTCCAGTCTACATTTAACCATCTTGCCAATAAGGATATCATAAGAGATGTCAAATGCCAATAGCAGAGGATACACACACACGCGCGACAAAGAAAATACAAAATCTCTAATGGGATTAAAGGAAAGCTGGGAGATCTAGGGATAAAGATTGCAGTGTAGAAACAGAATGCACTATGGCATATAGAACCATAACAAAGCATCAGCTAGGATAAAAGAAAATATCTTAAAGGTCCTATACCACTGGTATCTGACACCCAAACCATCAGTGTTATGTCACAGGGAGTGCAGTTCATAGTGCTGGAGAAATGATTGCAAGGCTATAGAGATCTTCTTCAACAAACGTTCTGAGGGAAGGTATTCATGGAATGTGAGAAAGTTGTTGGACACCAAATTGCAATACATTCTTTGTTATCTCTGTTAAAATGTTTTGATGGGAAAAAGACAATAAAGAAATACCTTGTTTATTGGTAGCAATAAGAAACATTTTTGCAAAGTACTGGAAGGCAGAAAAAAGGGATAATATACACAAATGGCAAGCTAACTAAACAAAATAAAGCATCACAACATGGATATGAAAATGACTTTCTTTCCCAGTGAGTATGAGACCAGGTTGACTCATCAGCACTGTATGTTTTTCATTGTTCAGTCTGGAATGACACTGAGGTAAATTCCTGCCCATCGACAGACCTGGAGGGCTCTGTCAATGGCAGGCCTTTGCAGCCATGCCAGAGGAAGACCTCGCATGACTTCAAAGCACCCCCATGATTGCAGCATGGCCACACACACTGAGACACACAGGGGGCAGGGTAGGGTGGCTATTTAAGCCCTGCTCCGCCCTCCCTCAGGCTCTTTCTGGCCTTGCATGATGATGGACCAGGTCGCTGGTCATAGATGCCTGGTTGGGCCTTGGCTGGCTGCTGGCCTGTTCCAGCAGTGTGCGAGATGGAGGAGAGAGACTGTGCGAGTGTGGGAGCAGTGGTGGTGGCAGCACAGATTTTGTGGTGGCATTGACAGGCTATTAGGGCCTAAGAGGTTTGGAGTCAGGGGCCTGAGAGGTGACAGGCTGTGTCTGGCTGGCCTATTAAGGGCCTTATTGGCTGCGCAGGGCTGATTTTGGCCATCTGGAGGCTTTGTGCGCAGCTGCCTGGTTGGTAGCGGGGCCGTATGGCAGCCTTGTGCAAGTCGCCATTTTGTGGGGACTGGAGCCTTCATTTGGCATGGCCGCCATTTTGCAGCACATGCCTGGGCCTTCATTTAGTTTGGCCGCCATTTTGCACCGCCATTTTGTGCCTGGGCCTTGTTTGAGTGGCAGCCATTTTGTGATTTGGCAGCCATTTTAGGAGGGTTGTTGGGGTGGCCATTTTGGGAAGGTTGTTGAGAAGGTGGCCGTCTTGGGCGGCTGTTCCAAAAGTGGCCATTTTGGAAAGGTCAGTCAGAAGAGGACCTCCCCCTTTTTCCTTAAAGGTAAGCCGAGTGGTGGTACCATGCCTCCTAAGAAGGGCCTAGGTCAGCCTTTCCCAACTAGTGGGCCACCAGATGTTGTTGGACCACAACTCCCATCAGCTGCAGCCAGCATTGCCAATGGTCAGGAAAGATGGGAATTGTGGTCCAACAACATCTGGTGGCCCACTAGTTGGGAAATGCTGGCCTAGGTAGTTCTAAGGGGAAGGGGAAGGCCCTGAAACAGTCAGCTCAGCAGCCACCTCCTTCCCCTCAGGAGTCCTCATCCTCCAAGAATGAGGGGCCTGATATGGCTTCAGTGTTAGCTCATATTGAGTTTCTGGAGAGGTTGAACAGGCAACCTCAGGAGACTATGGGGAAGAAGGCTAAGGTGGCTAGAGGTAAACAGGATAAGAAGGGCCAGTATGATAACGACTGACATTCTGTTTTATACCACTTAGCTGCATTGGAGCCAGTTTGCACCTGTGTATTCGGCACCTGACTCTCCTTTCGTATCTCGTGTTGCATTTTGGATACTCTGTTCAAAGGGTTTTCATGGTAAAAGGTATTCATGGGTGGTTTACCATTGCCTTTCTCTGAGTCTGGATGCATCTTAGTCTGGTGTCTCAGCTGTGACCATTCTGCCTTGGATGCCCCTGCTAGGAGCCTAGCCTCTTGGTCCAGACTCCTGATGGCATTGCTCTCAGCTTCTTCGACACTCTCAACCCCCTCACCATGTTAAGGTGTGCATCCTAGAGGAGGCATAGCTAAATATATAATAATATATGTTACATATACACTACACTGATTTTATTGCTCACACAAATATTCCAAATAGAAACTTGTTCTTAAAATCCTTCTGTTATAGTAGAAGCCATCAGCAGAGCTTGGAAAAGTTACTTTTTTGAACTACAACTCCCATCAGCTGATGGGAGGGCTGATGGGAGTTGTAGTCCAAAAAAGTAACTTTTCCGAGCTCTGGCCATCAGTTTAAAAATGGCTAACAGCCCTTAGCTTCCATTTAATATGTAGGTTATCATGTAGACTACAGAATCTGGAATGCCTCTAAATGTTGGGAGATTTTCTGCGGAGTGCAGATTAAAGTCTCATATTTATGGTGCTCCTACTGCAGAATAATTCTGAGAATTGAAAGATCATTATTTTTCAGAATGTTGCCATTGCAGATGTGGGTGAAAGTTGCTACTGCTGTGGATCAGTATTTACCGTGGTGCAGTGGGGAGAGGTGTCCTGGTGGGTCATCCATGCATTATAATTGACAGGCTGTGTTAAAAACAGAGAGGAAGCTGTAAGCACTCCCAGCATGGGTGATATCCAAGCTGACTGAATTATTCATTTGTGAATATATTAACAGATAAATTTAGCCTTCTCTACACAAAGCATCAAGAAATGAATCCTCATTCTTAAGAATGAATGGATTGATCTTACTATTTGTTAGCTACTTTGGTTGTGCTCAGATCTTTTATATATGAATAAATTGGTTAATCCTTCTGCCTGTTAGAATGTGAGTTACTAAAAACTGAACTGACAGCATGCTCATAATATATTTTGTTCACGTTGGAGAAGTGTCCATGATCCAGACAAAACAACAACCAGCTACCATAATTCTCTCCTACATTTCTCTCCAACATGTTATGTTGACAGTATCACATTAATACAAATACATTATAAAATGTAACCTGAGATGATGGATCATACAAACACATATCCTATAGATATGCAAGCCTGATACAATATATATACACGATACTTCAAAAGCAGCGCAAGGCAAATAAAAACAGTGGTATCATCCAGCCTACATTTTAACATCTTAGCAAGAGGAACATCATGGGAGACATCTAATGCTTTGGTCAAAACTGTTGCATTTTTTAAACTATAATTTGTTCTGGACAAACAATCATAACTCCCAACATGGATCTTAATGTTCGCATAGGAGTATTTATACGTTCAATGAACATGACAATATATTTTGAAACTTTTGTTTGTTTTCAACAAAAATTACAAAACAATTAAAAAGATATTTGGCCATAAATATTTACTAGAAATAGTATACGTCCCGTGGAATAACAATCTGGATTATAACAAACCTGCCATATTTCCCATCTTCTGTTTTGTAAAGAGTGTTCTGCAGATATGCTATTATTTGAAGCACGTTCCCCTCCCCAAAAAGATTTACACATCATAAAGCTTTCACAAAGTATTTATTTGAAGAGTTGCTGGCAACAAGGAGAGTCCAGAACAGAGCACTCTGAATAGTCAATAAAGTTTTATCAAATGGCATAGACGATTCAGGTTTCTTACTCTTCTTACTTGGATTTGGTGTGTTATGTTTTTAAGCAACTGCTCCCACCAATAAGACCTTTCTTTATACAACTGTGCTATGTTTTGGCCATTCAAAAATGTTAACAGAGCTAATGAAGGATATTTTGCAATTGAATATCCAAGAATTTTCTCAGACTCCATTAGTACCTTTTCCCAATTCATTTGTATATAAGAGCACCTCCCATATACCCATGTGAAAGAAGGTCCCTATGAGGGTTCCCAGATCAGAAGCATCCTAAACCCTGAGATTTCAGGGGCAGGCTCTACTGATTTAACGGGGATGGGTCCTAGGGATGTCATGGGGCAGGCCCTAGTGATATCATGGGGGGGACCCTAGTGATGTCATTAAACATGATACATTAAGCATTAACCACAGTTGCTTGGAGCATACTACTCAAACAAAAAAAAATCTGATTGGAAATTAAGATAGAAATCTTAGCTAAATGACGGTGTTCCCAGGTCCAGCTGATGTGATTACACCAAGAGACTAGACTCCTGGCAGGGTCACCCAAGGCAGAATGGTCGACACCAGACTAAGATGCATCCAGACTCAGAGGAAGGCAAAGGTAAACTACCACTGAATACCTCTTGCTGTGAAAACCCTATGGATAGATTATCCAAAATGCAACATGAGATAGTCCTGGGAGATGAGACTGCCAGGTCAGATGGCACTCAGTGAGCTACTGGGGAAGAACAACAGACAAGTACGAGTAGCACTGTGACAAATGAAACAACTGGGTCAAAGCTGAATGAAAGCCTGGAGGCTGATGCACACAGATGCAAAAGGAGAGCCCGGAGTTGTATGATGTACATGGAATGTGAGAAGCATGAACCAGGGAAAGTTAGAAATTGTCAAGCAAGAAATGGAACGCATCAACATTACAATACTTGGTGTGAGTAAATTAAAATGGATGGGAATGGGACACTTCCAAAATATTTTATGCAGGAATGAGAAATAAAGAAGAAATGTGGTTGCTTTAATAGTGAGAAGTGATGTAGCAAAAGCAATTAGCAGCTATAACGCAAGGTCTGACTGAGTGATATCAATGGGAATTAATGGGAAACCTATTAACATAACCATGATCGAAGACTATGCTCCAACGGCAAACACAGAAGAAGAGGAAGAAATTGATCACACACCAAAACAAGATGTTCTGATAATCATGAGGGACTGGAATGCAAAAGTAGGGAACAAAGAACTAGAAATTGTGGGAAAATTGGGCTTAGGAGATAGAAATGAAACAGGAGAAAGACATTAATTCTGTGAAGCTAATAATTTGTTTCTTGCAAGCACATTTTTTGAGCAACCAAAAAGAGGACTGTACATGTGGACATCACCAAATGGTCAATATAGGAATCAAATTGATTATATAATTGGTATCAGAAGATGGAGAAGTTCCATATGTTCTGCGAAAACAAGACCAGGAGCAGACTGCAGTACACATCATGAACTCATAATATTGAAAGTCAGGGTAAAGCTAAAGAAGAAGAACAAAGCAATCATAATGCCAAAATACAATGTAAATAACATCCCAGAGGAATATAAAGATCCAATTAGGAACAGATTTGAGGCTTTAAACTTAGATGATAGAGAACCAGGAGAACTATGGATTGGAGACATTATCAGGGAAGAATGCAAAAAGACAATACCTCTTGTTAAAAAGAAAGACTTCAATGGATAACTGATGAAACTCTTAAAATGGTTTAAGAGAGAAGGAAACCAAAAGGAGATAGAAACATGGTTAGCATCCTAAATGCAATAATATAGTGACTAGTACATAGGGACAAAGAGAACGATTATATTAGTTGTTGTATTTGGCTTGTCAGGTCAGAAGTAGTCCAAACCCTGAGATTTCAGAGGTGGGCCGCAGTGATGTCACGGAGGTATGTCGTACTGATGTCATGGGTGCAAGCCCTAATGATGTCATGGGGTGGGCCCAAGTGATGTCACGGGGTGGGTCTAAGTGATGTCACAGGGGCGGGCCCGAGTGATGTCATTAAGCATGATACCTTAAGCATCAACCACAGTTGCTTAGAGCATACAATTCAAACAAAAACATTTATCTGATTTGAAATTAAGATAGAAATCTTAGCTAAAAGATGTAGTCTTAGGGAACATTTAATCTAGTCTACTTGCTTCTGGCAAGAAGGGTTTAAGTGCCCTCAGGCCAGGCCAGTCACCAGAAAGCCACTGTAGGAAGAAAGGAGCCTAGCATTGTGGAGACGTTAGATGGGAACACTCAGGAGTAAAGATGGATGACCTTGAAGACTGTAATTCTAAACACAATTACTAAGGGACTAAATCCCATAGAACTCAATAGGACTTACTTCTCAGTAGATATGGTTTGGATTGTGTTGTTGGTAAAGCTTGACTAGGGATCCTCTGCAAAGAAATCCATATCCTAGCAGGTTGGCAACCCTCTGCCTGGAATGCCCTGCCCCTAGCTTTTAACATGGCTGCTCCAAACTTATTTACAGATTTGACCCTTCACTTCAGAAAGAAGCTTGAGAAATGAGTTAATAAGATTCTCTACTCTTTTCTGTCTATCCTGTGGGCTGCTATAAACTCACTTTCACAGCCAACTCAATTCCAGTGAGTACTAACTGACAGAGAGAAAACACAAATGGTTTGATCTACCTTCACAGACAGCAGCTTGGGAACAACAATTGCAGCCACACTTCCCAGTATGCGAATTCTCTTTTACCGCTATTGGGCAAGAAACAAACCATCATGCAGCCAACAAGGTGCATCATCAGTGGGTTTATGGGGGTTGAGCTGAACGCGTGGAACCACTGTTGTTGCTTCTATGGCTGTAAGGGAGTGAGGTTAAAGGTAAATGAAATGCAAACAGTAAAAGAAAGACGAAAGACAGTGATGCTTTCCTAAATGCAATACCATACCAACCACAACATGATTCCTATGAGTAAGGCAGAAAACTCAGCATCCCACAGTCAGGATTCCTAACCAAAAGCCAAAACTATAAAAATCCAGGCACCCAGTCAGCCAAGGTCACAGAAATCCCCATGCAGGGGGGGGCACATGCGTGTGCGAAGCCCAGCAACAGAGTGGAGCAATCGCTCTGGTTCCTGCCACATTTGCATTTGAATCTGTCAGACCGTATCTCCTTATATGAACCTGCCCGGGCCCTGAGATCTTCAGGAGAGACCCTTCTTGCAATCCCAACACCTTCACAAGTGCGACTGGTGGGGACACGAGATAGGGCCTTTTCGGTGGCTGCCCCTAGGCTCTGGAACTCCCTCCCTAGGGAGGCAAGAATGGCCTCCTCTGTGCAGTCCTTCCACCGACAGCTAAAGACTTTTTTCTTCCAGCAGGCCTTTGGAACTGAAGGCTTTAAGGGTAGTGATTGAAGAGGGTGCTGTATGTTATTGTTTTACTTGTAGGCTCTTAAACTGGTTTGCAGTATTTTAAGTGTATGTCTAATTAGTTTTAACATCTTAATAGTTTAATTCTGTTTTAATGCTGATTCTATATGTATATATGTTTTATATGTTTATATGTTCTTAATGATATGTACTTACTTTTATCTGGAAGCCACCTTGAGTTCCAATTTGGAAAAAGGGCGGGGTAATAATAATAATAATAATTTGCAATGCCTTAACAGTAATTACCTTTCACCTTAATTACTGACAAAAGAAGCTTAGAGGCACGATTTAAGCTGCCATTTACTGCCTTAAAATAGCAATCTAAAAGTTGCCTCTAGCAGTGACCCAAAATGGCTGCGAAAGGTGGGAAGACGGGACAAGGAGAAACAGTGCTTTTTAATGTTGACTACTTATTGCGAGTCAGTAATGGACAGAGTTCAAAAAAATGCACACCTCGTTAATTGCAGAATGGCAGAAAGCTTTTGATTCAACAAAGAACACGCTGGATAAACTAATGCAAAAACCCTGACTATTGAAAAAGCAGCAAATGAAGCCATGGAAATGAGCATTAAAACCTCTGATAACGTCCAACTGCTCTTAAAAGCTAATAAGGAATTAAGTGCAAAAGTGGATGAACAGCAGAACAGGGCTAGATGACAGAATGTACGCCTTCGTGGGGTCCCTGAAGAAAAGGAACAGGGGGATATGATTGCATTTCTTACAACATGGTGGTCTATAGCACTCCCTGACATCCCAATCACCCCACTGGACCTAGAACACACTCGTTGTAGTTTGGCTCCTAAACCTAAAACTGCTGCAATATCACGTGATATTATAGTGGCCTTTGTCCATTTCCAATTGAAATACATATTTATGAAAGCCATTAAAGACAAAGGGGGGCTGAAATATGACAGCAAAGATATCATGGTTCTTCAAGACCTTAGTCTGGAGACTCTGAGGAAGAGACGTGAATTGAGACCAGC
Source organism: Rhineura floridana (assembly GCF_030035675.1). Lineage (NCBI taxonomy): Eukaryota > Metazoa > Chordata > Lepidosauria > Squamata > Rhineuridae > Rhineura > Rhineura floridana. The sequence continues at coordinate 71,762,335 of NC_084490.1, forward strand.
AACAGAGAAACTACAAGCGGTCAACATTAAATATCGCTGGGGGTTCCCTTTTCACCTATGTGTTGAAATAGACGGTATGTTGCATACAGCTAGTTCAAAAAAATGAGCCTGCCACATCCTCCACTTGCTAAACTTAGAGACCCCGTGGGATATAGAAGAGTTGGATAAAGAAGACAAATTCCTGCATTTCCAGGATTCTGAAAAATGGATCACAGTCTCTTCCAGAAAAAAGTGCCCCAGATTTAACAAACAGCTAGAAACACTAAACACTCAATGCCCAACTCCTTCTCCCAGAGAGGGACACTAATAGCCAAATCTAACTTTCCGTCTAAAAGAAAGCAGTGTTATATACAATATTTTGTTGAAGCAAACTTCTTTGCTATTTAATATCTTTATAATGGAGTTGTCAAAGGTTCATTTCATAAGGGGGAAAGGGGGGAAGAGGGATAAAAAGGGGGGAAAGGGGGGGAAAGTCTAAACAAAATAGTGGTGGGACCAGGAAAGAGATACAATGGTTTGGGGCTTTATTCCCCAGATGGTTTACCTACACAGGATAACACACTCGTGGAGTAGTGTTACAGGGCCCCAACTGTGGGAGGGGCAGAGCTTGGAAAAGTTACTTTTTTGAACTACAACTCCCATCAGCCCAATCCAGTGGCCATGCTGGCTGGGGCTGATGGGAGTTGTAGTTCAAAAAAGTAACTTTTCCAAGCTCTGGGGAGGGGACCCTGCCAGAAGTGGATTTTCTTAATTCAGATGTTTACAGGTTTAATAATTGTTATTATCTCTCTCAGAAACGATCTGGACTGGTTAACATCGTGGGACGCATATTAATTTGGCTAAAACTCCTGATGGCAGTGATTTTACTATCATTTTTCCTCCTTCATGGAAGGTAAAGTAAAGATTTATACTATGAATGTTAAAGGATTAGGCATTCCAGTTAGCCGACGTAGGGTCTCTGATTTTATTTTAAAAGACAAGCCCCACATTATTTTCATTCAGCAAACCCATTCTAACAAAGACGTCTCAAAACTGTTGCCACCTGCTTATTATAGAGATCAATACTCATGGATCCTCCAAAAGCAGAGGGGTAGCTATTTTAATAGCACGTTCTCTCCCCTTACAAAGATACAGAAGGACTCTTAATATTTGTTAAAGGGACATTGGGTACCCCAAAACGAACCCCAGCATCACTATTCACCCCTAATAAAAAAACAATTATGCTTCCTTGCTTCCTCTCTTCTAAAATTACATAACTTTGCAGAAAGTGAATTAATAATTGGAGGAGATTTCAATTGGGCCGCAGACCCTCTATGGGACAAATCTATAGATGCTACTCCACCTACAAGGGTCCAATCTACCAACAAATCAAATTTTCAAGATATCTTGTCTAAATTTAATTTAATAGACACCTGGAGAACATTACATAAATCTGAGAGGAATTACACATTTTACTTAAACAGATATAAACATTATTACAGACTAGATTACCTCCTTATTTCCAGCATATTGCAAACCACACTACAAGAATCTCAAATTGGTTCATTTTTGGTCTCTGACCACACTCCAGTGTGGGCAACATTATCTTCGGGAGAAAAAGAAGCAATCACACCAACCTGGCAATTTGACAACTCTTTACTCACCAATCAATTAGCTACAGAGACCATCCAAGCGACCATTAAAGATTATTTTACACACAATACAGGGAAAGGAATCAAAGATAGTATTGTTTGGGATGTGATGAAAGCTGTAATATGAGGATGTTGTATCGCAGAGAAAAATAAATTGCAAAAACAAACTATCCTAAAAAACAGCCTCTATGTCGAATTGCATAAACTGGAACGACAACATAAACAAATAGGCTCCCTTAAAATCAGACATAAATTGGACTCTGTGAGGAAAAAAACAGAAGCTTTAGAAATTTCAAAAATATCAAAAGCTATGATTTATCTTAAACAAAGATTATAAGAAAAAGGCAATCGAAATTCTAAGCTGTTAGCTAATATGCTGCAACGTAAACAATCCTCTAACAGAATATGGTGCATTAAACAAGATGATAATCATCTCACCTACAAAACCAAAAAAATTCATTCGGCATTTGTGTCATACTACCAAAAAGTATATCAAGTCCCTGAGCCCAAGGAGGTAAACATATCCTTCCTTCAAAATCTTAACCTCACAAAGTTAGTTCAGGACCAACAGTCTGTTCTAAATAACAAATTCACTGAGAACAAAGTTCAGGATGTTATTAAGAAACTTAAAAATAATAAAGCTCCCAGGCTGATGGCTTTTCCACAGACTTTTACAAGAAGTTTAACATGCTACTGGTCCCTCACCTAACACTACTATTCAATACAATTTGGGAGGGTAATGAAATTCCATCAACTTGGAAAACGTATAGATTTAATCCCTAAACCAGGCAAGGATCCCACTGATATGAATAATTACAGACCAATTAATCTACTTAATCAAGATTTAAAAATACTTACCTTGGTCTTGGCCAACAGACTTAGTGTCATCATGCCCACAGTTATTAATCCAGATCAAACTGGCTTCATCAAAGGCAGACAAATTTCGGACCCTGTCAGATGTCTACTAAATATTATTTGGCACAGCAGAAAATACCACAAATCACTAGCAATCTTCAAACTGGATGCTCTGAAAGCATTTGATTCATTACATTGGGACTTTTCCCCCAGGTTTTGCAACATTATAGATTTGGTGACACAATTATTAAAATTATCCAAAACCTTTATAAACAAGGTCTAGCTAGTATTGGGACTAATGCATTTGAATCAGGATTTATAAAGATTGAAAAAGAGACAAAACAAGGATTCCCTCTTTCACTGCTTTTATTTGCTTTAACCATGGAACCTTTGGCACAAGCAGTGAGGGAGGATCCTGTAATTAAGGGTTATAATATAAAAGGAACCATCCATAAGATTAGCCTGTTTGCCAATGACGTGGCTCTCCTTCTATCAGACCCAACATTGTCATTAAACAGCTTGAAAAATTTGCTTCAAAAATATAAAGGTCTGGATTCACAATTAATTACACCAAATCTGAATCCCTTTTTGTAAATTTAGGTCCCACTATACAAAATCTAATCAAAACTACATTGGGGATTTCGGTTTGTGCCAAATCAGTTAAATACCATGGTGTTATTTTGCCTAAAAACATAAATTAATTGTTCTATTTGAATTATAAGCCAATTGTCAGGAAACTCAGAAGTAATTTAAAATCTTGGAGAAGCAAATCTCTTTCAATATTGGGCAGGATAGCAGCAATGCAAATGCAGCCGTGAGGTCCTGGAAGCAAAATTTAGGTTGCAAGGTAGGATGCTGAAAGCCAGGACCTCCAAGGTGGCTTTCTCTGAAATGCTATCAGTTCCACGCGCAAGACCAGCCAGACAGGCCCAGCTTTGCAGTCTCAATGCGTGGATGAGACGATGGTGTCAGGTGGAAGGGATTGGATTTGTTAGGCACTGGGGAACATTTTGGGACAAGCCGGGCGTATACAAAAGGGACGGGCTCCACTTGAACCAGAATGGAACCAGACTGCTGGCACTTAAAATTAAAAAGGTAGCAGAGCAGCTTTGAAACTGACTGAGGGGGGAAACCCGACAGGAGCTGAGGAAGGTCCAGTTCAGAATAAACCTCCCCCCTGGGATAAAAACCAAAGAAATGATGAAATTTTAAAAGGGGTAGGCCTAGAAGTAGGCACTGTGAGAGCAGGGGCACAGGATATAAATTCAGAAGAGCAAAATTACCACAGACCAAACCACAAGTGCCAAAGACACTTGAAAAGAGACACTGCTCACAAGTGCCTGTATGCCAATGCTAGGAGCCTCCGAACCAAGATGGGAGAACTGGAGTGCTTGGTCTTAGAGGAGAGCATTGATATAGTGAGCATTGATATAGTGAGACCTGGTGGAATGGAGAAAACCAGTGGGATATGGTTATCCCTGGATATAAACTATATCGGAAGGACAGGGAAGGATGTATTAGTGGCGGAGTCGCTCTATACGTGAAAGAAGGCATTGAATCCAGCAAGCTCGAAACCCCAAAAGAGGCAGACTCCTCCACAGAATCATTGTGGGTGGTGATACCATGCCCCAGGAGGGACTTAATACTGGGAACGATCTATCGTCCCCCTGATCAAAATGCTCAGGGAGACCTTGAGATGAGATATGGAATTGAGGAAGCATCCAAACTAGGAAATGTGGTAGTAATGGATGACTTCAACTACCCGGACATAGACTGGCCGCATATGTGTTCCAGTCATGACAAAGAAGCAAAATTTCTAGATATTCTAAATGACTATTCCCTAGACCAGTTGGTCATGGAACTGACCAGAGGGATGGCAACCCTGGACTTAATCCTCAGTGGGGACCGGGACCTGGTGCAAGATGTAAGTGTTGTTGAACCAACTGGGAGCAGTGACCACAGTGCTATTAAATTAAGCATACATGTAAATGGCAATTGCCAAGAAATTCCAACACGGTCACATTTAACTTCAAAAGAGGAAACGTCACAAAAATGAGGGGATTGGTAAAAAGAAAGCTGAAAAACAAAGTCCAGAGGGTCACATCACTCGAAAATGCTTGGAAGTTGTTTAAAAACACGATATTAGAAGCTTAACTGGAGTGCATACCGCAGATCAGAAAAGGTACCGCCAGGGCCAAGAAGATGCCAGCATGGTTAACGAGCAAAGACAAGGAAGCTCTTAGAGGCAAAAAGTCTTCCTTCAGAAAATGGAAGTCTTGTCCGAATGAAGAAAATAAAAAAGAACACAAACTCTGGCAAAAGAAATGCAAGGACAATAAGGGATGCTAAAAAAGAATTTGAGGAGCATATTGCTAAGAACATAAAAACCAACAACAAAAAATTCTATAAATACATTCAAAGCAGGAGACCATCTAGGGAGGCGATTGGACCCTTGGATGATAAGGGAGTCAAAGGCGTACTAAAGAACGATAAGGATATTGCAGAGAAGCTAAATGAATTCTTTGCATCTGTCTTCACAGTGGAAGATATAGGGCAGATCCCTGAACCTGAACTAACATTTGCAGGAAGGGATTCTGAGGAACTGAGACAAATAGTGGTAACGAGAGAGGAAGTTCTAGGCTTAATGGACAATATAAAAACGGACAAATCACCGGGCCCGGATGGCATCCACCCGAGAGTTCTCAAAGAACTCAAATGTGAAATTGCTGATCTGCTAACTAAAATATGTAACTTGTCCCTCGGGTCCTCCTCCGTGCCTGAGGACTGGAAAGTGGCAAATGTAACGTCAATCTTCAAAAAGGGATCCAGAGGGGATCCCGGAAATTACAGGCCAGTTAGCTTAACTTCTGTCCCTGGAAAACTGGTAGAAAGTATGATTAAAGCTAGATTAACTAAGCACATAGAAGAACAAGCTTTGCTGAAGCAGAGCCAGCATGGCTTCTGCAAGGGAAAGTCCTGTCTCAGTAACCTATTAGAATTCTTTGAGAGTGTCAACAAGCATATAGATAGAGGTGATCCAGTGGACATAGTGTACTTAGACTTTCAAAAAGCGTTTGACAAGGTACCTCACCAAAGACTTCTGAGGAAGCTTATCAGTCATGGAATAAGAGGAGAGGTCCTCTTGTGGATAAGGAATTGGTTAAGAAGCAGAAAGCAGAGAGTAGGAATCAACGGACAGTTCTCCAAATGGAGGGCTGTAGAAAGTGGAGTCCCTCAAGGATCGGTATTGGGACCTGTACTTTTCAACTTGTTCATTAATGACCTAGAATTAGGAGTGAGCAGTGAAGTGGCCAAGTTTGCTGACGACACTAAATTGTTCAGGGTTGTTAAAACAAAAAGGGATTGCGAAGAGCTCCAAAAAGATCTCTCCAAACTGAGTGAATGGGCGGAAAAATGGCAAATGCAATTCAATATAAACAAGTGTAAAATTATGCATATTGGAGCAAAAAATCTTAATTTCACATATACGCTCATGGGGTCTGAACTGGCGGTGACCGACCAGGAGAGAGACCTTGGGGTTGTAGTGGACAGCATGATGAAAATGTCGACCCAGTGTGCGGCAGCTGTGAAAAAGGCAAATTCCATGCTAGGGATAATTAGGAAAGGTATTGAAAATAAAACAGCCGATATCATAATGCTGTTGTATAAATCTATGGTGCGGCCGCATTTGGAATACTGTGTACAGTTCTGGTCGCCTCATCTCAAAAAGGATATTATAGAGTTGGAAAAGGTTCAGAAGAGGGCAACCAGAATGATCAAGGGGATGGAGCGACTCCCTTACGAGGAAAGGTTGCAGCATTTGGGGCTTTTTAGTTTAGAGAAAAGACGGGTCAGAGGAGACATGATAGAAGTGTATAAAATTATGCATGGCATTGAGAAAGTGGATAGAGAAAAGTTCTTCTCCCTCTCTCATAATACTAGAACTCGTGGACATTCAAAGAAGCTGAATGTTGGAAGATTCAGGACAGACAAAAGGAAGTACTTCTTTACTCAGCGCATAGTTAAGCTATGGAATTTGCTCCCACAAGATGCAGTAATGGCCACCAGCTTGGATGGCTTTTAAAGAAGATTAGACAAATTCATGGAGGACAGGGCTATCAATGGCTACTAGCCATGATGGCTGTGCTCTGCCACCCTAGTCAGAGGCAGCATGCTTCTGAAAACCAGTTGCCGGAAGCCTCAGGAGGGGAGAGTGTTCTTGCACTCGGGTCCTGCTTGCGGGCTTCCCCCAGGCACCTGGTTGGCCACTGTGAGAACAGGATGCTGGACTAGATGGGCCACTGGCCTGATCCAGCAGGCTCTTCTTATGTTCTTATGCTACTTCCTTGTTTTTTATTTTTGTTTCAAGTTCTACCCATCCCTGTACCCAAAGATGAAATGAAATCTTGGCAACAAACGGTAAATAAATTTATCTTTCAAAAAAAAGAACCCAAGATTAGGTTATTCACTAATATATAGCTTATTCACTAATATTCCACACCTCTGATAGAGAACTCCAGTTAAAGGGTTGGAGTGATAAAGGGTTATACAAATTATGTGATTTCTATGTAAATTCCATGCCACTCTCAACTGAGCAACTAAAACATAAATTACATGGAATTAAACCGAACTAGCTAACGTTGGCCCAAGTCCGCAGCTTTATTTCATTAAACTATGTTAAACAACAAGTGACAAGACCTATTACACAATTTGAACAACTAATTCAAGACATGCATAAGGGAGAAAAAGGCCTAGACTCTAAAATATACTCTATATTACTTAATATATCTTTAAAATCTACTCTCTCACTAAAAGAGCAATGGGAAATGGACATAGGTTCCAAAATACAGTTCAGAGATTGGAATAGGATGTGGGAAATACAACCGTTCAGATCAGTTTCTAGTTATGCAAAAAAACAGTCTTTAAAATTGGTATTACACACCTGTCCAAATTTCACGTATGTTCTAAACATCCTCCCCACTTTGTTGGAGGGGATGTGGGAAGACTGGAACTTATTTTCATTTATGGTGGGTTTGTGAAAGAATATGGGATTTTTGATCATTGATTTATAATGAAATGTTAATCATATCTCAGGAGCTCTTTGCATTTTCCCCTAAACTGTTATTCCTAAACATCTTTGACGATACACACTCAAAACTGATCTCTACAGAACTGATTACCTGCATGACTCTGGCAGCAAAATTGATAATTGCATCTCAATGGAAAACTGCAGACAGTCTTGCAATTGAACAATGGTACAATTCCCTTTGCTCTAATGGAAAAGCTTACACGAATTGAAAATAAAACAACGACAAGAGGTGCCAGCGTCTTTCTATATAGCTTGGCATTCATTTATTGAACATACTCCCAAAGATTCATTTGGGCATTGCCCACCCATGGAGGCCTGGCAGATTTGGCAACAAATATAACCACGGAAACTACTCCACAGGAGATTTAAGTGTGACAACTTAAGTGTGGACTGATATATGTATGAGGTTTTACCTAAAGATTTCTGTAAAGGAAAAAAAAATGTATACAAAAAAAGAGAAAGAAATCCCCATGCAGCACAACCTGGCCCAGGTGTTGCAGTTAGTGCAGAATGCTGCGGCATGGTTGCTAACAAGAGTGATACCCTTTCAGCACATAATAACTCTGCACTGGTTGCTGATTTGCTACTAGGCCAAGTTCAAGGTGTGCTTTCCATGTTACGGATACCACGTAGTATGTGTTCTGCTCTTGTAAGAAATCAGTCTTTTAGTGTGGCAGCTACACTTTGGAACTCTCTTTCATTGTACTCTTTTCAGCACCTGCTAAAAATATTTTTGTTTAGGCAAGCCTACTCAGGCAGGTAGAAGCTATTGTGTTTTTAATCTGTCTTTAACTCATTCTTGGTTTTACAATTTTGAATATTTTTAAATACCTGTCTTTAACTATTTTTGCCAATAATTGTATTGTTTTTATTCCTCCTGTAAACCGCTTAGAGATTTTTTTTTACAATAAAGCAGTATATAAATCTTGTAAATAAAATACACAATAAATCTTGGAGTTACTGTGGCCCTAGAGTTCTAGGGAGAAGGACAGCAGTAAGAAGACAATCCTGTTTACTCCCCCCAGCATTGGTTCAAACTGATGCAAAATTTTCCCAGTTAATTTATTAATAGCATGATTAAGCATTCCCCAATTGATATTGATCTAAAACTTTGGACAAATCCCATGCTAAACAATCAAATGTTTTATAACCATCCAAAGACAAAATTACTAAATGTGAATCTAGTATAACTGCTATTTCATACTGTGTTAAACAAATAATGTATTGGACCAGATATTTCTTTTGGGGGAATACGATTTTGTCTGGATGAATCCACTGAGGATGCAACTCATTTGTTTGCTCTTTCACATGAATATCTTCTGGTTCTGATTCAATAATGTAATCAATCTATATGACCCATCCAGCCATAGCCTACTTTGGGAATAACTGCGATATGGTATGTCCATTTTAATTGAATAATTTTAGCAGAGGGATTAACCTGTGCACTTTTTATAGAAGTTACAAAACCCACCCTGCTTAGGTGCCCTATTACATTTTTAGTGCTTTTTTGTTTAGTATGATTTAATGTTGTGTTATCCATAAAATAAACCCAATTCATGAAGGGTTAGTGAGGCTGGACTCCTGTCAAACTTTTTTTTTTTGGAAGTGACATATTTCAAATAATAGTAAATCTGCAGCACTCCCTCTGCAACACAGAAGATGGGATATATGGAGGATAGAGAAGGGGGCGAATTTCAGCATTTTCAGATTTGTTAACGAATTTGGTCAGAATCCGTAAATATTGTATGTCTTCAAATTGGGTTTGACTAATGCTTGCAACTGTCAGTGACACCGGCTTTTTAATAAACAAATCCATGGCTAATTTGACATCATTATTAACATAAACAGCTTTGCTCTGAAGTGTTGCAATGCGTTTTTCTTTGAAGTTCTGTCTCAGTGAGGTGATAACAATTGCCATTAACATCTTTGGTCAGCACTGCAGTAACCTGAGGCAAGGGGCAGAATTGACAAGCGATGATCTGCCTAATTTAAATTTAAATAGAAAACCCAAGAGACCATCACAGAAAGATCGCCAATAGCATTAGCAATTTCATTAGCTATTACAAGCGGATTGGAAATAGCAAAAAAATAAAAATAAAAATGGGGGGGGGAATGTTCCGGAGCAGCACCACGAGCTAGCTGAAAAAAACAAAACAGACCAGAACCAAAGAACGAACCCCATCCCTAATGGAGCATCCAAATATTGATATACAATGGGATATATACTTTATTCTAATGAATATTTACAAACCTACACTAATATACATATTGAAAATTGAATAGAAAGGTACATGTTTATTTTTATATATTATTTCAACACTTCTATGTATCAAAGTTGGTATAATAATATATCTTAATGTTTTCTCTGGAAAGATTCTCAAAACACATACAATTGCAATTTTTTTCAAACCAATTAATTTTATGGGAACTTTTAAGGATTACTGTACTTTGCAATTTCTTGTTCTCTTACACCGCATCTTCTTCTCTTTGAATTGGCTCCCAACCATTTCTGTTTTTTGAACTAATTGCTCCTCTGCTTATTCTAAACCTGTTCTAAATTTTAATGTACTTTGGCTAGTTTTGCTGACATGTTTCGGTTCTTTTCTCCAATTAAAGTGTGGCTTGCCTAAGCCTTCATACTTTGCCTTACAATCAACCTCGATTTCCCATTTTTGTTGTTTACAAATTAACAATTTTTTTCATTCAAATTTCATATTTTTTTTCATTTATCTTCACATCACAGGTTCACTGCTATCAATCATTTACTGTAACCTGTTCCTATGAATGCTTTACAGATAACTATCCTTCACAGTAAAGCAATCTTCTTCAAGTAATGTCAGCTGTATCTCATTCTCTCTCTTTCACTAGTGCCAGGTCAAATTTGCACCTCTCAGGTTCCACTTCTATTCATTTATACCAGTACTACCAAAACAACAACCGTGACAGTATAGGAAGTATATTTTCCTTCTCCTGGCCTTTGATTCCACACCCCCATTAATGCCCAGCAAGACACTCCACGGCAACAGCAGAATAAAACAAACACAAGGTAATCTTATTCATTCTTGGCATATTATTGTGCCAAACGAACTCACAACCACAGCAAACATTTTAAAAAGTTAGGACAAAGACTATACATTTTACTGACATTTATCTATATATACAAAAATACAAATAAAATAGAACAATTACTACACAGTAATAATATCTGATATGATATTTATAAGCTGATTCACTTTTCAGTTTGATCTGAACAGCTTGTCTATTTGCTAATAGACAAAAAACCTTTGAGGTTTAAGAAGGTACCTATAGTCAATAGTTATTTCTAGGAAATTTTAAAAAGCAGGGAAATTGGGCAGCTATAGTGAATGCACCAAATTGTGGAATAACAGCACTGACTATTCTGCTAGTCTCCAGTGGACACAAGGAGTGTCTCAGTTTGCAGAAGATCAAACAGTGGGTGGTGAAATATATTCTAGAAAATTTCTAGGTGTGCTCTGTTTTTAATTGACTATCCCCACCCTTCCTTAAGTGAAGTGATTTAAGCATAGCAGGCTGAACACATACATCTTGGTCAGGCCAAGTTTTTCCAACAGCTAGACTCATTGCTTAAGTAGCAACATATTGTAATCAGTCTAATTTTACATCAAACTACAGTTTCAGATTCAACTCTTAATGCGCCTGAAATAGAGCATAACCTCCAGTTTGAAACATAAAAGGCTGTCTTCACCATCATATGACATTGACCAATAAAAAGGCTTTGAAATTAATAAAAATAAAATTGACACAGATTTCTCGGATGAATAATGGGAGAAATATAATTTTCTAAGTTAGATTCTCTGTAGAAACAGCAATTACACAGGAAAGAAGCAAAGAAGAACATGAAAAAAATATAAAAATGTAAGTCTCCATCTCTGGAGATGCAGTCCTGACTGAAGGTGTTGCCATCACTCACCATAGACATGTTACCAAATTCTTCCAAGCTACACAGGAAGTGGATTGGACTGTGAAAGACCAACCCAATTTGTGTTTCCATTTTTACAAATTTGAAGGGCAATACAATATCCCAGAGAGTAGGTCAGGTCTCCTGCTTCCCTGGTGCATTCACTATAGCTGCCCAATTTCCCTGCCTTTTAAAGTTTGATAGAGATATCTGTTGGCTATAGGTACATTCTTAAACTACAAGGTTTTTTTTTGCCTATTAGTGAATTTCTCTGCTTTTTAATCTGGGACCTAAGAAATGGGATCCTGTGCAAGTTTGCTGAGAATGGATTGATCATTTGCATGCTTATTGAGTTCAATGGGATTTAGTACCCTGCAATCATGCTTAGGATAGGCGAAACTGACTATGGAGAAGGAGGAGGGAGGGAATGTGTAGGGAAGGAGGCAGGAGGGGAAGAAGAAGAGCAGAGGAGACAAGGAGGAGGGCAGGTTTGATCATTTGCATGCTTATTGAGTTCAGTGGGATTTACTCCATGCAATCAGGCTTAGGATAGGTGAAACTGACCATGGGGAAGGAGGAGAAGGGAAGAGAGGGAGGAAAAAGGGAAGGAAGGGGGAGAGGAGGGGTATGAGGGATGGGATAGGAGGGAGGAGGAGGGAAGGGTAGGTCTGAATGCAGCACAACCTGACATGGGGGCTGCAGTTAGTGCAGAATGGTGTGGCCCGATTGCTGACATAAGTGAGACCCTATCAGCTCAAAATACCTCTGCTCTGAAATCTGCACTGGTTGCGGATTTGCTACCAGGCCAAGTTCAAGGTGTGCTTTCCATGTTATGGGTGCCACATAGTACTTGTTCTGCTCTTGTAAAAAGTAAGTCCTTTAGTGTGGCAGCACCTACGCTTTGGAACTCCCTGCCTATTGACATTAGCAGGTGCCTTCATTGTACTCTTTTTGGCATCTGCTAAAAACATTTTTGTTTAGGCAAGCCTACTCAGGCATGTAGAAACTATTATGTTTTTATCTATTTTTAACTCATTGTTGGTTTTATTATTTTCAATGTTTTTAAATACCTGTCTTTAACTGTTTTTGCCAATAATTGTATTGTTTTAATTCCTTCTCTAAACCGCTTTGAGATTTTTTACTATAAAGCGGTAGATAAATGTTGTAAATAAAATCCACTAATATATTTTGGAGTCACTGTGGCCCTTGGGTCTCTTTCCATTTTTAGGAATCTGCCTTATACTGACTCAGGCCATTTGGTGCATTCCAGCTCAGTACAGATGACATGGACTAGCATTGGCTCTCCAGGATTCCAGGCACTAGTCTTTTCCAGAATAGAATTTTGGACCTTTGCATGCAAAGCATGTGCCCTACCACTGAGCTACAACCCTTCCCATTTAAAAAAATATATTTTAAAAAATATCTCCTAAAAAAGCCCTCCTTGGACCCTGATAATTTCAACAACTATAGGCCGGTAGCAAATGTTCCATTTCTGGGCAAGGTTCTAGAGCGCGTGGTCGCTCGCCAACTCCAAGCTCTCTTGGATGAAACTGATTATCTGGATCCATTTCAATCAGGCTTTCGGCCGGGGTTTGGTACAGAAACGGCCTTGGTCGCCCTGTATGATGACCTCTGTTGGGAGAAAGACAGAGGGAGTGTAACTCTGTTGGTTCTCCTTGATCTGTCAGCAGCTTTTGATACCATCGACCATGGTATCCTTCTGGGGCGACTCACGGATTTAGGAGTTGGAGGCACTGCTTGGCAGTGGCTGTGCTCCTATCTTGGGAATCGTCTCCAGAAGGTGATGCTTGGGGAACATTACTCGAGTCCCTGGGTGCTCCAATATGGGGTCCCGCAGGGTTCAGTTCTGTCCCCCATGCTCTTTAATATCTATATGAAGCCGCTGGGTGAGGTCATCAGGAGTTTTGGAGTGCGTTTCCAGCAATATGCTGATAATACGCAGCTCTATTTCTCCTTTTCATCTTCTTCAGGTGAGGCTGTCAATGTACTGAACCGCTGCCTGGCCGCGATAATGGACTGGATGAGAGCTAATAAACTGAAACTCAATCCTGACAAGACTGAGATGCTGTTGGTGGGGGGGCTCTCTGCCCAGATGGTTGATGTCAGACCTGCCCTAGATGGGGTTACACTCCCCCTAAAGGAGCAGGTCCGTAGTTTGGGGGTCTTATTAGATCCGCTCCTGTCACTTGAGGCTCAGGTAGCCTCGGTGGCACGGAATGCGTTCTACCAGCTTCGGCTGGTAGCCCAACTACGACCCTATCTGGACAGGGAGAACCTCGCCTCAGTTATTCATGCTCTGGTAACCTCTAGATTGGATTACTGTAATGCACTCTACGTAGGGTTACCTTTGAAGATGATTCGGAAACTTCAGCTAGTGCAGAATGCTGCGGCCAGAGTTCTTACTGGGACAAAGAAATTTGACCACATAGCACCTATTCTGGCCCAACTGCACTGGCTACCAATATGTTTCTGGGCCAGATTCAAAGTGTTGGTTCTTACCTATAAAGCCCTTAACGGCATCGGACTGCAATATCTGATGGAACGCCTCTCTCGCTATGTACCTACCCGTTCACTGCGCTCGACCTCTAAGGCCCTTCTCCGGGTCCCAACTCATAGGGAGGCCCGGAGAACAGTAACTAGATCTAGGGCCTTTTCAGTGGTGGCCCCTGAATTATGGAATGCCCTCCCAGATGAGATACGCCTGGCGCCTTCTTTATTATCCTTTCGGCGCCAGGTAAAAACCTACCTCTTTGCCCAGGCATTTTAAGCTTAATTTTTGATTTTAATTTTAATTTTAAATTTAAATTGCAATTGTAATTTTTATTTTATTTTTATTCTAATTTTGTTCTTAAATATGTTTTATAATTGTATAGTGTAATCCACACTTGTTCGTATTTTAAAATGTGGTTTTATCTTGTTGTACACCGCCCTGAGAGCTTGTTGCTATAGGGCGGTTTAAAAATGTAATTAAATAAAAAACAAAAAATTAAAAATTGTTCTTTCCAATTCACTAATGAATGCACATCATACCTAGGGCAGATCCACACCATTCATTTAAACCACATGCAAAGCACATTTGAAGCACATGAACACCACCACATAATCATAGGAATTATAGTTTGTTAAGGGTGGTGGGAACAATAACTGTGAGGGGGAAACCACACTTCCCATGATTCTTTAGGGGAAGTCATGGGCTTTAAATGCAAATTGGGTGTGCTTTAAATGTATTGTGTGGATCTACTTCATAAACTTTGCCTCCATGTAAATCATTTTAATTAATTTTTTAAAATGGAAATGAGCTTTAAAGTTTACTGGGTGACCATGGGCTACTCACCATCTCTCAGCCTAAACTGCCCCTCAGGATGAAAACAACAGAGGGGAACCATGACCACTCCAAGGAAGAAGGGCACACTGAAAATGTAGAAGAAATAATGATGTACAACCATAGTGTGAAATCAGATACTTACTGGGACATAGTAGAAAGAAATATTTATATAAGCATGACTATCAAATATTTTATTTACACAACCTGTAAAGATATTTATAGTGCAATTCTACATTTGTTTACTCAGAAGCAAGTCCCAATGTATTCATGGGGGGGGGCTTACTCAAACAGGGAAGTGTGCACAGAATTGCAACCTCAAGTGATAAGTGATTCACCCAACCCAAAATTCAGAATCATGCTACTTTAAGCTGTTTTGCAATAGTTTTATACTTGTTTTTATGGTTATTGGATTTTAAATGGATTTATTTCTTGTGAACTGCCTTGGTTTCTGGTTTGCAACCCTACCGCACGGGATTGTTGGAAAGACTCCATAAACACACACACACTGGAGGTGTAAAAATACATACACCCCATATAATAATTTATTGTCAAAACCAACAAGTTGGTCATTGCAGAGCATTTTAAAAAATCAGTATTAGTTTCCTACATAATAAAAGAAGTGATACCTAAGTAAGCCCTCCCTAATTGCTTTAAAAATAGGATTGGAAGAGAAGAGAAAGATTTTTTTTGCTATGCTCTTTGCTGTGTTCACTCAAAAGTTCCATTGATTTACAGCACAATCCTAACCATGTCTACTCAACAGTAAGTCCTATTGAATTCAATGGGGTTTACTCTGGGTATGTGGGATTAGCATTGCAGCTTTATTTCCAGAAAAGCAAGTACTGGATTAAAGCTTCATATTTGGAAGGTTTTCAAAACAGTGCCCTCTTCAACAGCCCAGGAAAATTTAAACTTGTTTGACTCCTGCACATAAGAGAGAAAAGACTGAAAGCTATATACTTACTAAATTTATGAGGTTTTCAGAAAAGTGGGGGGGGGAGTTTTCTGACTTACAATCATAACCTGACTTCACTTGTTGGCTACAAACATGAAAGAGCGGGATTAGAGCAGCCAGCTACAAACTCATTTAACTGATGTTGCGGGGGGCAGCTGATGTTTTGGTGTATATCTCGGAAACCAGACCACCTAGAAACTTGATCTTTCAAAAAAAATGAAAGCTGAGTGTCCAGAGATTAAGGTGACTCACCCAGAGACCCGGAGAGAACCCAAAAAATCCAGCATCTTCAGCCAAACAACATTACACCTGGTTGCAACCTCAAGTGATAAGTGATTCACCCAACCCAAAATTCAGAATCATGCTACTTTAAGCTGTTTTGCAATAGTTTTATACTTGTTTTTATGGTTATTGGATTTTAAATGGATTTATTTCTTGTGAACTGAGTTTACAACTCAGTGTAAAATACTGTGGTGTATTCTTTTGCACTACTGTGGTGCTTTTAGTTTTCATGTTAGAAATTCAGTTGTCTACAGCTATGAAGTTCTATGTTACCATGAATCCTTTCAGGTATGATCTGCAACTGAGTACTGAGAAAAAGGTTGTAGCAGTGTTGTCCATGCTTCTGGCCCTGCCCTGTTGGCATGAATGTCTGCACTACAGAAGCATCAGATGGCCTATATTTCCAAATCATTGGCCCATAGCATTGATTTTTTAAAATACAACATTGATTGTATCCATATATAAAAAGAAATTACAGCTGTATTGATATACAATAAGAACATAAGAGCCTACTGGATCAAGCCAATGGTCCATCTAGTTCAACATCCTGTTCTCACAGTGGCCAACCAGAAGTCTATGGGAAGCTCACAAACAGGACCTGAGTGCAAAAGCACTCTCCCCTCCTGCAGTTTCTAGCAACTAGGATTTGGAAGAATACTACCTCTGACCATGGAGGGATAGCACAACCATCATGGCTAGTATCCAAGTTGATGGCCATCACTGCCTCTTGTGGGAACAACTATGCGACATGTGAAGAAGTACTGCCTTTTGTTCTTCCGGAATCTTCCAGCTTAATTGGATGTCCACGAGTTCTAGCGTTATGAGAGAGGGAGAAAAATGTGTCTCTATCCACTTTCTTCTGTGCATCTGAAGGAAAATGAAGACCAAAGAGCAGAAGTGAGAGATGATAATGTAATACAAATGCAGATTAGGAAAAGGGTACAAAATAATATCCAAGTGTTTGGATATCCCAGAGAGCAGAGTTGGATCAATAATAAGGAAATGGAAGCTGCATCACACCACCCAGGCACTACCAAGAAAAGGCCATCCCCCAAAACTCAGTGCTTGAACAAGGAGGAGGCTTGTGAGAGAAGCCACAGAGAGGCCAACCATCACTTTGAAGGAGGTACAGAGTTCAGTGGTTGGGAGTGAAGTAATGGTACACCGGTCAACCATATCAAGAGCTCTGCATAACACTGGTCTGTATGGGAGGGTGGCAAGAAAGAAGCCATTACTCAAAAAGTACCATCTGAAAGCACATCTGGAGTTTGCCAGAAAGCATGAGAGTGCCCCAGCTGTGATGTGGGGAAAGGTTTGGTGATCAGATGAAACCAAGATAAAGCTTTTTAGCCAAAACTCAAAGCGCTATGTGTGGCGCAAGCCTAACACTGCTCATGTCTCAAGACACACCATCCCTACAGTGATGGTGGTGGCAGCATCATGCTGTGGGGATGCTTCTCATCAGGAGGGACTGGGCGTCTTGTTAAAAACAAAGAAGCAAAATGCAGGGGGAAATGGAGCAAAATGCAGGGAAATACTCCTTCAATCTACTAAAAAACTGAAGCTTGGGAGGAAATGCACTTTTCAGCAGGACAATGATCCCAAGCACAAGGCCAAAGCATCATTGGAGTGGCTCAAGAACAAAAAGGTGAATGTCCTACAGTGGCCCAGTCAAGTCCTGATCTCAATCGCATTGAGAATTTATGGCGCTATTTGAAAATTGCAGTCCACAAGCGATGTCCAAGCCAACCTGAACGACCTGGAGTGAATCTGCCAAGAACAATGGGACAAAATCCCTCAGACACTGGTACATACCTACCCCAAAAGACTGAAAGCTGTTATTGCAGCGAAAGGTGGCTCTACCAAATATTAATGTGTGGGAGTTGAATGCCTATGCAAGCAACATGTTTCAGTTTTTTATGTTTCTTCTGAACATTTCCCAACACAAAAAACCAATGTCACCTTACAGTAATTGATTTTGAGTTTCAGTGTTTCAAAATAAAATATCATACAGAACAAAATTACAAAGTACCATTTGTAATTCAGTAATAGGAGAGCATTGGTCAG
Source organism: Rhineura floridana (assembly GCF_030035675.1). Lineage (NCBI taxonomy): Eukaryota > Metazoa > Chordata > Lepidosauria > Squamata > Rhineuridae > Rhineura > Rhineura floridana. The sequence goes on from NC_084490.1 coordinate 71,780,500, forward strand.
GGGTCTGATTACTTTTGCAAGGCACTATATATTTCACCTCCTACCTCTTGTGCAAACTGAGACAACTTCTCATGTCCCTTGGAGACTATTCTGCAGAATAGTCAGTGCCATTATTCCACAATTGTTTTTGGAGTTTTTTTCATGTAAACTATGCAAAGAATTGCTGTACTTCACATATTCAGAGAAACAGAAGCAAAAGAAAATGATTTACTATAAGAAATTTTACTAAAAAGGCAAAATAAATATATGTATATTTAAAGTGACTATCTGAACTATATTAGCTATCTTAATATTGTTGCTTCCTCCCAGCTAAAACAAGATCAGCACAGCACATATCTTGTTTCTGTTATTTATGCTTGTTGCAGGTATTGCCACCATATGCTCAGAGGCACATGTTACAAAATTCTTCCAAGCTACACAGGAAGTGGGTTGGACTGTGAAAGACCAACCTAAATTGTGTTTGCTTTTTTTACAAATTTGTAGGGCAGTACAGGTCAGGTCTCCTGCTCCCCTAGTGCATTCACTATAGCTGCCCAATTTCCCTGCCTTTTAAAGTTTGATAGAGATATCTGTTGGCTATAGTTACATTCTTAAACTAGAATGTTTCTTTCCCTCCTATTAGTGAATTTCTCTGCTTTTTAATCTGGGAGGTAAGAAATGGGATCCTGTGCAAATTTGCTGAGAATGGACTGATCATTTGCAATGCTTATTGAGTTCAATGGGATTTACTCCCCTGCAATGCTTGGGATAGGTAAAACTGATCATGGGGAGGGGGAGGAGGAAGGGCAGAGGGGAGGAGGGGGATGGGAGCAGGCAGGAGGGGGAGCAGAGGAGGAGTGCAGGTTTGACTATTTGCATGCTTTTTGAGTTCAGTGGGATTTACTCCTGTGCAATCATGCTGAGGATAGGTGGAACTGACCTGGGGGAGGGGTAAGGAGGGGGAAGAGAGAGGGGAGGAGGAGGAGATTGGGTGGGTGGGCATTGGGCAGAGGGGAAGCCCCTTTCCTTTCCAAAAGAAAAACATTGTTTTTTTGTTTCCCCCCCACCTTTTTATTCTACAGCAGGCACATGTAGTCTCCCACCCAAATTTAAACCAAAGCTGTCCTGGCCACATCCACACCAGGCCTTTATTTCACTTTACACACTCATGGCTTCCCCCAAAGAATCCTGGGAATTGCAATTAGTGAAGAGTGCTAAGAGTTGCTAGGAGACACCCTGTTCCCCTCACAGAGCTTCAATCAGAGCAGCTGACTGTTAAACCACTCTGGCCATTGGAGCTCTGTCAGCAGAATAGGATTCTCCTCTCAGCACCCTTCACAAACTACACTTCCCAGGATTCTTTGGGGGAAGCCATGATTGTCTCATGTGAAATCAAAGTCTGGTGTGGCCCCCTGATTAGGCAAGTCCAGCAGCTGAGTCTGGCTTTTAGAACACTGACAGTTGGTTCTTACTGAGCATGCCTGACATTATCATTGACTTCAATGCTAAATTTCTTAAGTTAATTAAAAATCAGCCAGGCATTTGTTTTAACTTTTAAACAGCAGAAAATGAAAGTCAGAGTATGGGGCAAGGTCAGTAAAAGGATTCCAGGTACTCTGTGAACATGACTGATTTTTAATTACTTTCAGCAAATTATGAGAACTCTGACAGAAAAAAGTCCAAAAGGGGTCTGGATTTCCCCCCTCTCTTTTTACACTTTGAACTCTCGATTCTCTGTTTTTTTGTGTATCGCTGTGAAAATTTAGAGGATTGTTAAGCAAGTGGATCTGAAGTTTTGTAAGGTTTTGTTTTGAAATGAACTTATGGGAAGCAGCAGTATGGCATGGGGAGGTTATTTTCAATTTAACATTGCGGAATGCGAAAAATCCATGCTGGCTATAGTATACAGCCACTCTTGTGACTGTATAATTGAACCTATCTGCATGTTGGGGTTGACGGAAACAGTGTGACAATCTGTAGTGTCGTTAGTGAAGAGTTGAGTTTCCCAAAGGGCGTGGAAGGGGGTTGCCTTGTTAGGGCTTGCTTTTGAGGGAGTTGATCCTCTTTAAATTCTCTGATTGGTTGCCTGGCCCCCATACACAACTAGTACTTTTGTAACTATACAGAAATTACAAACAATCCCATAGAAAAATCTTTGCAGAAGGCTGCTTCTGGAAACAGTAGGTCAGAAGAGGTGGGAAAGCAAAACATATTGTGAAAGCATTTCACACTTTGTGTGTGTGTATGTGAGATGAAATCATGGCTGAATAGCAATCTGAGTCTCTTCTGTTCTAGGATATCTTCTAAACAACTCTGTAAAAATAATTTAAGAATGTATAGCGCACTTCAAAAAGATTCTCTGAACCTGACACACAAGCAGGGCAGTATCATTTCACACTCAGAAGACATTGAAATGAAGTAGTTTTAGGAAGGTTTCTGGAAACTACTATGTATTTTGATGCTATATACGTGAGAAACCAGCAGTAAATTCCACTGAATTCAATTCCACTTGCTCAGGGAGATGTGTGTTTAAGGACTACAACCACATTGGCTCAAGTTCCCTTTTTCTTGTCAGCTTTATACTATCAGGCTGCTTGGAATTACTCTAGCCAGTGCCTGTGAACAATTGAGGTAACAAATGCAGCACACCAGTTGCTACTAGAATGATTTAATAATACAAGATGCCTAACCAAGCAGCAGCTGGCATTTTATTTAATGAGTCTGTTTTGTTCTCATATTCTTCACTTTTTGAGGGCCTGACCACATCCTCTGCTTGATATTTTTTGAGCTTCGAAAACCTGGGGTCACAGCCAAAATTCCAAGACATGCTGGAGTTTTTACACAAAGAATTTGGTTGTGATGTTCTGCATGTGTTGCAGATGGGGAGGGAATGCTTGGAGACAAGAGAAAGTTCAAGTATTAAACTGGGAGATTGGAGGTTTGAGGTAACCAAGAAACAAGCTCTAGCATGAGGTTAGACCAACAATACCTGAACAGTACTTTTTTCAACTTAAGAAGTACTTCAGCTGTGTAGAGTTGGTTATTTCTTTAAAGATAATCTTTACATATGGGTTGACTACAAGCTGATGGGCAAATAACCCATGGAAGTAAGATGAGACTGAACGTGCTATAATTTGGTCTGCTTGGATCCACACTTAGACTAGCAGCAGTGCTGGATCTGGAACATGTGAACCACACTGTTCTGGCAAAGGATTTCATACTCTCTGAGCCTGCATGCCTTCTTGAGGAAGAAATTGGAATAGGCTTCACTGCCACTGCTTCAGTAGCACAAAATACTGCCATATAAAGCCAATGGGGCATTTTTATAGTTAGAATGATGTGAGGCAATGTTGGTTCAGACAAACCCATATCTTAATCGTGACCCTATACAACAATGAAATTGACTGGACAATTTTTCTGCCACAGAACAAGCTGCTTAAACTCAGGAGGCAAAGTCCCAGTGGCATATCCTGTGAGCTGTGGCTTGTCTTCATAGTAATACTCCTGAGACAAAAGCAAGGTAAAGGAGGTGGAGCCACTTCTGAAGTCAAAATATAAAGCTGCTGATTGGCCAGTACTCAGTGACTGCTATGAAAACGCTGGTATATTTCAAACTGTCCATTATAATGGCTACTGTATTAGTAGTTGACATCAGCATTGTACCATGCATGCCACACTTTCAGTTTGTCAGATGTTATACTTGGTCCTAGTGATCTCAGTACTGGGGGCAAGGAACAGGACAACTCTTTTTAACAATATCCCAATCTTTGCTTTGGTTAAAATGAGAACCAAGGCCCACCCACGATCTTCACAGCATGTTCAGTTTCAGTTCCTTTTTCTTGGAACTGAATCCTATGCATACTTAAGGGATCTCCCACTGAAGTTAGCTATGACTTCTGAGTAAATTAAATACGCTTGGCCTGGGAGAGCGTGACAAAAATGTGGAAGGTGAGGATTCAGTGCAGGTTGGTCCATGAGAGCAAATGGGGCAGTGCCCCATCAGCTTCAATCCACTCCCAGCCAGCCCTATCGCCCTTCTTGCACACAACCAGTCTGGGTTGTGGCACTGGCTGTCAGCTTCCTTCCTAGCAGAACTCAACAGGGAGGAGGATGGCAACAAAACTAGAATTGGTTGGCTCTGCCTGTCATTGGCCCTGGCTCCACCTAAAGTTGGTCTTCCTGCCTTCCGACCTACCAGTCCCAATGGACATCAGCCACCAAGAGATTCTAATTTTAGCATAGCACAAAATAAACAGCAGAACCAGCAGGTGTTCCCTTACCACATTTCAACAAGAAAGTGAGCTGGAAACTTTGAATTACTTTCAGCAATCATGTTAAAATAACCTTTTTAATTCTTTGGAAAGACCTGTCTTTAATCTATTAACATACATTCTGCTTTGAAGTAACAACCATTATTAACATGTCTTCCTGGTGAAAAAAAAAGGTAAAGAACTATTTCTCATGTCCAAGTCCAAGATCATACAGTCTTATGGAGGTATTAAATGGTGGACATGTAAATAATGGACATTAAATGGTTGCATTGGTGTTCTTTAAAACACCTAAAATCTATTTTTAAAAGCTTATTTCCACCTGAAAATCTACAAGAGGGACTACTGAACATTTTGAACATATACTCTGAATTGCTAATATGATTTTGCCATGGCAGGTGAGAGTCTTACTTAGAGGGACTACGCTTAACAGATCTGAACAAATTTATCTCTGGCCACATACTGTTGCTTGTGAATCAGCTTTAATTGCTTCAAACACTGCATAGTTTTATTGAACAGAACTGCACATTCATTTATTCCAGGTTTGTTCTCTTCCATTCCTCCCTAAGTGCACACCCCTTTATAGGATAGCCCTGCAATCATATAGGAGGGCATCCTGGAGACTAAAGGTTGCATCAGAACTTTCTCCCTGAGGGCCAGAAAGGGAGCATGGAAGGGGACTGACTGGGAGGGGGACAGATCCAAATGATCCAGAGCTTTGCCAAGCCACTGACACCTTTCCCCCATCCTTCCATATGCCTCCCAAACTCCCAAGAAAATGATGGAGGATGCCTAGCCCAGCAAGGCATAGGACAAGGTGGACAAAGGGATTATGTCCCCCACCCCCCAGGAGGCCTTATGATAGCAGCCGAAAGGGTGATCTAAAGAGGCAGAAGAACTAGGTAGTAGAAAAGAAAGAAAAAAATGGAGATCCCCATATACTTCCTCTATACTATATACCAATGTCAGAGATAGGCCACACTTTTCACTTTTGTAATCAGATATTGACATCATTTTTCAGCATGGCCACTGGAATGGGCTGATGGGAGTTGTAGTTGAAAAAAGTAACTTTTCCAAGCTCTGCGATATGCAATCCAGGTTTCTGCTAATTTTTCAATGCTCTAAACTTGCTCCCACTTTTAACACCACAGCAGATCTAAGACAGTAAAAATTCACATCAGACATTAAAAGAATTAAGCATAATGCAATACAAATAGGGCCTCTGGGGGAAATGTTAATTCAATTTAATCATTTTAATTTACACTGGATATATATAGAAGAGCATTTTTTTCAAACCCTACAGGTTAACACATTCACAAAAACAGAAGCATTGCTGAGGAACAGAGAAACTTCTGAAGCACTCTGTTATCTGAAATAGAAATAAAAACAAGGCACTCTCCATTTACAGCTGTAATATTCCTGATTTTAGTATATGAAACAAGACATGTTCACACTGAGACGTTTCTAAGAAGAGGAATAGTAAAACTGGTTTTTCATTTCATTTTTTTCACTCTTGAAATTTATTAGTGATTATCCTGCATGAATAAATTGATTAACTTAAACAAAATTAGATCCCATAGGTAACAAAGATAATCCCCCCCCCAAATCTATGGAAATGAAAGAAGTTTAACATGAAGTTTAAAGGTGAGGCTGAGGCTGAATTATCTTATTTCTGCAACTCAGCCTCTGAAACTCAGACATCGAGAATTGGTTGGTGAAGAGATTCTGAGAAGTCTTTCAAACTAATTCTGTACCAGGTACTTTTTAAAATGTTTGTATTTTATTAGAATAATGAAAATGAAAAATGGACTGCCTTCAAGTCAATCCCGACTTACGGCGACCCTATGAATAGGATTTTCACGGTAAGCGATATTCAAAGGGGGTTTACCATTGCCTCCCTCTGAGACTAGTTCTCCCCAGCTGGCCAGGGCCTGCTCTGCTTGCCACAGCTGCACAAGCCAGCCCCTTCCTTGTCCGCAACTGCCAGCTGGGGGGCAACTGGGCTCCTTGGGACTCTGCAGCTTGCCCATGGCTGCACGTAACCCCTGAGCCACTCACTGTGGGGGTGATCTTTAGCTGGCCCTTGGTGCCCAGGAGACACGAGAGGGGATTTAAACTCACAGACTCTGGACTCCCAGCCAGGCTCTCCTCCCCACTGTGCTATACTAGCGTGTAATGAAAATATAGTAAAAAAATTATTCCAACTACAAATGCATATTCTTTCTAATACACATTTTTTGCTTTTTGTTTTAAATCTTCATGTTCTATTTACTGTCAATGTGTCTCTTGCAGGAGAATGAAAGTAAAACATGAACCTGAATTGAATTACTGACAAAAGTTCCTATTCCCGCCAGTAGGTTATATCTTTTGCACATGTGAAAACATTAGCGTGCCTTTAAATTTCTCTTCTGACTATGTACATAAATTCAAAATAGGATTGCTTTGCAGGTCAGGAAAGATTTACCTACAAGAAAAATCAGTTTCCTCTGATATTTAATTATGCTGTTCTGTTTGCACATGAGACAATATTAAAAAAAGGCAATGAGTTTTAAAATATCTGCAGGAAAACTGAAAATATGTTAATGTTTTCCTATTGACAATATTACTAATCTTAACAGAAGAATATGTTTCCCCCAAAAGCATATCCAAATATAATAAATGATAAAATACCAGACTTTAAAAAACTAGATAATAATTTGATATCTAGGTTATCCAATGCATCTATCAGGCAGTTAAGCTGGCATTTGTTCAATTGTAGAATTTAATTTCTATATAAACAACAGTTAAAAAAATTACAAAATTACTGCAGACTGTTTAAAGATAACAAAAGATATCGGGACATGAGAGCAACATTCAAAAAGTTTCCTTTTTTTGTTTGTTTGTTAGCAAAATGACCAATTAAATCTTAATTTAATATAGTGCATATAATTATTTTTTGTAAAGAGCTAAAATATTTAAATATTATTTATGTTAGCAAACATGAGCAAAATCTTTAATATCAAAGTGCTAAACTGTACTGTCTTAAAAGTCACTGCAAATAAAACAGTCAGGTAAGTTTTACTTGTGGAAGGACAAATTTTATATACAGTTGGTTAATAGAAATGCACGCATATATGTGTGTAAGACCATCCACACTCATTATATAACTGAGTCCGTGTGAACATACTATTTAGTTAATCTGTGTAACACAGCTCCCATGAACTGGCAGTCATTGCAATAAATACAGGCAAAGCTTTACAATATATTATTGCATGCAAATATTTATACAAATAAAGACACTATGCAACAAATAGTTTCATATTAATATGGCATCAACAGTATAAACATACCAAAAAAAAGGAAGTACATACATGGAATGTTTAAAATGCAGCCTACTAAACCCTTCCTAGCATTTACATTCAGACTATTTTTTACAAGACATGTTCTTCCAAACTGTCTTGTATCCATTTACTAAGCAATTTGCTAAATTCAGTTCTAGACTTTAACTATGCCTGGTGCCGACCCTTTCAGTAACTATGCATTGTTATTTACTTAATAAGAATGTGGCCTCATCACAAATTGCCTGTGCCTTGCTCCCCCCCCCCAGGCATATTAATAAGTCATGTTACATGGATCCAAAGTTTGGGAAACTTTGTCATGGAAGTTAGTGCATGTAAAACTTTTTCCTCACCTTTGTTTCTTTCATTTTATTTTTTATATTAAAATAAATTATAATTAACGAATAAGACTTAGTAAGACAGCACTTTAAAAATTGCACTTGACCATGGGAGTTAACAGCCATTGTCATTTTGCTGTATCTGATTTATACGAAACATGAATCAACATTAGAAAAAAACAGAAGCTTCATTTGTGCCAGGATAATGTGCCCTTGGTACAGGAAGTATGCTAAAGTTATAAACTATAAAATACATACTACCTGGATGAACAATTCGTCATTGTTACAGTTATCAAACACTATTATTTTCAAACACAGCATCTACAATTTTCTGCTCAGCACCGAAGAGGAGGTGCTATTCATTAGAGTATTTTTCCTGCTGGGGTAGCATCGTCCAAAAGTGCCATATTAGTGATTAAAAATCAAAACAAGAACTGCACTCAACGCTCCCTCCCTCCAATTTCCTATTTCCAAAACTGTAGTTCTGTTTTAGGCAGTTTGCAAGGAAATCCATTAGGAAAAGTCCAATGCTTAGGGCTGGAACTGCTCCTCCCTCCCCAGTTAAATGAGAGCAGCATTCTTAGCAGTACGTTTCAGTCTTTTTCACGTGCTCTGGTAGACAGTGCCTTTCATGAGGGTAATTTCAACCTCAGAATGGTAAGGTGTCCAGAAACAGTTTGTCAATAATGGAAGGGGGAGGCACCAAATCTTCCAATTTCAGGTAAAAGATCCGCTGCAGTCCTAGTGTGCAGAGGGAACGCAAGTCAGCAAGGACCCCTAGTACCTTTGACTCCACTGGCTCAAAAGGTTGTCCTTTGCTTTGGCAGCTGAAGGCTAGGTGATCTTTAAAACTGCTCATGATCTTGTTGCATAGCTCATGCACTTTCTTTGGTTCTTTTAAGCCATGTCGTTCTGCAAAGCAACAGTAGAAAAACTAAATGAGCATTCATATTTTATGATCAGTTCAATAGCTCCTCTTATTTATAAAACCATTATCTAATTACTAATTAGATTACATAATATTACTTAGATTTGCATGTCAATATGAGACACACAAGTATGTATGTCAGTGAGAGACATATCAGCTTGGCTCTTAGAATGCCACTAATGTCTAAAATTGGCTTTTTCCAGTTAAGACACCAAAATGTTTATGTAAGTATAGGTAAAGAGAAAGTAATTTCGATGATATGTACAGAATTTTAGTGTGATCTTTTCATTGGAGGATTTGATGGCAGAACAGTCACAGAAGGTGTTTTGGAGATCTCCCAGCTTCCCTACCAGTTGTGAATGCTCAATAACTATGGCAACCATTATTTATTCAGTGAATTCAAGTGGAGATCAATATCCACCGCAAGCTTCATCAGTGCTAGGCCTGGAATTCCATCAGGAATTCACAGACACTCTAAGAAATGAAAAGCACCTCAACCAACCTTTGCTATTTCAATTATCTTCTACTTTTTGCATCTTATTTACCTGTAAAAAGGGCTGGAGGTAAATTATCTCAGAGTCAGCTATTCCAAGGCTGGGAAAAAATGGTTATATTATATTGTGTAAAGTACTAAATTGAGTACTACATTAGAAAACCTTAACATATAAAAAGATCTTTCACCATCCTCCCCTAACTTGTGACAAACACAAGATGGTAACAGATACAGAGAATATAACAAAGTTCATCTAGTCCAGTATGTTTGCTAAAGTGACCATCCAGATGCCTCCAGGAAGCCCAAAACCCAGAGATGTAGCCCTCCTTTACTGTTACCCCCCCCCCCCGGAATCATTCCTTTCTATGGTTCAGGTAAGACTTAAAACAAAAAACACCCCACCATCATTAGATCCCACGGTTGTAACCAATTATTGCCCAATATCAAACATTCCTTTTTGGGAAAAGTCTGTAGTGGTTCTCAGATGAAACTGATTCACTAGAACTGTTCATCTGGGGCTCCGCCTAGTTTGGAGACTGAAACTGTCTTGGTTGCCACAGTGCAGGTGTGGCTAACCAGAGGACCATGGACTGCATGCAGACTACTAATCTGTGGCCCACCAGCCCCTGCAGCTGTATCTCCAATCAGATCTCAGCCTAATTATGTTTTAACTTTTTAGTCATTGTTGTATGTCCTTATTGTTGATCATGTTGATCATGTGGTTTTAAATTGTATATGAAATGTTTTTTATCTTGATGTACACCGCCCAGAGAGCTTCGGCTATGGGGCGGTATAAAAAATTTAAATAAATAAATAAATAAATAAAATACTCTTCAGAGAGCAATCTTTTGTTCAGAGTAAAAGGCAGTGCTGAAGTGGAAAGGCTGGAAGTGCTGTTTTTGCATGTGTGTGAGAGTGCAAGTTCTGAGAGGCTGCACACTGATGAGTGTGCATGCTGTATATGTTATGTGTGTATATACACTAGGGATGAGCAAGAATTCAGCTGAACTTGGATTTAGCACCCGATTTTTCAATGGTCCATATATTCTCCATCTTTGTTTATTATAATAATAATAAAATTTTATTTTTAGGCCGCCTATCTGGCCGAATAATCGGCCACTCTAGGCAGCGTACATCATTAAAATTAAAATACAGCATATATAACAAATAAATACATTTTAACATCAATCTCCTATTAACAATCAACCCACATCTGTACACTATAAAACTGAAACTAACTAAAAAGCCTATACGTCCGTTGGAACAGCCAAGTTTTTAGTCCTTGGCAGAAACTTACCAGGGAGGGGGCATGGCGAAGATCGTATGGCAGAGAATTCCAGAGGGTGGGGGCCACAACCGAGAATGCCCTCTCTTTGGTCCGCACCAGCCTAGCTGTTTTAACTGGTGGGACCGAGAGAAGGTCTTGTGAGGCTGATCTCGTCAGGTGACATATTTGATGATGCTGGAGGCGCTCCTTTAGATAAACTGGACCGACACCGTATAGGGATTTACCGTATAGGGTCTCAGCCTCTGTATCAGATGTAATTGATACCAAGCTGCCCGGCTCACTGCTGATATCTGAGCCTCCATGGACAGCTGGGAGTCAAGAATGACCCCAAGGCTACGAACCTGGTCCTTCAGGGGCAACCTAACCCCATTCAGCACCAGGTCAATATCTCCTACTCTTCTCTTGTCCCCCACAAGCAGTACCTCGGTCTTGTCAGGGTTCAGTTTCAGCCTGTTTCCTCCCATCCATTCACTTACGGACTCCAGGCACTTGGAAATAGTATCTACAGCCAACTCCGGTGAGCACTTGAATGAGAGATAGAGCTGAGTGTCATCCGCATATTGGTGGCACTGCAACCCAAATCTCCTGATGATGGCCCCCAGCAGCTTTACATAGATGTTAAACAGCATGGGAGAGAGGATAGAACCCTGTGGCACACCACAATTCAGAGGCCAAGGGTCTGAAGCCTCCTCTCCCAATGCTACTCGCTGGTGCCTATCAGAGAGATAGGAATGGAACCACCGTAAAACAGTGAACTTCAGCGGTTTTCTTCTGACACGGATTTCCTCCTCAAATATTCTCTTGAATATATTGTTCTTTCATTTTACTCACAGCACACCAGTACAGCTCTCTTGCTCTCTCTCCCCCCACCTCCCTCCACTTGAATAATCCAAGCTCCAAGTGGAGAGGAAGCAAGCCAAGCCTGTAACAGCAGAGGAGGATGAGGTGAAGCCACGTTCCTTTCAAAATATTGATAATTTTGATAATTCCTATCAGCATATAGCAGACAAAGAACGGACTCAAATCGATACTGCCTATTAGGTCAACAGAATGCTTTCAAAGTGGCACTGGCCAACACATCCTATCCCTAATATACACTGGCCACCCACATTGCTGGCATGCAGCTCTTAAAAGTGTGGGTGACTGTCAATGTGGCAGTGACTCTTGGACCAAAAGAGGATAGACACCCCTGCTCTAGGGAATTACTTGTACTGGGATAGGGACAGTGGGAGTGCTGTTGGTTCTTCTGTACATCTTAGCAGCATTTGATACCATGGGACCATATGGGTGCTACTCATTCCCAGAGAGCTTCGGCTATGGGGCGGTATACAAATACAATAAATAAATAGATAAATAAATAGAGAAAAGGCCTAGAAGGTGGTGCTGGGGGGACTTCTGTCCTTGTTCTATACAAAACCACTGGGGGAAAAATCATCCAGAGGTTTGGGCAGTAGAGTCACGAGTATGCTGAGGTTACATAGCTGTATCTCTTCTATACATCTGTTACTAGAAAGGCAGAAAACTTGGGTCCGTGTTTCTGCTGTGGTATATGGGATATAACAGGTAGAAGCTTCACCCAGACAAGATGGCACTAGTAGTGGGCTGTGGATGGATTATCTGATTTGGATTAGGAGTGCAGTCTGTCTTGGATGCACACTCCCCTAAACAGGGGTGGCTAAACCTCAATTCGTATGCCAAGGAAATGGCTTGCCAGCTCCTGCAACTTCATTTCTCAATCTGATTAGGTCATAAAGCTCTGTCCATTCTGTAGAGACAGAGAGTAGCCAGAGGGATCTTTTATCTCCAATCTCAATGCCGTGGTGAGATAAAAGGCAGTAATCCCCCCTCCCCAAGTGCTTGGGTGAAGGAAAATGCTGACTCTTACAGAGTAGGCAGAGGTTTATCTCAGATCTCAGCACTGTGGTTCTTTGTGCTGACAATGGAGATAAGAATTCCCTCTGGCTGCCCTTAAGAGAGGATTTTAGTACTGAGACTGGAGAATAAACCCTATGCCTGCTCTTAAGAGTAAAAAAATGTATTTTGCCCTATCCCAACCCTGGAGTGAAGGTAGGGAGAAAGGCTGTCTTCTGCTTTGCACACAGCTTTGGGTTGTTCAACCCGGTACAAAAACAATGAAAGCATTTAAAAAATCTTAAAAACAAAAGACTTTAAAACAAATTGTTTTCACTGGAAAAAGGTGATCCAAACCATAATCAGGGTTTGCTTTTTTTTTTTAATCCATGTTGGCAGCCAGTTTGTTTTGGGGGCAATTCAAGGTGCTTGTTTTAACCAACACTGCTTGTTGTTATGTTTAATTATGTGTTGTGTATTCCAGATATACTGCCAATGAATTTCAATAGTGACCCCAAGTACTAGTGTTATGGGAAAGGGAGAACAAGTTCTCTATATATTAGGGTTGCCAGATTGCCCATTTAGCTGGGTTTTACCCAGATTCTAGCTATGCTACCCAGCGTTCACTTAGCCAGTTAGGTGTGGTGGATTCCCAGCTTTCATTTTTTTTTAAAAAAAACAAGCCTCTAGCCCAGCCTTTCCCAACCAGTGTGCCTGCAGGTGTTGTTGGACCACAACTCCCATCAGCCTCAGCCAGCATTGCCAATGGTCAGGAAAGATGGGAATTGTGGTCCAACAACATCTGGAGGCACACTGGTTGGGAAAGGCTGCTCTAGCTCTCGTGGATCCAGAGATACAAGGCAAAACATGGAGGCAGTTTTCTGCACATTTTGTGAGAAATCAGCCTACTCCTTTCATTGTTCTTAGCTACTGAGGGACACTGCAGCTGTCCTGGGAAAACGAAGAATTTTAGTCTGCTTGCCTGCTGCATGTACAAAATCTAGCAGTTCAGAATACTGCACATGCTTACTTGATCAACACAAGCAGCTCCACCCCTTATCTGTAGACTTTTTGGTTGAGTCAGCAAGAAGCAATAGCCTTCATCTCAATTGCCTCTGTGTCCCAGGGTATATGTTTTAAGTGGTGAATGCAATGGGAGGGTCTGCCTGCCATCATGGAGGATGGAATAAATGGTTATGAATCCATCCAACATTCCCTGCCCTGAACAAATACAAGATATAAAAGCATACATCTCTGTAGAAAAGGCTGCAGTATTTGTATTTGAATTTTTCAGCTCTGCTTCCTTGGTGCTTACTCCCAAGTAAAATATATTTATCCTCCTTTAAAATGACTGGCAGGCATCTGCCCACCAAAGATCACCCTACTTCACTTTTTCCCCAGGGATGGATGGTTTATGTGTTTGTACATATATATATATACACACACACACATATACATATATTAGGGTTGCCAGGTGAGAAGCATCCCAAACCCTCAGATTTCAGGGGTGGGCCCTAGTGACGTCATTAAGCATGATACGTTAGGCATCAACCACAGTTGCTTGGAGCATACAATTCAAACAAAAACATTTATCTGATTGGAAGTTAAGATAGAAATCTTAGCTAAAAGATGTAGTCTGGGTAGGGATCATTTAATCTAGCCTACTTGCTTCTGGCAAGAAGGGTTTAAGTGCCCTCAGGCCAGGCCAGTCACCAGAAGGCCATTGTAGGAAGAAAGGAGCCTAGTGTTGTGGAGATGTTAGATGTGAGCACTCAGGAATAAAGATGGATGACCCTGAAGGCTGCAATTCTAAACACAATTACTAAGGGACTTAGTCCCATAGAACTCAATAGGACTTACTTCTCAGTAGATATGGGTTGGATTGTGTTGTTGGTAAGGCTTGACTAGGGATCCTCTACAAAGATATCCATATCCAAGCAGGTTGGCAACCCTCTGCCTGGAATGCCCTGCCTCTATCTTTTACCATGGCTGCTCCAAACTTATTTACAGATTTCACTTCAGAAAGAGGCTTGAGAAATGAGTAAGAGTAAGAAAATTCTCTACCCTTTTCTGTCTATCCTGCGGGCTGCTATAAACTCACTTTGACAGCCAACCCAATTCCAGTGAGTACTAACTGACAGAGAGAAAACACACATGGTTTGGTCTACCTTCACACTTCCCAGTATGTGAATTCTCTTTTACCACTATTGGGCAAGAAACGAACTGTCATGCAACCAAGAAGATGCATCAACAGTGGATTTAAGGAGGTTGAGCTGAGCACATGGAACCGCTGTTGTTGTTTCTATGGATGTAAGGGAGTGAGGTCAGAGTTAAATGAAATGTAAATAGAAAAAGAAAAAGAAAAAACAGTGATAATTTCCTAAATGCAATACCATACCAACCACAACACAATTCCGATGACTAAGGTAGAAAACTCAGCATCCCGAACCAATCAGGGTTCTTAAATAAAACTAAAAAAATCCTGGCAGCCAGTCAGCCAAGTCTCAGAAATCCCCATGCAGCACAACCTGACATGTGGGCTGCAGTTAGTGCAGAATGCTGTGGCACAAATGCTGGCATGAGTGAGACCCTATCAACACATAATACCTCTCCTCTGAAATCTGCGATAGTTGCTGATTTGCTACCAGGCCAAGTTCAAGTTATGCTTTCCATGTTACGAGTGCCACATAGTACTTGTTCTGCTCTTGTAAGAAATCAGTCCTTTAGTGTGGCAGCACCTACACTTTGGAACTCCTAGCCTATTGATATTAAGCAGACACCTTCATTGTACTCTTTTCAGCACCTGCTAAAAACATTTTTGTTTAGGCAAGCCTATCCAGGCATGTAGGAACTATTGTGTTTTTTATGTTTTTAAGTCATTGTTGGTTTTATTATTTTGAATATTTTTAATACCAGTCTTTAACTGTTTTTGCCGATTTTATTGTTTTAATTCCTTGTTGTAAATAAAATACATAAATAAAATTTGGAGTCACTGTGGCCCCTGAGTCTCTTTCAATTTTCAGGATCAAAGGAATCTACCTTTTACCAACTCAGGCCATATGGTTCCGTTTGGTACCATCTAGCTCAGTACTGATGAGATGGACTAGCATTGACTCTCCAGGATTCCAGGCAATCGTCTTTTCCACAAATAGAATTTTGGACCTCTGCATGCAAAGCATGTGCCCTCCCACTGAGCTACAGCCCTTCCTCTGTTTAAAAAAGTATCTTTTAAAACTGTTCAGTTCACTAATGAATGCACATCATATCTGAGCAGATTTATATCATTCATTTAAAGCACATTCGACACACATTTGAAGCACATGAATCCCATCAAAGAATTGTAGTTTGGTGGTGGGAACTATAACTGTGAGGGGAAACTACACTTCCCAGGATTCTTTGAGGGAAGTCAAGCGCTTTAAATGTGAGTTGGATGTGTTTTAAATGTATTGTGTGGATCTACTTCATAAACTTTGCTTGCATGTAAATCGTTTTAATCAATTTTTAAAATGGAAATGAGCTATAACGTTTACTGGGTGATCATGGGCTACTCACCATCTCTCAGCCTAATCTGCCCCTCAGGATGAAACCCATGACCACCCCAAGGAAGAGGAGCACACTTAGAATGTAGAGGAAATAATGATGTACCACCATAGTGTAAAATCAGATACTTATCGGGACATAGTATCAGATACTTATCGGGACATAGTATGAAGAAATATTTATATAAGCATGACCGTCAAAGATGTTTATTATTTACACAACCTGTAAAGATATTTATAGTGCAATCCTATGTTTGTTTACTCAGAAGCAAGTCCCAATGTATTCAATGGGGCTTACTCAAACAGGGAAGCATTCACAGAACTGCAACCTCAAGTGACAAGGAACTTCAAACCAAACACCCAACCCAATATTCAGAATCATGCCACTTTAAGCTGTTTTGCAACTGTTTATACTCGCTTTTATGGTTGCTGGATTTTAAAGGGATTTATTTTTTGTTGTGAGCTGCCTTAGTTTCCAATCACCAACCCTACCTCACAGGATTGTTGGAGACTCCATATATACACTCAATGAAGATGTAAAAATACATACATCCCATATAATAGTTCATTGTCAAAACCAGTTGGTCATTGCAGAACATTTTTTTACAAAAATAAAATCAGTATTAGTTTCCTACATAATAAAAGCAGTGATACCTAATTGCTTTAAAATAGGATTGGAGGAGGAGATAAAGATGTACAACACAAACACAATCCTTTGCTATGTTCACTCAAAAGTCTCATTGATTTACAGCACAATTCTAACCATATCTACTCAACAGTAAGTCCTACTGAATTCAATGGGGTTTACTCTGGGTATGTGGGATGAGAACAGCAGCTTTACTCCTAGAAAAGCAGGTATTGGATTAAAGATTCAGACTGGGAAGGTTATCAAAACAGTGCCCTCTTCAACACCCCAGGAAATTTTTAACTTTTTTGACTCCTGCACACAAGAGAGAAAAAGACTTTTGCTACTGATGAAAGCTATATACTCACTCAATTTATGAAATTTTCAGATAAGCAAAAAACACACAACAGTTTTCTGGTCTTGAAATGTCTAACTACTGCCTGGAGGTCAAAAAATCCCTTGTCAATCACAGCCCTGACTTCACTTGTTGGCTACAAACTGAAAGGGTGGGGTTACAGCAGCTGGCTACGAACTCATTTAACAGAAGTTGTGGGGGGGGCAGATGAAGTTTTGGTGTACATCTCGTGAACCAGACCACCTAGAAACTTAATTTTTGAAAAAAATGAAAGCTGAGAGTCCGGAGATTAAGGTGACTTACCCGGAGAGTCTCCAGGTGAAAACCAAAGACCAGGCAACCCTAACGTATATACATACAGTACACACAGAGAGACTGTGTATGGATGTGTGTGTGTGTGTGTGTGTACACACACACACACACATTCAATGCAGTGGGGGAGGGTGTACGCTTTCCCCCCTTAAAACCAATAGTAATAGAACAGCCGACCTTTCTAATGCTAGCACAGCTTGCCAAGTCCCTAGAATTCACGATATTTCTGGATCCACAAGGGCTAGAGACTTGCTTTTAAAAAAAATGAAAACTGGGAATCCAGGTCATCTAATGGGCTAAGCGGTCACAAGGTAGCATGGCTGGAATCTGGTTAAAACCGAGCTAATCAGGTAATAAGGCAACCCTACTCCAATGAAATACTTACTGAACCTATGATTTGCCCCTGAATGTACACAAAATCTACAGGAACTCCAGATAAATATCAGTTAACTAAGCAGTAATGCAACAAATTGGAATCTTACAGGGCTGAGGACACGTAATGGAATTTTTAGGCATGCAGTCTCTCAATAGATGAAATGATCTCATGGCAGTATGGCCTTCTATGAACTGGGAACACTATTGCACCTCTTTTCAATCTGGCCTTCACAAGCATTTAAGAACGACACATACTCTTTTTGGAATCTAGAAGTAGTACATGAACATTTACTCAGACATGCTATTACCTCTCAAAACATTTGCAGAGTTTTTTTAAAAGATATACACACAAGCTTGGGTGAAGTTCTGTTTGTTGTGGGGGGAGAGAGAGAGAGAGAGCACTTACCTGTAATCATACTTAGAGCTGATAAGCATGCTAAGGCTGGGATGTCAAGGCTGAGGCTCTGTAAATTTAAGGAAAAGTCTTTAATTGAGTCAAGCCACTCCCCAAATCCACGAAGGCACTGAAGTCTATGAAGTACAAGTCCATTGCAGAAAACAAATTTATCTTCAGCAGTATCAGACCTTGAATGTAAAAAGACAGATCTTATGAACACCATTAGAGTAGCTTGTGTATACACTGCTGTTAAGTGCACATGATTTGCACATTAGCATAGGTCCATATACAGTATGCATTCAAATGCAAATATATTACTGCTTTCTTGGGGCAAAACCAAGTAGTGTCTATGACATCTGTTTGCACAGTTAACATCTGGGGGTAAAATGTGGCATATAGTTGAAGAAAATCTAATTAGCTAAAAATTAGCTGCCCTGGGCTCCTTTTGGAAGGAAGGGCAGGATATTAATGTAATAAATAAAAATTATAAAAATTCAGTGCTGGCCAAGCACATGAAAACCATGAGATGTTTGCTTTTGAACCTAACAGATACCATACTTCCTTAGGACTTGTTTACAGAATTATGGGTACCCAAGGCGGTTTTATAGATTAATGATTTGGGGCTGTTATCCCCAATTTAAACACATAGGCACGCACATTTTGTTGTGTGTCCAAAAGCCTGATCCTAAACATGTTTACTTGGAAATAAAATGGGATTTGTATCCTGGCAAGATCAAAACTTTTGGACAGGTCTATAAAAACAGCTCAAAAAATTTCATGACCCCCTCCCGCTAGGGAGGCAGGCTGGCTGCCAAGAAGGAAAGGGAAAAGCAGCCTTTCTTCTTGTTGCTTCACAAAAAGCCCTTTCCTCTTATTCTGAGTAAGGGCGTCATCAGCAGCGGCAATGCGAGGAAAGGGGAGCTGGTGATAGTGATCCCCTCTTCTTCTGGTATCTCCACCCTCAGCCTCCTTTGGCGTCTGCCATGTATTTTATAGGCAGATGCCTGCCCTCGGTGCACCTCAAAGACGCTCTGGCACTTCAGCAAAAGTCCTCCCCTCTTCTTTGGAGAAAGGGGGAGGTGTCATCTGCAGCAGCAGTGGGGAGCAGACAGTGTCCAGGGAGTGAAGACTTTTTAAAAAATAATAATAATACATAATTCATTTCTTTACTGTTCGCAGCCCCTTCTGGATTACTTCAGGGTTTATGGCCCCCAGGTTGGGAACCACTGGTCTATGGGATACTTCTACTATGGGTTCTGCTGTTTGCACTGAATTTCCTTTACCCAATTCTGCACATTCAAAATAACTAATATGCTAGGGTTTTGGTGTCTGTGTGTGTAGTGTGTCTTTTATAAAGTTGATCCCTTCTGCATTTTTCTTCTAATTATCCAGGATAATTATCCATTAATATACCGTGAGCTTTGCCGTGCATCCCTTTCTCTCTCCCAGTGTCTCCTGTACCCTTCAAATCGTTGCGTTTACAACCCGCTGTCTTTGGATCGGTCTTTAAGCTATCATCTCCATCCCCCAGAGGCTTTACTTTAAAGCCCTCTTGATGAGTTTTGCCATACTTCTGCCAAAGAGATTCTTCCCAGTCCTCGTGAGGTGCAGCCCATCTCTTGCCAACAGTCCCCCTCCAAGAAGCTTAGACCATGGTCCCAGAATCCAAACCTCTCCCGTCGACACCATCTGCGTAACCAGTTGTTGACCTGCACTATCTTCCTTTCCCTTTGTAGTCCTCTATCCTTCACGGGAAGAATTGACGAGAAGACCACCTGCGCCCCCAAATCCTTGACCTTCCTACCCAGAGCCTCATAGTCTGAGGTGATCTATTCCAAGGTGTTTCTGGCCGTGTCGTTCGTGCCCACATGGATGAGGAGAAAGGGGTACCTATCTTGGTTCCCAATGAGCCTCGGCAGGTTGTCAGCAACGTCCCGGATGCGTGTCCCAGGGAGACAACAGACTTCCCGATTCATTTTGTCCGGCTAGCATACCGGTGCCTCTACCCCCCTGAGCAACGAGTCTCCAACCACCAGCACCCTCCTCTTTTTGCCGAGAGCGGTGGTTGCATCAGCTTCCTTCTTCTGGGGTGTGGAGTCTTCCTTTGCAGTCAGTGTCTCTTGATGCAGGTGAGCTTGTTGAGGCTCTTCAGGGGTGCTGTCTGCCGAGAGACGCTGAAAGCGATTTGTTAGTTGCAGCAGTTCTGACTCCCTCCTGTTTTTCCTTGCCCTTACAGTGACAGTCCTCCACGGGGATTTGTTGCTGTTGCAGTCCTCTTCTTCCTTGTCACTTTCTTCCTGTACTTTGTGTCACTTCCTTAATTCCTCTTGTGTTTTATTGAGTGATGGGGGACTTCAACTACCCGGATATCTGCTGGGAGACAAACTCTGCGAAGCACAAAGCCACCAACAAATTCCTGATGGGCCTTGCTGATAATTTCCTCTTTCAAAAAGTAGAAGGAGGAACAAGGGGATCGGCAATCCTGGACCTGATCTTAACTAACATGGACGAATTGGTCACGGGAATTAAAGCAGTCGGTACCTTGGGGGAAAGTGACCACGTAATGCTGGAATTCGTGATTCTAGGGAAAGCCAAAGAAGAATATAGTCAAATATGGACCTTGGATTTCAGGAAAGCTGATTTTAGCAAGCTCAGGGAAATGATGGGTAGGATCCCGTGGCTAGATAGACTAAAGAAAAAAGGAGCCCAAGACACGTGGGAGTTCATGAAGAACGTATTACAAAAAGTGCAATTGCAAACAATTCCAAAGAGGAAGAAAAACGGAAGACATCAGAAAAAGCCAATGTGGCTACGTGGAAGACTGGTGGAGGAGGTAAAAGTAAAAAAGAGCATGTATAAAGAATGGAAGGAAGGATGCATCACCAAGGAAGAGTACCGACGAGCGGCTCGGGCTTGCAGGAATAGCGTAAGGAAAGCTAAAACCCAGAATGAGCTGAGGCTGGCGAGGGAAGCGAGGAACAACAAAAAGGGGTTTTTCAGATATGTTCGAAGCAAGAGAAAGACCAAGGAAACGGTGGGAGTGCTGCTCAATGAGGATGGCAAAATGTTGACAGATAGCGAGGAAAAGGCAGAACTGCTCAACGCCTATTTTGCCTCCGTTTTCTCCCAAAAAGGGAACAGTGTGCAACCTTGCATCGGTAGCAATCTCAGTAAGGGGTCGGGACTGCAGTTCGAGATTGATAAGGAGATAGTCAGGAAATACCTAGTTAACCTAAATGAGTTCAAATCTCCAGGGCCTGATGAACTGCATCCCAGAGTACTGAAGGAACTTGCGGATGTACTCTCGGAACCTCTTGCCATAATCTTTGAGAAATCCTGGAGAACAGGAGAGGTGCCAGAGGATTGGAGACGGGCAAACGTCGTCCCGCTCTTTAAAAAGGGTAAAAAAGAAGATCCGGGGAATTACAGGCCGGTCAGTCTGACTTCAATACCGGGAAAGATATTAGAACGGATAATAAAAGAGTCCATTGGCAACTATCTAGATGACAATGCTGTGATTAATAGGAGCCAGCATGGGTTTGTCAAGAAAAAATCCTGTCAAACTAATTTCATCTCTTGTTTTGATCGGGTCACTAGCCTAGTAGATGGTGGAAATGCTGTAGATGTCATCTATCTAGATTTCAACAAAGTGTTTGACAAAGTCCCCCACGACCTTTTGATTAGCAAACTGGTCAAATGCGGACTACATGGAAATACTGTCAGGTAGATTCACAACTGGTTGGAAAACCATACTCAAAGAGTGGTCGTCGGTGGCTTTGCTTCGGACTGGAAGGAGGTTTCGAGTGGAGTGCCACAGGGTTCTGTCCTGGGGCCGATACTCTTCAACATTTTTATCAATGACTTAGATGATGGGGTGGAGGGAAGCCTTATGAAGTTTGCGGATGATACGAAACTGGGAGGGATAGCTAACACAATGGAAGACAGGAATAAAATCCAAAGGGACCTGGATAGACTAGAAAATTGGGCTGAAATTAATAAAATGACATTCAATAAAGACAAATGCAAGATTCTGCATTTAGGCCACAAAAACAAAATGCATGGGTACAGGATGGGAAATACCCGGCTTAGCAGTAGTGCATGTGAGAAGGACCTTGGAATTGTAGTGGATCGCAAGTTGAACATGACCCAGCAGTGTGATGCTGCGGCAAAACAGGCACACACAGTTTTGGGCTGCATAAACAGAGCTATAGTTTCCAGGTCGAGGGAAGTAATAGTCCCACTATATTCTGCATTCGTCAGGCCTCATCTGGAATACTGCGTTCAGTTCTGGGCGCCTCATTTTAAGAAAGATATAGACAAGTTAGAGCGGGTCCAGAAGAGGGCGATGAGGATGATAGCCGGTACGGAGAACAAGTCTTATGAGGAAAGGTTGAAGGAACTTGGCATGTTCAGTCTGGTGAAGAGAAGGCTGAGGGGTGACATGATTGCACTCTTTAAGTACCTGAAGGGCTGTTACATAGAGGAGGGTACAGATTTGTTCTCTGCTGCCCCAGAGGGTAGGACTCGGTCTAATGGTTTTAAGTTGCAGGAGCGTAGATTCAGATTGGACATTAGAAGGAACTTCTTGACAGTAAGGGCAATTCGGCAATGGAACCGACTGCCTAGGGAGGTGGTGGGATCCCCTTCGCTGGATGTCTTCAAGCAGAGGCTGGACAGCTATCTGCGGGAGATGCTCTAGCTGTGGATTTCCTGCTGTGAGCAGGGGGTTGGACTCGATGGCCTACAAGGCCCCTTCCAACTCTAAGATTCTATGATAATATTTTCCATACTCATAATTTACTTCAGACTTGCCTGCCTGAGTAAATAGGTCCAATTTATTATTATACAAATTTATGAACTGCTTCACAGCATAAAGCCATCAAAGTGGTGTACAAGATAAGAACAGAACACAAAAACACCAGCTCTAAACTCAATAAAATCAATTCAACGAACTCTAAAAACAATAAAACTAACTGTGCAAATTCCGACAGCAAAATGATTTCATCAGATCACCGCAGAGATCCTGCCTGTCTCAAAAACAGAACTGAAGTTTCATAGCTCTCTATTTGTTATAATTTTAGAAAAGGCAGATTTAATGGCCTCATCATTATATTGTCATATTTTTACAAAATGAATCTCAGATTTACCTGATGGACAGTCTCAATACAAAAAGCTCCAAAAAGGCTGATTCTATCAGTAGAGTTTGATCTTCCTTTGGGAGGTCTGTAAATCCTGGGATTTTTTCTGCCCAGCCCCTGGATATGTCAATGGAGGCAGTGAGGAGATTATAGAACTGTTGTACATGTTCTGCATCTGTACCTGTAGAAGTCTGCTCGGTGGAACAGTACTAGAATGAAAGCATTACAAAACAGAAAAAGGAAAATATACTTTAGAGACAGGTTGAGAATAGTGTGATTTTTTTTCTGCAAAGCAAGCAGCGCTTATAAATTGTCAAGTATACTTTGTTTTTATACATGTAGCTCTTAATGCTTATTTTACCCCAAAACACAGTGTAAGTATGGCAATTCATAAGTACCCCAACTCCTCTCCCTAAATCATGCCTCAAGGCTTCCTGATGCTTATGTGAGAGGTGCATCAATCAGAAATATCCCTTTATCAGTCTACCTTGCATCATTATGTCTCTCTTGGACTAATATGATTGTGTGGACATGATGTATTATTTGTATTGTTTATACGCCACCCTTTAGTCGAAAAGGCTTTCAGAGCAGCTAAGATGGTCCCTGCCCTCAGGCTTGTAATCTAAAAAGACATGACACACAAGGAAAAAGAAATGGGAAGGAGGAGGGAAAAGCAATCACAAGTTCTTAAAATTATGGCTAAAGTGCTGGGAGAGGCCAGGGAGATCTGGGTTAAAAAGCTCACTGGATGACATTGGGCTAATTACTCAACCTAACCTAACCTGCATGATGGTTGATAGAATAATATTACAGACAGTCTATAACAGACCACCTTTTCTATAAAACTATTTTTCCCCATCAGGCTTCTGAATATGTATTTTTGATGGCTGAGGTCAAAAAGGTTTGCAAACATGTTATAATAATGTGAAAGTGATGTTTAAGCAAGTGTTTTGGTACACAAATACTAAAAGGTTGGAGTGGAAATACATATTATCTATGACCTGGATGTTTATTTCTTTTGCCTAAAACAGTACCCTATCTAAAGTTCTCCCCTCTAACATGTAGGATCAATTACCTTGCATTCTGGGTGTGTTTTCCTGGCCTCAGCTGCAGCATCCAGTGCTATGGAGCCGAGACCAGGAAAATGCATAGCATGCCATTCACAACCCAGAGTAAAAGTGATCTTGTATATTGTGATGGAAAGAGGGAGAAATGAATACCAAGATTGCTTTCAGCAGCAATCCTGTGTTGCATGAAAACATGTAACTCCAACTCCTGAGTATTAGTGTACTATTGATGCGGTTTTCTAGTGTCACTAGAACCCTTGATCCAACAGTATTAAAGGGATATAGGATGAATTCTTTGTTAAAAATTAACACATGCAACATTGGAAAAAAAATTAAGATTCACAGTGCAATCCTATGCACATTTACTCAGAAGTCCCATTGTGCTCAATTGAGTTTTCTCCCAAGAAAGTGTGAACAGCAGGGGTAGCTAACCTGTGGCCCTCCAGAAGTTGATAATCATTGGCCATGCTGGCTGGCGCTGATGGGAGCTGGAGTTCAGCAACATCTTGAGGAGTGTCACAGGTAAGCCATACCAATTTAGGAGAATGATGCCATTTCCCCCCACCCACACTCCATTTCCTTCACTTTCTTGCAATCCCATTTCCAATCACTAATTCTAATTCTTCACAAGCACTTCCTACCTTTTAAAAGCATATTCTATCACAGCTACAGGATATACAAATGTGTGGCCAAGCTGTGTACACACATCATTATTGATAAGAGTTGCCACAGAATTTTAGCCAAAGTAAAATTCAAGGGAATATTTGGAGGATCCTGCTCAGGTGGAACTTTTGTAGGAATTTCAAGGGAGTTTAAAAAGAAAACTGGTTTGGGACATTTTTAGACTAGGGCTGCACATCTCTAATTAGATATTTTGAGGGGCAAGGTTCAAATATCCCTTTGATATGTGTCTCAAAAGGTTAAAAAATAGTTCCCACTTGATTGTTTGTCACAAACAGTATTTCTTGATAACTGTTTTAGCATTCCTGTTTAGTGGATTTACAAACAGGGACTTGAATACTTAATCAGATGCAGGGAGCCTGGGGCCCTCCAGAAGTTGCTGGGATACAACTCCCACCAACCCTGACCATTGGTCGTGCTGCCAGATCATAGACTCATAGAATTGTAGAGTTGGAAGGGGCCTATAAGGCCACTGAGTCCAAACCCCTACTCAATGCAGGATTCCAAAGCATACCCGACAGGTGGCTGTCCAGTTGCCCTCTGAATGCCTCCAGTGTTGGAGAGCCCACCACCTCCCTAGGTTATTGGTTCCATTGTTGTACCACTCAAACAGTTATGAAGTTGTTCCTGATGAAATCTGCCTTCCTGTAAATTGAGCCCATTATTGTGTGTCCTGCACTCTGGGACAATCAAGAAGAGATCCTGGCCTGCTTCTGTGTGGCAGCCTTTCAAGTCCTTTAACAGTGCTATTGTATCTCCCCTCAGTCTTCTCTTCTCAAGGCTAAACATGCCCAGTTCTTTTCAGTGTCTCCTCATAGGGCTTTGTTTCCAGTCCCTTGATCTAGATGATGCTGATGGGAGTTGGAGTTTAACTACATCTGGAGCACAACAGGTTCCCCGTCCCTGTTTTGAATGTATGCAGCGCAGCTTATTCCATCCCTATCCAGAAAAGATGTCCAGGCTCCTGATGTTGCTCTCTCCATTCTCTCCACCATTCTGCTGATAGAGCAGAGATGTTCAATCTGTGTGGGGATCCTAGGATTGCTCAGAAGTTTAGCAGAGATGAGCTGATCAGAAATTCTGCAATGTTCAACTGCAGGGGAATTTGTGTATGTTCTGGGGCGTAGTTCATTTCTAATCTAACACACTTAATTAAAAAAAGTTTCATCACTGCATGTGTCTTAGAACGCTCGCCCAAATCGTCTGTAATGTGCACATATTCCATAGAAAGTGAGATGTGGGAAGAATTCCCTGGAGGTAGAAAGTTTGGAAACCTCAGTGAGGGAGCAAATATATTGATAAAAAAGAAAGTTCACAAAATGTCCTGCAGCTTGTGGTTAGCGTCATGGAGGCCAGTCAGTCACACAGATGAATGCATCTATGTTTCTCATTGTTATAAAGTATAACAAAGTAATCTCTGGAACTCTTTTTAGAACACATTGCTCTTTTGCAATGTGATATTGAATAGACTCAAGCGCAGGCTTTTAAATCTTATTGCCTATAATTTATATATGAAAGAGCACATTCCACATTACAAGTAACGATGGTTCCATATTACAACTCTGAAAAACAGAACAAAACCATTGCCTGGCTGCAGCTTTAGAATCTGTTGGCCTATGCCAACAGATTCAGTGGCTTTGTATGATCCCAACCCAATTCTGATATCCCTACTCTTACAAGCAAAGCTACTTCTCCTATGGTGCCATAATGGGAAAGGCTCATGTAGTTCCTCTAGGGAAGAAAACTTTTTCAGTCACTCATGCAGTCAAGGATCTCTGAGAAAGGTTTACACACATAGTTATGGTCAAGCTATTAGAAAGTGTGTGTTCAGTTTTCTGCTCTTGCTCTTTTGGCAGACCAGGCTTTTGTGCTGATGTATGGAAAGAAACATTAGACAAATGGTGCTATGGAAAGATGAGGCACAGCCACACTTTTTCATATGCAGACTTTCTTTTTAGTGTGATCTCAGCCAGTTTCCTAAGGTTCTCCTAACCTTCTCTGGCAATATAACAGGATGAAGTCCTATGGTCCCTGGGAAGGCATCCCTGAGGCCATAGAATAGATCAGATCTCTCTTGTCAGGTCATAGAGGGAGCCTCCCTCTTTCATTGCGAGAGCTCCTTGTGCAGCTTGGCCCAACGGACATCAGAGGTCTGTTGGACATGGTGGTCAAACTGCCTTTGTATTCCCCCCCTCCAATCTTAGGATTGCACTGTTAAGCAAGCAATATATAAATGACCTATATGTCTATATGCCAAGATAATGGATTAATATGTGAAAGGGTGAAAGTAAAATGTTCTAACTAGATAAAGTTATTATTTTGATTAGCACAACCTCTGTACAGGTTGAACTTGAAACCTAGATGCTGCATTTACCTTTAACAATGCATGTGCAGTGGCAGAGGTTACTGCTGCTGTGCCTCTCATTCTATTCTTTCCCAGGTCGAATTGCTCCTTCTACCCTTTCTGCTGCATTGAGTAGAACTTCAGTCCCTGCCCCCTGCAGCAGATGGGGAAAAAGAGGATGAATAACAAGGAAGTGGGAAGGACAGGGTAGGTGGCAACAGCTCAAACTGCATTCATGGTAAAAGGTGGGATCTCCAGTTTGTATGTTGCAGCCCTACTTAGACCTTCAACAATAAAAATAGTGCCACTAGAAAGAAAGAAACACATCTTCATTGATGCCAACTGAAATGGGAGGACCCTGTCTGGCCTGTTCCAGCAGTCTCATCTGCAAAAGCCAGGAGAGGAAATTTCATGGCAAGCACCTGCTAATGTTTGTAGATCCTGGCAGAGGCTCAGGAACAGAAGCTGATTAGCAATCTAATGTGGCAGCACAGCAAAAATTTTAATGCTACTTAAACTTAGGGTGCGGAGTAGTGATACAGTGCTTAGTCCGCCTAAAGAGTATTACAAGTCAAAAGCCTTGAACATGCAGCTCCCCAAACATTTCTCAGGGTCAGAGGCACATCTAGCTCCTGCCATCTACATGGTGTAGGTCTTTAGGCTTAAAGGCAACACCGACTCCAGTTTACTGCAGATGGGGCTGGGAAACTTTAATGCAGATTGTGCATTGATATATTTGATATATAAAAAGTGGTGTATAAATTGTAGAAGTTTTATTAATTGTGTATAACAGGAAGAAGAGTTAAATAGCTGCCTTTTCTTTTTATCAAAAAACCCCCTGATGAACACTTGAACTTCTTAGAGATTGCAATCTTACAGATTTTTGACAGGCAGGACTGAAACAGGTGCAGATTCAGTCATTACTGTATCTCCCATGCTTCAGGAAGCTGCTCCTGTTGGGTTTCTGCTTGTGAATTCATACCAGCAGAAACTCAATAGGTGCGTATGCCACCTTGAGCTCCTTGGAGGAGAGGTGGGATATGAAATAAATAAATAAATATGGGGGGGCACAGCGATTCCTATGTGGGACAATTGTAGTGAGAAAGCAGCAGTGGGGGAGGGCTTCACCAACTTCCTCAGGCTCCGATCATGAGCATGTCTGTAGGCACACAGGCTTGCTGCTTCCTTCCCTCTAAAATCTCTTTTTAATGTTTCTCTTTTAGTGTTTTTAATTTCCCTTCTAACATTTTTATTCCATTTCTAATCAAAGAGCTCAGAGCATTCAGACTTGGAGAAAGAGCTGGGGGAGAAGAGGAAGAGAGAGGCAGGGTACAAATTTTGTATTAGCCCTTGCACGCAACTGTTAAAAAGCATAGATGCCATTTGGGGAGGATGGGAGGAAAGGTAGCAACTGGAAGCCTCACATAACAAAAACTGGTATTTTCATTTTTTGGTAGTCAGAAGGCTCTTTAGGGAATGAGCCAACACTACACTGATGCTGTAGCTTCAACAAGGAAACGATGGCCTGGCATCCTTCTTTGGGCCTGTACAAGTGAATACCAGAGTAGATGCTATATTGGAAAACATGTGATTCCCTGACCCACATTTGTCAAGACAGGAAACCAGGCAGGGAGAGAGCATGCTCAATTCCTCCTACATCTAATAATTGTCTCCCGAAATGCCATTTTCAATGTCATTTCCCTCAGGCTTTTAGAGTTGGATAGGTTTGATGGGTGAAGTCAGTTTTCAATATGACACTACTATTGTATTAGTTACATAGGTTTTTTGTGTGAATTTTATTTTAATTTGTATATTATTATGCGTATTGTATTTTAATTATTGGTTTGTGGCCTATGACCATTGTGGTGAAGGGCAGTATAAAATACCTAAATAAAAAACTCCAGGTGGACTCACTTTTGGTTTCAGAGCCTGACTAAGGGTAAATGTTGCCCCTGAGGGCATTTGCAGGACAAAATGAGAAAGCTGAGGAGGAGCTAAGCATTCCTCTCTTGCTGATGGTTCCCTGTAAGTAGGGATGAGGAAGAAATTAGATTCATCAGTTTGTATTAAAAGCCAAATCAGACCCTCACTTTCTGAAACAATATCAGAACTGAAATACAGCCCTCTGAAAGTTGCACATATCTGAATTTTATGATTCAGTTCTCCAACCAAATAATGTTTCTAAAAGTGTGCCTGAAGTGTTCATGTAAATATTGAAAATAACATATAAAATGCATTAAGTTGACCTAAAGGGTTCCTGGTTCCCTAAGAGTTGCCTATGGGAGGCAACTATGCAGGGTTCCATTCTTCTTGTTCTGATGCCAACCTCTCTTAGGAGAGTAGTCATTGCAACCATCTACCTCATGTGTAAGTATTAGACTAGAAAAGGTTGTTATTTTCTTGTTGTGTCTGTGAATCCTCTTGTTTGTACCAAAACCCCTGTTTGGGTGTATGGTCTTAAAGGATTACTTGCTGCTATATATTTGGTGTGCACTTATATATTTTTAATAAAGCTACTTCTATTTAACCTGGTGTGTTCATTGAGAGAAAGGGTGGTTCTGAATTCAGCACCTTGATCATCTCAGTCACATAACTACCAAAGAGGGAGAAAGAAGTTAAAAGCTTAACTCTAATTTGAGGTATTAAACCAGAGGTTCCTGGCAAGGAGTGTAACTGTGGCTCTTGCCTCATAGGATCTTGGTTTTACCTATTGCCTGGGCCCAGAGATCCCCTGGCTCTGAGTGGACCAGTAACAAGGGTGATGGCAGCCTACCTTCTACCTTGCAGGGTTGGTGTTGGATTGCACAGCCTTGGCAAGGGTGAAGTGGTATTTTTTCGGTTCCAGTCCCATTTCCCTAAGGGTGGGGTTTGGGTCTGACGCATGGTCCCTGTGCCTTGACGGTAGGGATTCATGACATGGTCCAGGCCCCAGGTACCCAGCCAGCTGGGACTGATTGATACCACCTGTCCCTCTTTGGAGGGATACATAAGCCGGCTGGCTGGGGTGGCCTGGGAGACCCAGGGCCTGCAGGAAGAGAACATCGCCGCCCAGGGAAGGAGAGTCTGCTACTGCTGCTGCTGCTGTGGGATCACCACCTCCACCACCCTTCCCTGTGGGACTTCTGCCTGGCAGACCTGCATCCTGCAGGACCAGGCCCCAGGTACCCAGCCAGCTGGGACTGATTGCTACCACCTGTCCCTCTTGGGAGGGATACATCAGCCGGCTGGCTGGGGTGGCCTGGGAGACCCAGGGCCTGCAGGAAGAGAACATCGCCGCCCAGGGAAGGAGAGTCTGCTGCTGCTGCTGTGGGATCACCACCTCCACCACCCTTCCCTGTGGGACTTCTGCCTGGCAGACCTGCATCCTGCAGGACCAGGCCCCAGGTACCCAGCCAGCTGGGACTGATTGCTACCACCTGTCCCTCTTGGGAGGGATACATCAGCCGGCTGGCTGGGGTGGCCTGGGTGTTTGTTTGTTTTTTGTTAGTTTGTTGTGTGCTGCTTTTTTTTTTTTTTGTGGGAATAAGGAGGATTAATTTTATGATGTTTTAATTGGAAATTGGTTTTAAATTGTTTAGGACTGTGGTTTGTTTTTGTATATGTATATTATGTATAGTTTTTTGTTATTGTAAGTCACCTAGAGTGTCCACTAACCTGGACAGATAGGCGACCAATAAATAAATTATTATTATTATTATTATTATTACATTAGGATAAATTGTTTGCAAAAATGTGTATATTAGTCAAAACTGCACACAAAATACGTTTATTATGAGAAAGTTGCACAGAAATGCTGAAGAATTTTTATGGGTTTTTTTTAATTGCAAATTGCTGCAGAAACATGGAGAACTGAATTTAAAATTGGAAAAATTAGAAACTGAGGGAACCGAAACGGACAGATCCTTCTATCCCTACCTGCATCTCTACTGTAGGGTTATGAGGGTCATACAGGATTTGAAACCCTGAGTTTAGCTCCAAGGAAAAATACATTTTAATTAGGAATCTCCCTAAGTCACAACATGGGACGGAATTCTCATTGAAGCCAGTACGAGTTTTGTCTGGATGAAGACTTCATGGTTTGGGGTTAGACTCTCATCTCTCTTACGCAGCTCAAGTCTGAAATGAAGTTCCACCAGTGTAAAAACAGGTGGGACACCGAATTAGGCCTATGCCCTTTAAAGAGTCTCCTCCTAGTAAGTGTTTTTTGAAAGCAAGTTTCTAAATATACTGTTACTATGGGCTGGGTAAATTAATACCAGCCCTAAAACATTATCAACAAAAAGTCAAAATAAATTCAAGTATAACTTGAACTGATGCTCCTTGGATACTATACAGTTATCTAAGGTGACTTTGGGTCAAAATACAGGCTAGTCATAAGGCAGTGTTGTGCATTAGAAGGTCCAAATTAATTCTGCAATGTATTTAATGAAGACAAGCCAACTGTGTATAAGACATGTGGAAAAAGTGGATCTGACTGAACAAACCTATGTTTAACATACATCTATAATTAATATTAATTTTTCTGTTTATGATTTCCAATATTTATATAACTGAATTTTATTTAACAGAAGTGTTTCAATGCTGCTAAGCTTTGCTGACTATTAAAAAGTTCAACACCCAGGAAAACCTGAAGAATTAATAAAAAATCAGACTTTGGAACAAAATCTTGCAGATTACAAAAGTAAACCAATCAGCACACACACCCCTCAAGAAAAGTTACATTCTGGAATAAGGCTCCTGAAATCTAAAGTGCTAAATCTCAAATTACTTCAATATAAGTGGACCTTCCACATTTACTCCCTGGATTTAATGGGATTTACTTCTAAGTAAAGATGCAAATGACTGGATTGAAACACAGTCATAATCCAGAAATCAGTTAAATGTCATGGGGTTTCATTCATGCTTCTGTCCTCTCTCTATTACAGAAGAATGCATGAAATCCCTTCATATTTGCCCTGACCAATTTCAGGAATAAAGTGCATCTATGCAATACTTCTGTCACGACAGAAAACTTCTGACAAAACACTGTGCAATCACAAAGCAAGGGGGCTAGACCACCCACTACCATTGCTAAAAACCAACCATTTGTCTTCCTGCATCACTTTTTTTCATAAATTAAACAAACCAATTGATAAAGAATTTATTTAATAAAAACTATTGGTCATTACAAAACTAATGCTATATAGAAAAGTATAGAACATACTCTGGAATAATCAAGCTCTCTGGGTGCAGAATCGGATAAAGCTTGCACAAGAGCACTCATCATACTGACTGGAGGAGAAGGTGGGGAGGGCTGGGAAAGTTCTTGCTGTAAAGGGCTCTTTGGTTTGGAAGGCAGCCGGCCTCTTCTCCCTTTCAAACTGTCAGTACGGACAACTGATCAAGGAGTGGAGAAAAGAAAAGGGGAAAAAACAGAACACAATCAGTCTTCAAAATACCATGGCAAATTCCTACAAGATACACATGAATGTTGCAGGGTTAGCTTTTTGCCTAATACAAGGAAAATTAAATCAAACAGCCTGTCTTCCTCAAGAGAGAGTTTTAATTGCATAAATTGATATGGGGGGGGACACACACTTAAGCACATTGTCAGTATTCACTAGTTGTTGGAGCACCATTCTGTCTTTGTAATGATGTATAGTTTTGAATAACATTTTATTGACAGGAATAACAATTTATAGACATTTTATATGAGGCTTGTATATTTTAAATTTGCATATATTTGATTTTCATATGTACAGCACTGCAGTGCTAAAAACAAACACCTTTGCATTTGTAACTAGTACTTAAGATATTACAGACATGTATATATAAAAATGAAATATAATACTGACAAATACAACTTGTAATTGCCTGAAAATATGAGCAAGATGGCAATTTTCTTCAAGAAAAGTATTCAACCAAGTTTGTATTAATGATTTTAGATAGATAAAATAAGACTGTCAACCATTAAATAGTTTTACAGAGCAGTGTTATATGTCTACTCGTGTGAGCAGCTTTAGGTATGTTTATGTGGAAAAGCAACATACACAAACTGAAATAATAAAAACAAGTCAGTTCCATTGACTTCAGCGAATCTTATTCCCAGCTACGTGAGCGCAGGATTGCAGCCGCTCACTTGTCTAAGTGCCACTGAACTCAATTTGGCTTACTTACAAGTAGACACTAGATTGCACTGTAAGCTTCTTCTTTTTACTTATTTACATCCTGTGTTTCCTCCAAGGAGCTCAACCCAGTGGTTCTTCCTCCTCCGCTTTGTCATCAAAACAATCCTCTGAAGAAGGTTATGGTGAGGGAGAGTGACTGGCCCAAGATCAACCAGTGATCTTATTGGCTGAGTAGTGATGATCCCTGGTCTCCCAGGTCCCAGTCTAACACTCTAATCACTACACTACACTGGCTTGGATTAATCATTTGCTGTTTAAACCTATTATTTAAATAGAATAAATTATTCAATTTGCATAGAATTGAAACTTCATTGTAGATACGCTTTCAGTTACTGAAGGAAATTAAAAAACCTTTGGAAGAAAAGCCTGTATTCAATTGCCACTCTGTTCTGAGGCAAGGTTGGTGGCAACACATGAAAGGGCTTTTTCTGTGGTGGCACCTACCTGTGGAACTCCCTGCTCCAATAGGTTAGGTTATCCTTCTTTATTTGTGTTCTGCTGGCAACAGAAAACTTAAAATAAAACCCAACATATTGCTTGTTGGCAACTCTGTTAATAGTCTTAAAAGTTAGCTATGACTAATTTATACATTAGTCCACCAATTTCAATGGGTTTTCTGAGTATGATGCCAGTCATGTACCACCTGTTGTGTTTTTACTACCATTATTATTTTTGTTGATTTGTATTTTATTCTTGCTTCTAAGCTTGCTTTTTAGTCGTAAGCTGCTTTCAGCAACTAAAAAATAGCATTAAAATAACAAAATAATTCAAGACTTTATGGATTAAATTTGACCTCACCATTTCAAATGAGCCCCCACATTAATCCACTAAAAGTTTAATGGATAAATATATATATTGAATCAATAAAAGCTTGCATCCCTGAAACATTATCATAATTATTTACTTGGCTGTTGCCTAAAATGTACTTAATGTTTTTGGGAAAAGATAAATGGCAGAATGTACATGAATTTGATGAGACTGGATAGAAACCTTAGACTGCAAACCAATATACATACCTGGGCATAAACCTATTATACACAGTAGGGCTTGCTTTCAACTACATATATATATATATATATATGTAGGATTGTGTTGTTAAATACAGGTGGACAAGAGTCAAGAAATGCAAACATCCTCTTTGAGGAGGAAGATTTGAAATGAGCATTGTGTAAAACCTTGTATCACAGCAAGGAGAATAGGCTAAAGAGTTACTGTAGAAAGCCTTTTAAAAGTTCTGCTTTCCAGCTCAGATTTCTGGAGAATCTCTGAAGAATCTATGTCATTTGGAATAAGAGATCCTACATCTGCAGTAAAGTAACTGTTATACAACATGTAAGAACAAGGGCATTCATTGTTATTTCTAAAAATCACGACTAAATGAGAGTCCCTCCTTTCATACTCAAGCCATTTAGTAGGGTGATGTGTAAGCTAAAAATAGCAAACTCTTACCTTCTTTTACCATGCCGACACTGAGACACTTCTGAAATCGGCAGTATTGACATCTGTTTCGACGGCGCTTATCCACTGGGCAATTTTTGTTAGCCAAGCAAACATATTTTGCATTTTTCTGAACTGTCCTCTAGGAAGATAAAATGCAAAAAAGAGTGTACTAGATGAGTTGGGACCTGACAACTTGCATTTTAATTACAATGTGAAAAGTGACAGTGCAATTCATATAATTAAATAAAATTAATTTCCTAACACACTAGCCTCCAGGAAAAACAATTTTATTAGTGTTAGCTACTGACAATGAAAATCAACGATGGTTCAGAAGCTAGGCTCAGGAGACAATCAACTCCTAAATGATAAAATCATATCTGAAATTACCAGATCATCGCATCATACCTTTGGGGAATAGATTAACTTGGCTCTTAATATTCCTTTGAGAACAATTTTGTTTGGTCCATTCCCCTGATTATTACTGACATGAAAACAAAATCAAAATTACCTGATAATTGATTCTTCTTGCTATCAAGATAACTGGTTCAAATGTCTCTAACTATCTCTATCCTTAGATATCAAAATAACTAGTTTAAATTTCTTTCTCCAATTCTGTTCTTAAATATCAAAATAACTGGTTCATTCATCATTGCAGTCATCAAAGAGGAAATAAAACAGAGAAGCAAATGTACAACATACTGTATAACTATATAAGTTATATTATACAAGATATCTAACCATGTGCTCACAACAAGATGGGAAAAAAACAGGGGGCATGATTCAACCAAAGTTAAATTCTTTTTAGCTGTTGATTGCAATGGGAGAGTTAAGCTCAAATTGCTGTCCGATATAAAGGTTTTTTAATAATGAGTTCGCTGTGGATGCAGCATGCCTTGGCTTATATAAGGTTTATGAAATATTTTGCATGGAATTATTTTAAAATTAAACTCATTGATTAGATTTTGTTAAACATAAGTAAAACAGATACTATAATGTATTCAAACATCTAAAAACCTTATCAATAAAAGGGACATTTCTACAAATAAATAGTATTTCTCATTACACTATTTTCTTTTGTTGAAAGCTGAAAACCAGTGAAGGCACTTCTCCTACACATACCTATCTGGAAGTCCCAATGAATGCAACAGCACTGACTTCTGAATAAACACACAAAGGATTGCTCAAGCACATCTTTATATCATAATAATTTTTAAAAAACCTAGTCAATGACTTTGCTATATTATGACTTGGGAATTTACACTAGATGTGGGAAATTCTTGTTGTTATAAAGGGCTCACACTTGACCTTTCTCCAAGATTAAAGAAAGATTTCTGTGCTTTAAGGTTAGGGCTTTAACATGAAAAACCAGATAAATGTGCTGCACATGTATTCTCACTAAGTAGTGACTATAATATAAAACACCCTTCCACTAAACACAATAGGACAGCTGCAGTCACTCCCTTCAGTGGATGCAGAATCTAGGAAGCTCCAGCCATGGAAGAGTTTTCTTGGGCAAGTCCCACTGAAATGGACAGAAGCTTACAACCCCCTGCTCATTTCAATGGGGTGTGCACAAGAGAACTTCCTGGTAGAATGTGTCCTTGTTTGGTCTTAAAAACAACAACAACCGAGGCAGAGTGACATTTCAGGATCAAGAGCAGTCTTACTAAAAGCAACCTTGTATCTATGCATCTCAGATATGAAACTTAATTTGCAAAAAATCAACCAACATACTTACAAAACTGTGATATGCAAAACAAATGTGCATATACATACAAAGTTGTTTTATTTAATATCACATTTATATACGACAGAATGCATTTCAAATGCTCAAAATATTTCAGATATTTTATCTTAGTAATTGCCACAGTAGTCCTATTAAGGTAGATCTGTATTTGCATCCCATATTGAGCCCAAGAAGGAGAGACTGGCTTGCTGAATGTGAAGAACAAGCAAAAAAATTACAAGGCACAAATGTTAATGTAAATGTATGTTTCCCTACATTCACATACTAAATATAGTTTGCAAAAGAAGTCAACCAAGGTACTTATAAAAATGTGATATAAAAACAAATATATATATGGTTTATATATAATCAAAACAAATATATTTGTTTTGTATAATATATCTATATATGAGTGAGTACATTTCAATTGCTCCAAGAATTTCAGATATATTATCTCAGCAATCACCTGGGGACTTACTTCTGAATAAAGTATAGGATTGCACTGTAAAGGCATTCTCTGTGGGGCAGTCTATTCCATAAAACACCTTTGGTACATTGCAGGGCTCTTTTAAGGTGCTGGTGTTAACCTTTAAAGCCCTTAACAGCTTGGAACCCAAGTACGTTAAGGACTACCTTCTTCCTTTTGTTCCTCCCCCATGCTCCAATTATCATCTGCGGCTCTGCTCCAGAGTCTTCAACTCTGTGAGGACAGGCTGGTGTCAACCAAAGTTAGGGCTTTCTCTGCTATTGTGCCCACCCTATGGAATGCCTTGTTAAGCGAGAAGCATCAGGTCATTATACTGCTTTAGACAGTTGCTGAAGATGCAGCTTTTTAAAAGCCCTTTGGCTCTTGCTAATTACATTCTTTGCTGGCTTAGTTTATTTGATGGCTGTTTCAGAATTATTACATTTGTTTTTAGTTTTATGTTAATATTTTTGTTGTGTGAGTTTAATTTGGGAGCTGTTTATTATTTTACACTGTTCTGTTACTGATTTGTTAGTTGCCTTAAGTTTCCTTGGAAAATTAGGCAGGGTAATTTTTTTTAAAAAAAAATAGAAATAATGCAAAGCTTAGGGATAGACAGAATATGCAGCTAAAACTGTTTTTTATTATTTTATTTAGAGTATCTGCACCTTATTCTTCAGACAAAAAGGCTCTCAGAGCGGCTTACATATAACAATTAAAAAAGACAAAATTTGTGTCCAAGACCCACCAAAAGCAACCTAACGTGTTCCACTGATGTCACTAGGAGACCACATGTATGGGCACATGGATGAGATAATCTGCAATTCTTACCTTGAAAAAGCCTTTGCAACCCTCACATGTCCGAACTCCATAGTGCTGACAGGCAGCATTGTCCCCACATACAGCGCAAGTGCCCTCTCCTGATGATGAACTTCTGCTGGGTGGAGAGGGAAGACCACTGCTGCTACCACTGCTCTCACCCAAAAGACTGGAAGTGGCAGCATTGAGGCCCAGTGGTGAGAAGGCTAAGGCAGCTGCTCTCTTGGACAACGGAAGCCCATATGGATGGTTTTCCATAGCAGCCTGGCTAGCGGTGGGTCTTTCCGATCCTATGGGTAGGCTCAAGGCAGTGGTATCGTAGCACATGTGGGCACTGGCAGACGGTGTGTGGGGTGGTGAATGTTTGAAATGGAAAAGTGGGAAGCGGCCAGGCACAGTTTTCATAGGGACAGTGTTCATCAGGTGTCTGGGGGCCATGCAGGTCTGTGCTGGTGGAAGTGGGTGGGGTGACGGTTCATCCCAGGGGGCCTGGTGGGGAGGAAATCCAGGGGTGGTGGGTGTGGAGGGTGGGGACTGCTTGAAGTACATGGAAGTGTTCAAAGCCATGCCTTCATCAGCAGAGGGAGACAGTGAAGGGTGATAACTGTGCATCCGATTGTCTTCCATCTTGATGAGGGGCCTCTGGCTTGTAGAAGAGGAAGGTGAGGAAGAAGAGGTGGCAGACTGCATTTGGTATAAGCAGGAGGGCTTGAGCTCATAATTCCCAGCATAGCCCTCCATAAAAGTGCTGAAGCTGGGCAGAGAGGTGGTGGCAGCCGCACTGATCTCAGCACTGCTCAGCTCCATGGTAAGCTTGGCATAATCCGGGTTCATGATCTCAGGATTGTACTCTGAGCCATAGGTGAAGGTCTGAGCTGCATAACTTGAGCCAGGGGGCGAAGGGCTGTACTGGGCTTGTGCACAGGGCATATCTGCAAGGGCAAAGGTAAAGGTCCATTAACAATGGCTTTATTCCCAGCTTTCTCATCAATATTTTCCCCTGTATTCTTCCTGCAAGTTCTTGCATTTTGCAGAAGCAAATTAGACATGTTTTCTCTATTCTATCTTGGAGATGCTTTAAAATGTGACAGATTTCCTACTTGGGAAAATATTTTTTTGGGAAAACACTAGCTATTTGTAGGCAATGACATATGCATCTATCTTCCAGTTTGCTGTATGTATACAGCATGCATATGCAGTGAAAGATACATGTATAACATTGCTTTGCATGTTTTCTATGACACTATCTATGACAGCACAATCCTATACATGCCTACTCAGAAGAATCCCACTGAGTTCAATGGGGCTTACTCCCAAGTAAGTGGATATAGGTTTGCAGCCTGAAAGGTTTTCCATATCGGGAGTTCTTCACATTTGTGACAGTCTTTGGAATGAATGTGAAATTGTACATCCTTCAATGTACAAGAGTCAGCATCAGCTTTCAATCAACTGGATGAGGTCAGCAGCATTATTCAGAATTCAGCCCCGTTCCCCAACTGCTTAAATCTGAGTGATTTTTCTATATATTAAACATGGAGCAAAAGAAAAATGTAAAGCTTCTGAACATTCACTGTTATGTCATAATACCCAGAAAAGAAGTGGTGTGTGTGTGTGTGTGTGTGTAGGAAATCAGGTTATCACAGACATTACAAAAGAAAAGAAGAAAAGAAACTAAAAAGTTGGTTGTCTACACAATATACCTCAAAGGAGGAACATTCACAAGACAAATGCTTCTTGCTGCTGGATCTGCATGCTATGTTTCTGATTTTTTTTATATCTCACAGTTTGTTCTTATGAAAGTTAAACAAGCTAATTTTAACCTCAGCAATAATGATTTAATAGGATTACAAATATCCAAAGGATTAAATGCTTGCATTAAAACTCTCAGTCACCAGATCTTAGTTTCCAGTTTTGAGAAATAAAACAGACCTTTTGGTAAAAGGGAATAACATATATTGCATATCGATTATGTATGACATTTAGAACGTCTGGTTCTTTTACATTTATTTTGAAATACACAAACAAAAATATAATTCCTATAAAGGCCTCCCCAACTTAAAAAGTAGCTCTTCTTTAATGTGTAAAACAACTTCTTACTTACATTTCCAATTTTCCATTAAAATTCATAAATACATTTATAACACAACTAGCCATCCTATCAATAATAATTTCATATTTATATTGAAATATGTTTTACAGATTTTAACAACTGCAATTTGCAAAGAAAGAGAACTCTGGCTGCAATCCTATATTCACCTACTACACAGTAAGCTCCATTGAAACAGACTGCTGAGAAAACATGCATATGGAATTGCTCCGTCAGTCTTCTTTCAGACAGTTTTGAAAACTACAAGAAAGAAAACTCTTGATTTTAAATTGTATTTCACGTTTATTTATTAAAAACCAGTAGCTTCATAGGACTCTTCTCCAGGTATTTTTTAAAAACGACCTCTTCAGACAAAGACTAAAAATATAAGAGAAACTCCTGAAAAACATTCTGTTTCTGACATCAACCATTTTTGAGAGGAAAGCTGCCCTGAGTGGTTCCCTGAGTAATGTTGTTAGACCACGTGTAGGCCACATATTGGTGGTTAGAAAAGAACCCTCCTGCCACCCACTCATCTCCAGCAAGCATTCAGGGAGCAGGGTGGTTTAACAAGAAATTAAATGTCACCGTTTGACATTTGGACACTCTGAGGAGGAGGAGGAGGGCTTTTGCACCGAGCTCAAAAAGGGAACACGAATCCTTGGAGTCCCCCCCCCCTTTGCAAGAGTACATCTGAATATCACATGAAGTATTTTGGAGAAAGAAGAACCTTCTAGGCAGTCTTTGGGAGGCAATTCTACTTAGGGATAAATTCCCCGTCACCTCCCCTTTCAGAAGCTTTACAGGAGAGATAAAGAGGAAGGGAAGAGGAAAGGGGTGCCATACCTGGAGGGTGGCTTGTTCGCTGAATGGTGGGGGCGGCTGGCTGGACGGTAGCAGCTGTCACTGGGGCAAGCTGAGGCGAGGGCGATCCCTCCTCTGCGACGGGCCTCACAAGAGGGGGCTCTTCCGACCTGTGCTCTAACACAGAGAGAAGAGAGTTGGAAGTTGATTGGCAACTGCTGCTTCCTGGAGTCGGGTGGGGTGTGAATCCAATGTCCCCAAAGACCTTCTTGAAAAGCTTTCTCCAAACCCCGGAAACAGTCTGGTCCCCTCAGTCAGGACCTAGCCACATTCATTTGCAACATCAGCAGGATCACAGGGTGGGGAGG
Source organism: Rhineura floridana (assembly GCF_030035675.1). NCBI lineage: Eukaryota > Metazoa > Chordata > Lepidosauria > Squamata > Rhineuridae > Rhineura > Rhineura floridana. The sequence goes on from NC_084490.1 coordinate 71,821,671, forward strand.
GGTTAGACCTTTCAGAGATATTCCAGGCCCCGTTCACCTCTCAATGAAAGTTCCTGCTTTTAATGGGAGGAAGGATCCGTCTCCAGTTCTTTTATGGAGGCGGCTCTGTTTTCCATCCATTTGTTTATTAAGATGTAAACCTTTTCCTGCCTTCCAGGGTTCTGGGTAAGCGAGCGCAGTGAAGGCACTGAGACCACAGGCAAGCACAGGGCACCGTTAACAATATTTTTTTTTAAACCATCAACCACAGCTTTTTGTAGTAGCCGTTGGCCTTGTCAACTTTCTGGGAGAGTTTTCATATACAGTTTTGAATATTTTATTAACATGAAACATGATTTTGGAACCTGTCAGGCTTTGGGTTCTGGCTGTTCTTTATGATTCTGGGGTCCTCCACCCAATTTCTGGCCACAGGCAGCCAGTAGGTTTGCCTGACGTCCAAAGAACCAAATGGGCCCCCGCCCCTCTGAAATACAGGGCAGTCCAGCTCCAGTAAGGAAGAAAATGCTGGGGTGGGGAGTCCTCCCAAGGGGTCAGCTTGTGGAACCCATCCGGAACTCCAACACCCCGCGGCGTTAGATCGTATTCTCTCCCGCTTTCCTTACGCACACAAAGCGCACGCGCCTCACCTAGGGTCGCAGGCACCAGCATGCAGGAAAGTTGCATCTTCGGATTCACACAGAGCAGCGCGCGGGTCTTCCTTCCGCTCACCCGATGAATCACCTGGGAACCTCTCTTACCCCCCCCTTTCACATCTGGAGTGTGAGCATCAGGCATTGTGTGGCTTCTGTATGCGGTACGCCCTGGGGGCGAATAGCCAGAGCAGAGCGCTCTCGCCAAATCCCCCTTCTCCTTCCACGAATCTGCTCGCGGCCGCTACTGTCTGTCCTGCAACTGCTTCGCCCAAGAGGCTGCCCAGGCGGGATCTCCCCTAATGGGGATGCCTGTTCCTCGCCGAGTTTCCCCCTTCCTGACTTCATGGCATGCTTTCTCCATGGCTGTGAGTCAGGAGTTCTGTCAAAGGTGCATTTCTCCTCTGGAAGTTTTGCACGAGCCTTTCGTCCATCATCTTGCCTAGCCTGGCCTCTTGGTCCTCACGCGCAGGGCCCCCACCTTGCTTTCCTCTCCCGTGCCCGCGGGCCATTCGAGGGCTTCACAAGCGGGCAAAGGATGGACTGGGATCCTCGGGGCCAAGCTGACCTAAGGGGGTAACCCTCAATCCCCCTCCCTTTCTCGGTTCGCCATAAGGAGAGGGATGGGCCAACAAAGAAAAAGCAAACTTTCGCAAGGAGGAAGCAAAAAAAGTCGCAGGAGTTCTGCGAGGGGCACCGGCGTTTGCGAGGGAGCATCGCCAAATTACCGCCCCCCCCGAATAGGCGTTGAAAATGGCAAGTAAATCAGGAGCCCGGCAGCCCATCGTATTCTGTCAAGAACAAATAGCGCGAAATCATAGTCATGGCCCTTCCGCACCGCTTAACGGTTAGGAGGAGAGGCGCGTAGCCTCAAGCCACGGCTGTGAAAATCTTTCCTCCGTAATCCCAGATGTATGGCTATTGGTCAGAACTCTGCCTACGCTCACAGACACTCTTCTAGGTTTATTACTTTCAAGACAGAGTAGCCAAAAGAGATTCCGGGGCTGCATATCCCGGCTCATGGCTACTTCAGACACTTCATTGGGGCCAGGATTCAACCCCACAATCTGTTTTCAATGGACGAGCCTTGTAAAATAGGCAATTGTAAAAAGTAGTAGTCACGAGCATATGTAGAATGTCTTTTCCGGGTCAGCCCACAAGCAACAGTAGACAGCGACCTGGGATTAGAAAGGATCTCTTTCCCTTTAATTAAATTGATTTGTCCGTCCGTCGTCCCCCCCCCCCCATATTCTAATCCAAACCCGCCTAGTCAATTTGGGATTTCTCTTAGTTATTGCCGCAGCGGATCAGATCAAAAAGTGCAGAAGGAGAGTCACCCCTTTGCCTCTCTTCGCCCTGTTCCACGTGCGGGCTTGTCGTAGTTGAAAAGCGTCAACGAGGCGCAATCCCCTCAACTTTTGTCCGGGCCCTTCCGCGCACCAGATCAGATCATCTCCGCCGCCAGGTCCTTTAACGAGCTCCCCGCCCCGCTTTCTCCTCTAAGCTATCCCGCCGGCTTTTGTTTTCCCCTCTTCTCCCATCCCCAATCCAACCTTTGCCCAAGCCACCCTCGCGCAGCAAAAACCAACAGGGAAGGTCCAAGAGCACGTCTTTTCCTCCGAGAGAAAGCTCCGCTGGGGCTGCCCCGGACGAGGACAAATTGCCGCCATTCATCAAGCCCGGGAAGGCAAGCCCACGAGCATCATCCCCATGACAACTACAAGCAGAGGAAAGAAAGCGCCGCTGGCCGAGATCGAGAGAGCAGGCTGCACAGAAGAGCCCACATCCCCAAGGCTGGCGCTTCAAGTGGCGAGTTCAATTCTGATCGGCCGCTTTCCTCTTTACTACCGCGAAGACGGAGCGTTTTGTTCCCTGCCCGGATTTGCCGTGACCAAAAGTGACCCAAACTTTGCCCAAGTGTCTCCCCGCCACCTCCATCCCCTGTTGCAGCAGCACCTCATTCATAATACTGTATACGTACTCGGTTGCTGTGGCGGTTCCGTCTTTACATGTAGTGTGTCCAACGCTTTATTTCCCTGAAAACCTCAGCAGGTTGCCGCTGTCCTGAGGCGTAGCAGAGATGAAAGCCCAAGGCTCCGATGTGGCTTCAGTCCGGGGGGATGCGCTGTCCTGAGGCATTGGATGGTTGGAAGGGGCGGGGGAGAGCCGGGATATAGCAGGAGCGAAGCGAAGCCGCGTCTCCCGCGTGTCGCTGCTGTGAGAGTTGGGACTGAGTAAGGAGTCCAAGCCAAAGCAATGTGTCTTTGTTTATATAGGCCGGCCGGCTAGCTGCGGCGCGCTCAGAGCCTGTCCCCGTCCCTGTCGGTTGTAACTGAAGGAGGCTCCTGAGTGCGCGCTTGCTCTCCCTCTCCCTCCACGCCGCGCGTCATTTATGCGAGAGGAGCCGTAGAGGCCTCTTCATACAGCGGCTGGAATGCGAGACGTCAATAGTGACGCCATGGGAGCCTGACGCTACTGACCCCCGCCCCCTGCCCTCCGCGCCGGGTGTCTGTGCGTGTATACACACACATGTGTGTGTATACACACCAGCCCTAGCCTGCACGTTTGTTTGCGGAAAGGCACGCCGGCAATAGTCCAGCAATGCTCACTCTTGCGAAATAACTACTCCACTTCATGGGAGAAAGCGAAGGAGAAAACGCGGCACAACCTCTGGGCGCCGCGACTGATTTGAAGCAGGGCTAACAATTGGGATCCTCGCTTCCAGACACCGTGGCTTGATGTTGCGTCTGCGGTCCGGGTCGCAGTGGCAAAGGACGCTGGTGCAAAGCATACGCTGATAAAGGGGCGCGGAGGAACTCTCTTGACTGCTGGGTGAATTTACTAATCAGACATCGCGACCCCTATTCATTGGGGCAATTTTTCCTGCATAATAATTTGGTTCTGAGTTCAAGAACTTCCAAGTTAGATTCTTGGCATCTTGTTTACTTAAAGGTAAATGTGAACCCCCTCCCCCCCCAAAATAATCCAGAATATGGGTCTATATACTCTACGTGAAACCTGCGATATAGCGATACTGCGAACTATCAAGAACGTCCCCACATGTGACTGAAATGCAAATCATACTGGCTTTTCATGCTGCTGGGAAGAGGCTAACAGCATTTTCCAGTTTGCAGAGTTCAGATAGATTTGTTAAATTACTGCTGAAGCGCAGGAAAACTTGTATCAACCCGAAAGAGAATAGAGAATGGCACATTGGTCCACACGTGTGTTCGTTTCACAAAAGTAGCAGTATGTCAATAAATTATGCTTGAATGTTGAGGGAAATTTGACGTGTGGAAGAGATGAAACACTGAAAAATCAATTTGCGTCTGAGAGTATTTTTCTGCAGTCATGTGAACCTTTCATAGGTGTAAGTTTCACTGAATCGGGCTTATTTCCAATGTAAACTTGCACTATACAATTTAGGCTGTATATTTATGTACATATGGCTGGCATCGTTATGAAAAAGAAAGGCATGATATTGGGCCTTCCTTGCACAGCTTCATTATGCATGCTTGCATTACTTATCGGAACAAGCACACCAGAAGTCCGTAGACAAAATCCCTTATACTCCACCCCCATCCGCTTTTACTATTCTCTTACACGGAGGGAGCCCCTCTCAGAACCAATCGGAGCGGGTACGTCACCATGCAGCGCCGGCCCTCGTGACATTCTGGCCAATCTGAATACGAGACGCGAGGGGCTCAATTCCAAGCGGGGCGGGGACAAAGGAGGCTTGACGCAAGGAAGGCGCGTGATTGACGCAAGCATCGTTTCTAAATTTAGCCCCCATGGAGTTTTTTGTGGTGATAGAGGCGCGCGAGGTGGGTCTTGAGCAACCCGTTGGGCGGTTGGTCTGGCCTAGAATGGGTGGGCGAGCGCCTGGGTGGTATTTCTCTCGCGCGCAAAAGGAACTATTTTGGGAGAGGAGTATGGCCGGACGAGCCAAATATAGTGCGAGCAGAAGATATTTATAGCGCTGTACATCCGTTACTGCCAGCCGTCTCCCTGTTGCTTTCCGGGGAGGGGGTGGGAGGAAAGTACAGAGTCAGGACCTTTGCAATCGGGACTCGGTTTTGCAAAGGGGTCATCTGAGTGGGGATTCCCCGGCCTGACCGGGAGGAGACGGCAGGGGCTGCCCCGGGCCGAGCCTGACGCAATGGAGAGAAGCCGAGGGCGGGTAAACGGGGATATCCCTGGCGGGGCGGGGCCTCCTGCTAGTAGCAGCAATATTGGTTTTGCTCCTTGCCCGGAGGGTGCCGCTGCCCTCTCGTTTACATTCGTTGGTCGTTCCTACAAAGGAAAGGCACCTCTAGCCCAGCAAAGCTAGCCAGCAGCCTCCCTCCATCCTGGAATTATTGCCTTCTTAAAAAACACTGGGGAAACACTAGTCTCATGAAATGCAAGCGAATCGCGGCGAGCCCGTTGTTGGGATCCTATGTCAATGGGACATCGGAATACTGCTAACCACGTAGTGTAAAAATCTGGAACGTGACAAAATAGATCCTTGAAGTTGGCGGCACCCCCTTTTCCACTTCGCTTTTTGCTGACTTCACTTGCTGGGGTAAATCTGTGTGCAGCGCTGAAGCTGCTGATCTGGAATCGTTCGAGACACAGGTGTGGACAAAAGACGCAGTCCTGAGAATGTGCAGTGCATGTATACTCAGAAGGAAGTCTAATTGAATTTAGTGAGATTTGTTCCCTAGTAAATGTCTCTGTTTGCAACCCGACACTGTCAGTATTTACTCGGAAGTAAGCCCCGCTGACTAAAGTGGGATTTGCTCTCAGGTAAGTGAGTACAGAATTGGAGCTTTATGGCACAATTCTATGTGTATTAACTTGAAAGTAAACCCCACTGTGTAATATGTAAGTGACTGCGTAGGACTGTACCCTTTGTACTCCAGCTGTTGAAAACAAAATGGAGTAGTGTTTCAATACAGTATTTATTCCTTATTGATAGCCCTGAACAAGAAAAGTAAAAACTTAGGAATATATCCTTAGCTGGTGCTAATGCTGAAATATATATGTATTCAGGTAGGGGCTGATGACATTGGGGGAAATGTTTGATGTTACTGTTCACTTTTGAGGACTGCCACAGTTGATAAAGCTGCAAATGGGTAGCTTCCCCCCATCTTTTTTCAGCACTCACACCCTTTCTCATGGGGTAAGGTAAGGCATGAGCAAGAGAAAAGATGAGGCTGGGATGGAAGGGTTGGGGCTTTTGCTTCTGTATACTGTGAGCCTTTCAGTCGATATAGGTATTTGTGTCTCATTAATTTCAAAGTTAAGGGCGAAGGGAGTACATCTTGATATGATAGATAAGTTCCATGAGCTGGTGCAGCAAAAGCTGGAATTCTTTACAGTTCTAGGGTTTCTTTATTTTAGTTCTAGTTCTTATTTATCACCATGTAAAATGGAATATTGTGACAGTTTTTCAGATGGGCAGACCACACTCTTCCCCTCAGCCAACACATTTCTTCCCTAGTGGCTCCAGGGGCCAGTGGTTCCATGCTGCCCTCTACTGTTGGACAGCATAGGAGCTGCAGGGAAGCAAACTTGCATTTTCTTTGGGTGCTATGCTTTGGAGTTTCTTTGAGGATCGGATCTTGAACTATTTTTTCTGCAAGTCCAGAAGAGAGACTCTTCCCCCAATTCCAGCTGTTGGTTGTCTTCTGCACTCTGAATGATTGAGCTCAAAAACATGATAAAGACAAGTTGGGGGCTGTGAGAATTTATGTGGAAAGCTCCCTTTTTTTTAGAGGGTTACATTCAATGTTAGTCCTACTTAGAGTAGACCCATTGAAGTTAATGCATGTGACCAACTTGGGTTCAATACTTTCAGTGGATCTTCTCTGAGTAGGACTTAGTTGAATACAACCCAAAGACAATATTGCAGGAAGGGAAACGGTGCTGGTATAATGGTGGGGATGCCCTTAAACTGAGTGGTACTGTGCAGGGAAGCTGTTTAAATACCCCCCTCACACGTTCCATATTATTAGGTACTTAAAAGACCCTGGGCACAGGCCTATGATACAACTTTACATAAAATTTGCATATGCTTACTTATATGTAAAGATTCAGATTTAGGCCTCAGAGCAAATTAAGGCTATGAGCATACTAGTCGCCTACTGTAAAGTGTTTGCATTGGCCACCCCTGGAGGGGCTACAGGTTGATCTGCCAATAATCTTTGAAATCTGTTTGAAGCTGTTTAAAAAACAACAACACTCAAGCTGATCTCACCAGGATTTAGAGTAAAAAGGGGCAGGGTTTGACTAGCACTGTGTTGCTCCTGTTTTCAGAAAAGAGAGGTGGAGATGCACTGGAACCAGCAGAACAGTGAGTGTGTCTCTACCCTAAGATGGCATCCGGCTGGGCATGCAGCAAAATGCAGTGCTAGTGAGACCTCAGCTACCCTTAAGCAAAGTAAAACAATTTAAGTTTAAAAAGGCAGGGAAGGGGAAAGAGAGCTGGGGCCCAGCATAAAAGACATGGGGCCCAGGCCCCCTGGCCTACCCTGTAACAATACCCATGAACTTCAGTGCTACATGAGGAAGTTTCTCTGCTTTCCACAAAGCAAGCTGCTCAGCCAGTCTCCCCCCCCCTCTCTGTGTGTGTTTTTTTTTTAACCTCCTCTCACTATACTGTTTTGGAGAGATTGGGGATTTACGCTCCATCTATGCTGTCTAAGAAAGTTTCATTTTCAGTAGGGGGAGAGGAAATCAAGTCATTGAGCTAGTTTTCTCCCCCATTTGTGTTTTTGCAGAATGTGGGTGGGGAAATTGGACCATCCAGGGCCACTTTTGGCCCCCTCTTGCTTTCACCATTGTAGTGTTTTTTTCAGAGTTTCTAATGTTTTCATCCTATGGGAAGTCTGTGCACATTTGCAGCCATTCTCCTCTCCCTCTTATTAAACAAAGTAATATCACTGGGATTGAATTCTTACTCCTGCTCCTAATGCAACCCATCCCAGCACATTCCAATGCTATCTCCAGCTGTCAAGCTTACCAGGCACCAGTAGCCTGGGGCAGGGACTCTCTATATTGGAAGGACAGGGAATGACGTATTGGTGGCGGAGTCGCTCTATACGTGAAAGAAGGCATTGAATCCAGCAAGCTCGAAACCCCAAAAGAGGCAGACTCCTCCACAGAATCGTTGTGGGTGGTGATACCATGCCCCAGGAGGGACTTAATACTGGGAACGATCTATCGTCCCCCTGATCAAAATGCTCAGGGAGACCTTGAGATGAGATATGAAATTGAGGAAGCATCCAAACTAGGAAATGTGGTAGTAATGGGTGACTTCAACTACCCGGACATAGACTGGCTGCATATGTGTTCCAGTCATGACAAAGAAGCAAAGTTTCTAGATATTCTAAATGACTATTCCCTAGACCAGTTGGTCATGGAACCGACCAGAGGGACGGCAACCCTGGACTTAATCCTCAGTGGGGACCGGGACCTGGTGCAAGATGTAAGTGTTGTTGAACCGATTGGGAGCAGTGACCACAGTGCTATTAAATTAAACATACATGTAACTGGCCAATTGCCAAGAAATTCCAACACGGTCACATTTGACTTCAAAAGAGGAAACTTCACAAAAATGAGGGGATTGGTAAAAAGAAAGCTGAAAAACAAAGTCCAGAGGGTCACATCACTCGAAAATGCTTGGAAGTTGTTTAAAAACACTACATTAGAAGCTCAACTGGAGTGCATACCGCAGATCAGAAAAGGTACTGCCAGGGCCAAGAAGATGCCAGCATGGTTAACGAACAAAGTCAAGGAAGCTCTTAGAGGCAAAAAGTCTTCCTTCAAAAAATGGAAGTCTTGTCCGAATGAAGAAAATAAAAAAGAACACAAACTCTGGCAAAAGAAATGCAAGAAGACAATAAGGGATGCTAAAAAAGAATTTGAGGAGCACATTGCTAAGAACATAAAAACCAACAACAAAAAATTCTATAAATACATTCAAAGCAGGAGACCATCTAGGGAGACAATTGGACCCTTGGATGATAAGGGAGTCAAAGGTGTACTAAAGAACGATAAGGAGATTGCAGAGAAGCTAAATGAATTCTTTGCATCTGTCTTCACAGTGGAAGATATAGGGCAGATCCCTGAACCTGAACTAACATTTGCAGGAAGGGATTCTGAGGAACTGAGACAAATAGTGGTAACGAGAGAGGAAGTTCTAGGCTTAATGGACAATATAAAAACGGACAAATCACCGGGCCCGGATGGCATCCACCCGAGAGTTCTCAAAGAACTCAAATGTGAAATTGCTGATCTGCTAACTGAAATATGTAACTTGTCCCTTGGGTCCTCCTCCGTGCCTGAGGACTGGAAAGTGGCAAATGTAACGCCAATCTTCAAAAAGGGATCCAGAGGGGATCCCGGAAATTACAGGCCAGTTAGCTTAACGTCTGTCCCTGGAAAACTGGTAGAAAGTATTATTAAAGCTAGATTAACTAAGCACATAGAAGAACAAGCCTTGCTGAAGCAGAGCCAGCATGGCTTCTGCAAGGGAAAGTCCTGTCTCAGTAACCTATTAGAATTCTTTGAGAGTGTCAACAAGCATATAGATAGAGGTGATCCAGTGGACATAGTGTACTTAGACTTTCAAAAAGCGTTTGACAAGGTACCTCACCAAAGGCTTCTGAGGAAGCTTATCAGTCATGGAATAAGAGGAGAGGTCCTCTTGTGGATAAGAAATTGGTTAAGAAGCAGAAAGCAGAGAGTAGGAATAAACGGACAGTTCTCCCAATGGAGGGCTGTAGAAAGTGGAGTCCCTCAAGGATCGGTATTGGGACCTGTACTTTTCAACTTGTTCATTAATGACCTAGAATTAGGAGTGAGCAGTGAAGTGGCCAAGTTTGCTGATGACACTAAATTGTTCAGGGTTGTTAAAACAAAAAGGGATTGCGAAGAGCTCCAAAAAGACCTCTCCAAACTGAGTGAATGGGCAGAAAAATGGCAAATGCAATTCAGTATAAACAAGTGTAAAATGATGCATATCGGAGCAAAAAATCTTAATTTCACATATACGCTCATGGGGTCTGAACTGGCGGTGACCGACCAGGAGAGAGACCTCGGGGTTGTAGTAGACAGCACGATGAAAATGTCGACCCAGTGTGTGGCAGCTGTGAAAAAGGCAAATTCCATGCTAGCGATAATTAGGAAAGGTATTGAAAATAAAACAGCCGATATCATAATGCCGTTGTATAAATCTATGGTGCGGCCGCATTTGGAATACTGTGTACAGTTCTGGTCGCCTCATCTCAAAAAGGATATTATAGAGTTGGAAAAGGTTCAGAAGAGGGCAACCAGAATGATCAAGGGGATGGAGCGACTCCCTTACGAGGAAAGGTTGCAGCATTTGGGGCTTTTTAGTTTAGAGAAAAGACGGGTCAGAGGAGACATGATAGAAGTGTATAAAATTATGCATGGCATTGAGAAAGTGGATAGAGAAAAGTTCTTCTCCCTCTCTCATAATTCTAGAACTCGTGGACATTCAAAGAAGCTGAATGTTGGAAGATTCAGGACAGACAAAAGGAAGTACTTCTTTACTCAGCGCATAGTTAAGCTATGGAATTTGCTCCCACAAGATGCAGTAATGGCCACCAGCTTGGACGGCTTTAAAAGAAGATTAGACAAATTCATGGAGGACGGGGCTATCAATGGCTACTAGCCGTGATGGCTGTGCTCTGCCACCCGAGTCAGAGGCAGCATGCTTCTGAAAACCAGTTGCCGGAAGCCTCAGGAGGGGAGAGTGTTCTTGCACTCGGGTCCTGCTTGCGGGCTTCCCCCAGGCACCTGGTTGGCCACTGTGAGAACAGGATGCTGGACTAGATGGGCCACTGGCCTGATCCAGCAGGCTCTTCTTATGTTCTTATGTTCTTATGTTCTCTCTTTTTAAGGACTGTTTAAGATAGAGTGTTGGACTATGATGTGGGAGACCAGGGTTCAAATTCCCACACAGCCATGAAGTGCACTGGGTGACCTTGGGCCAGTCACTGCCTCTCAACCTCAGAGGAAAATGAAAAATGGACTGCCTTCAAGTCGATCCTGACTTACGGCGACCCTATGAATAGGATTTTCATGGTAAGCGATATTCAGACGGGGTTTACCATTGCCTCCCTCTGAGACTAGTTCTCCCCAGCTGGCCAGGGCCTGCTCTGCTTGCCACAGCTGCACAAGCCAGCCCTTTCCTTGTCCGCAACTGCCAGCTGGGGGGCAACTGATCTCCTTGGGACTCTGCAGCTTGCCCACGACTGCACAGGTGGCAGGGCACGTAACCCCTGAGCCACCCACTGTGGGGGTGATCTTTAGCTGGCCCTTGACACCCAGGAGACACGAGCAGGGATTTGAACTCACAGACTCTGGACTCCCAGCCAGGCTCTTCTCTCCACTGTGCTATACTAGCTGTATCAGCCTCCGAGGAAGGCAATGATAAACCACCTCTGAATGCTGCTTACCATGAAAACCCAATTCATAGGGTTGCCATAAGTTGGGATCAACTTCAAGGCAGTCCATTTCCATTTTCAAGCAGATGCCTGAAAAGCAACTTCTAGCTGCACCATTCTCTTCCTTACATTTCCTTCCTAGTAATGCTTCTGGGCAAGGAAGGAAAGATGGTGAGGCAGCTGGAGGCCTACTCTGTTCTCCGGCATAACCAGCCACTGCTCCCCCAAATTAATGTTGTTTAAAAATTAAAACATTCAGGAGGAGAAAGGTGCCTCCACAGGCACTAAGGAAAGGGATTGGGGGTCTTCAACAGGAGTTTGACCACTGGATATTAATGATTCATTTTAATTGCAACTAGTTGCGTTTTCTAATGTCCCTTTTGCTACTTCTGGCTATTTGTGATTACAAGTTAGTGTAATATAGTGGATTTTTTTGTTTTTGATTAGATGCTTGAAGAGCCTTATTGGCAAGAAAGGAATGGGTGGGTATACATTTTTAAATACATAGATACAAAAAACACCACATCTTGAGAATCTGAACCCTGAGGTATAAATGCAGCTCTCTCTATCTGACCCTTGGGACTCTCCCTGCTCTGTGTCCTCCTTGAGGATTTCTGCATGTCTGGAATGTGTACTTGAACTGTGGTCTTAAACTGTGGCAATGCCACTTGCTTGCCTGGATGGAGGAATGTGGGTGTAAAAATCTGTGAGTTTTGTGTGGCATTTAATTGTGCCACCAGTATGATCCTGATTCAATATTCACTAATAGGCAAAAAACCTTGTGGTTTAAGAATGTACCTATAGCCCACAGATATTTCTATCAAACTTTAAAAAGCAGGGAAACTGGGCAGCTATAGTGAATGCACCAGGGGAGCAGGAGACCTGACCTCTTCTCTTGAGATATTGGACTGCCCTACAAATATGTCAAAAACTGACCATGGGGAGGAGGAAGGAGAGGGGAGAAGGGGGAAGGGGAAGGAGGGGAGGGGAAGGGGATGGGGAGGGAGGGGCAAAGGAAGGGGGAGGGAAGGGGCAGGAGGGAGGTGATATGAGGGAGAAGGGAGAAGGGAGTGTGGGTTTGATCATTTGTATATTTTTTGAGTTCAATGTGATTTATTTCTGTGCAATCATGTTTGAAAATGGAAATGGACTGCCTTTAAGTTAATCCCGACTTACGGCGACCCTATGAATAGGGTTTTCATGGTAAACAGTATTCAGAGGTGGTTTTACCATTGCTTTCCTCTGAGGCTGAGAGGCAGTGACTGGCCCAAGGTCACCCAGTGAGCTTCATGGCTGTGAAGGATTCGAACCCTGGTCTCCCAGGTCGTAGTCCAACACTGACCCAGGAGAGGGGCAGGGAGGGTAGGAAGAGGGGAAGGGGAGGAGATTGGGTGGGTGGGCACTGGGCAGAGGGGAAGCCCATTTTCAAAAGGAAAACATTGTGAACAGTATCATTGCCTTTCAATGTTTCCCCCACTTTTTTATTCTACAGCAGGCATATGTAGCCCCCCACCCAAATTTAAACCAAAGCTGTCCCTGACCACATCCACACCAGGCCTTTATTTCACTTTGGACAGTCATGGCTTCTCTGAAAGAATCCTGGGAAGTGTAATTAGTGAAGGGTGCTCAGAGTTGCTAGGAGACGCCCTGTTCCCCTCACAGACCTTCAATCAGATTGGCCTACTGTTAAACCACTCTGGCCACTGGAGCTCTGTCAGTGGAATAGGAGTCTCTTCTCAGCACCCTTCATAAACTGCACTTCCCAGGATTCTTTGCGGGAAGCCATGACTGTCTCACATGAAATCAAAGTCTGATGTGGGTGTGGCACCCTGATTAGGCAAGGCCAGCAGCTGTGAGTCTGGATTTTAGAACAGTGACAGTTGGTTCTTACTGAGCATGCCCGACACTATCAGTCAGTTCAATGCAAACATTTTATCAGCCGGGCATGTTTTTAACTTTTAAACTGTGGAAGATGAAGGTCAGAATATGGGACAAGGTCAGTAATAGGATTCCAGGTACTCTGTGAACATGGCTGATTTTTAATGAATTTCAACAGATTATGAGAACTCTGACAGACAAAAGTCCAAAAGGGTTCTTTTTAGACTTTGAACACTCGATTCTCTCTGACTGTTTTGTGTATCACCATGAAAATTTAGAGGGTTGTTAAGCATTTCTGAGTTCAGGACTATATGTTTTGTAAGGTCTTGTTTTGAAATGAGCTTATGGGAAGCATCAGAATGGCCTGGGGGTATTTTCAATCTAACATTGCAGAATGTGAAAAATCCACTCTTGTGGTTGTATAATATTTATTGGCTGATATGGTCCTAGTAATTCTGTTTCCTCCCTAGTTTAGGGATTACCATGATGATGATGATGATGATAATAATAAATTTATTAAATTTAAATCCTGCCCTTCCAAAGGGTGGCAAACAATAAGCAATAAAATAATAAAAACATCTTAAAAACAATTCCAATATAGATGCAGATAGGGATAAAGGTCTCTATACGAAAGCCTTGTTAAAAGAGGAAGATCTTCAATGAGCATCAAAAAGATAACAGAGATGGTGCCTGTCTAATATTTAAGGGGAGGGAATTCCGAAGAGTAGGTGCTACACCACTAACGGCCTGGTTCTTATGAACGAACCTCCTGATAAGATAGTAGCTGCAGGAGGCTGTCACCTGCAGAGCGCAGTGATTGACTAGGTATATAAGGGATGAGACAATCTTTCAGGTATTCTGGTCCAAAGTAGTATAGGACTTTATAAACCAAAACCAGCACTTTGAACTTACCCTGGTAGCTAACTAACATTCAGCGTGCATTCACACCATACATTTGTTCCACTATTATTCCACTTTAAACAGTCATGGCTTTTCTGGGAAGGGTTGTTTGTGAAGGGTACTGAGAGTTGTTAGGAGACTCCTATTGTTTTCACCGAGCTACAATTTCCAGAGTGGCTTAACAATCAATCCCTTTCCCCAGAGAACTCTGTGTATTGTAGCTCTGTGAGGGGAATAGGGGTCTGCTAACAATTTTCATCACACTTCACAAACTACACTTCCTAGGATTCTATAGGGAGATCCATAACTGTTTAAAGTGGGATAATAGTAGAATATATGGTGTGAATGTGGTCTCAGTGGAATTCTTTCAGTAGCAAGATAACATGTTGGTGATATTGTGCCCCAGTGAGCAGTCAAGCCATCACATTTTGTATCAACTGCAGCTTCCAGACCAACCTCAAGGGCAGCGTACATAGAGTGCATTGCAGTAAACCAGCCTGGAGATTACGAACTCATGGACAACTGGTCAAGCTATCACATTCTAGAAATGGCTGTAGCTGTCTTACGAGCCAAAGCTGGTAAAACGCAATTCTAGCCACTGAGGGCTCCAGGGCCTCTAGCAACAGAGATGGGTCCAGGGCCATCCCAGATATGAACCTGTTCTTTCAGGGGAAGTATGCCCCATCCAAAGCAGGCAATTGACCAATTATCCAGATTTGGGAGCCACTCACCCCCAGTGCCTCCTGTCTTGCCAGGATTCAGAGTTCAGTTTTTTTACCCTCATCCAGCCCACCACTGAGTCCTGGCACTGGTCCAGGGCTTGCATAGGAGGTAATAGGATATTACCAAGAAATAGAGCTGGGTATCATTATTGTATTGATGACATCTCACCCCAGATCTCCTTATGACTGCTCCCAATGGCTTCATATAGATGTTAAATAGCGTTGGGGACAAGATGGTACCCTGCGGCACCCTACAGTACAACTGCCAGGAGGTTGAATCACCCAGTGCTATTCTCTGAAACTTACCCTGGAGATAGGATTGGAACCACTGTACCCATCTGGCTAAGTTGGCTCAGAAGCATACCATGGTCAATGGTGTCAAAAGCCACTGAGAGGTCAAGTAAGAATAACATAGTCACATTCCCCCTGTCCCAGTATAGGTCATCCAGGATGACCAAGGCCAATTCAGTCCCATAACCAGGTCTGAACACAGATTGAAATGGGTCAAGTTAATCTGTTTCATCCAAGAGTACTTGCAATTGTTGCCCCACAGCCCTCTTGATCACCTTCCTTAAAAAGCAGGTATTTGTGAACAGCTAGTAGCTGTCACAAAACAATGGGTCCATGCAGAGAACCACAAACCATTGTAAAGGTCAGATCACTGCCTTTTTCAGGATGTCTGGGACCACTCCCCCCTGCAAGGATATGTTGACTACATCCTGGATCCACTTGGACATATCCCCTCAGCAAACTTTAATAAGCCAAGAGGGGAAAGGGCTGAGGAGACACGTTGCTGGCCCCATCATACTAAGGATCTTGTCCACATCATCAGGCAATATCAATTGAAACTAATCCCAAGAAGCTGCAGAAATGTTGCACTGGACACCTCTGGAGACTGCAGTTAATGTGGATGTGACACCAAGATTGCTGGGAAGCCAACCAACTTTACTCTCAGAGTGCCTGGCAAACAATTCTGAATGGTCTAAAACTCGATTCCCTGTAGTAGATATTAACAGATAGACAAAATTGGCAGAAATTGACACAGTCATTACATCCTATCCCCGCTTCACTCACTCTTCCCACTCACATCTTTGTTGTTATGTGCCTTCAAGTCCATTACGACTTATGGCGACCCTATGAATGAGTGACCTCCAAGAGCATCTGTCATGAACCACCCTGTTCAGAACTTGTAAGTTCAGATCTGTGGCTTCCTTTATGGAATCCATACATCTCTTGTTTGGGCTTCTTTTTCTACTGTTTTCCCCAGCGACATTGTATTTTCTAGTGAATCATGTCTTCTCATTATATGTCCAATATCCCTCACCATATTAACCACCCCAGCAATTAACTCTACATATCTGAATTGCTCCAGCCCATCCAAACCTTTCCCCAAGAAAGAACTTTGATCTGAGATAGGGTGCTAAACTCAGGCAAGTTTTACCGGTTTACCCCTTACTGTGCCCTTTACGAATATAACCACCAAGTTTGCCAAATTGTGCTACCGTTTCCTTTAGAAGGAATGTGCCTCACCCTTTTTTTGATAACTTTGCTTGTTTGAGCACAATAGTGGGGCTATCTTCTTCTGCTGATCACTGGATTCTGCATTTAAAGTATGATTTTCAATTTTGCTCTTGGATGTTTTGCAATAATTGGTGATTGCCTTTCCAGGTTCTGTCGTAGGGCTAAGTTTAGACAAATGGGCTTTTAGTGAGAAAGAACTTGGAGCTTGCAGATTGGACTACCATCACTATTCAGTGACATCACCACTCACTATTTATTTATTTAAATACTTCTAATCCTGCTCTTCAGAAAAAAAAAGTTACAATTATGCCAGATGTATGTATTTGTAATGAAATGTTTGGTGTTTCTGTTTTGGTTTTAATATATTTCATAAGGCTAGTTGTCTGAGGAAAATGGAAAAAGTAAAATTGCAATGAGTTAGGAGTGAGACATTTCTGGGCAGTCTTGGCAACTGTTGCCAAGAGAACTGGAATGCTGGGAAAGTGATAGTTGAGGCAGTTAGTCCAGGGAGAGAGTGGAAGACGAGAAGGAATGGTGGGCTACCGAGCAAGAAGGCAGTGCTGTTGTGAGTTTGTGAAGTATTTCTGGTGAGGGGAGACTGTGATTAAATTGGGAGTGGCTGTGGCAGAACAAAACCGACGGGCATTCAGCAGCCCGCAGTGCCAAGGAGCAGCACAAGAGCATCACCTCAGGCAACTCTGTGGCATCAGAAGGGGCTTGATGGGGGACAGAATTGCAGTGATAGTTGATCATACCAGAAAGGATAAAGCCTTGTTAAGTTTTTATAAGCTGGAGAAGTTATCTCTTCCCTTGTTTATAATAGAATTGTTTATAATAAAATATAACAACAAAGATATTATAACAAAACATAATCAAAACCAAATCAAATACCTGAAGAGCATAAGGTGGACGTTGTCCTGGGGCCACTGGAGGGGTCAGCATGAAGGGAGGCAAAAGGATCCAGAATATAGGGCAACAGTTGCATTAATCTTTTAAGAATTTATTCTCCCATAAAACTCTTGTTCAAATACAAGGGTAGTTCTTCTTTTGCAAACAGGGTATAGATGAATCTCTGCATAATTTTATTGATAGGTTAGAGGAACAGGCCCAGGCTATTGAACCATCTAGAACCTGGTAGTGTGAATGTGAAAGAAAAGTTAAAGGGTGACGCCATTGAAAAAAATGAGGATTGATCCTCTTAGTGGGCAATTTTCGTTACACAGAACGCAGCACCCGGGAGAAAGCTGCTGGAACTTTCAGCAACAGGCCTCGCAACTGTGGAAGTGGGAGTCCAGGTCTAATAGGACAGAACTGGTCTCATCTTTGGAAGCTTGCACCCAGGTATAGAAGGTAGGTAGTGAAGGAAAGAAGGAGACAGAGTTAAAGGAAACTATGAATGTAATTGAGAAGAAATTTAAGGAGCTGGTGACAGATCTAAATGCAGAAAACAAGTGGCAGAGGGAAACTATTGGTTGGGCAGAGAGTACAAACAAGGGGTTTCTAGGGATTTTCCTGCATTCAGCTAGAAATGGGATGAATACAGTCATTTCATTTGTCACTGATGCAAAGAGCTGGGACATATAGATTGGCAATGCAGGATCCAGTTACACTCTTCCACCCTGCGTTCAGTGGGAACACCTGACTTCTCAACAGAGCAGGTGGTAGCCTTGACTCCCTTTTCTTCCCTCATCCTTTGCAGCCTGATGTAATGGCTGCTGCCAGGTTTCAGCTGATCAAGGGAGGAGCTTAGCTTCTCAGCAGAGCAGGTGGTAGCCCTCATCTTTCACAGTGATGTCCCCATATCTCCTAACTAATAATTGTGTTAGTTCTCAAGATGGTACCATGCTTGCTCCTTAAAGGTACAAAAGCACAGATTTATGACATACTGTCCCAAAATATTTTTAGATGTGAAGAAAGGTTTACCCATCTAAAGTAGTAGTTCCATTTTTCCCATGCCTATCAGTAGCCTCTCTGCCCCACACTGCAAACTGCTTTTAAACTCCCCCAAGCAAAACTTTGAGCTATTTTGGAAAACCAGTATATAATTATTTTAATTAAATTAACAACAACAACAACAGGTTTATCATGTTGTGCTAAGGGATTTCCATGTTCATTCAAGTTCCAAAATGCCATGAAATTACAGCTGTTAAGGGCCGTGCCCTAAATGGACAGGTTATTTAGGCAATATGGATATAGTATTGTTATCCTGTGGTTAGTTCCTTGGAGCTGGATGGCTCAGATTTGTCTGTTCACTGGAATAGACACATGGAGCCTATGCAGGTGAAGTTATCATGCAGTTGAAGCTACTGTTCCATGTTACAAGTACCCAACTGCCAACCAATACCATTCATGTGTGTGTGTTATGTGCCTTCAAGTCAATTATGATTTATGGCGACCCTATGAATCAGCGACTTCCAATAGCATCTGTTGTAAACTACCCTGTTCAGACCTTGTAAGTTCAGGTCTGTGGCTTCCTTTATGGAGTCAACCCATCTCTTGTTTGGTCTTCCTCTTTTTCTACTCCCTTTTGTTTTTCCCAGCATTATTGTCTTTTCTAGTGAATCATGTCTTCCCATTATGTGTCCAAAGTATGATAACCTCAGTTCCATCATTTTAGCTTCTAGTGATTGTTCTGGTTTAATTTGTTCTAACCCTCAATTGTTTGTCTTTTTCGGGGTCCATGGTATCTGCAAAACTCCCCTCCAACACAACATTTCAAATAAGTTGATTTTTCTCTTACCCACTTTTTTCACTGTCCAACTTTCACATCCATACGTAGAGATCGGGAATACCATGGTCTGAATGATCCTGACTTTGGTATTCAGTGAGACATCTTTGCATCTGAGGATCTTTTCTAGTTCTCTCATAGCTGCCCTCCCCAGTCCTAGCCTTCTTGTGATTTCTTGACTATTGTCTCCATTTTGGTTAATGACTGTGCCAAGATATTGATAATCCTTGACAAGTTCAATGTCCTCATTGTCAACTTTAAAGTTACATAAATCTTCTGTTGTCATTACTTTACTCTTCTTGATGTTCAGCTGTAGTCCTGCTTTTGTACTTTTCTCTTTAATTTTCATCAGCATTCATTTCAGATCATTACTAGGTTCTGCTAGTAGCATGGTATTGTCCGCATATCTTAAATTATTGATATTTCTTTCCCCAATTTTCACACCTTCATCTTGATCCAAACCCACTGTCCGTATATGTTCTGCATATAGATTAAACAAATAGGGTGATAAAATACACCAGTGTCTCACACCCTTCCTGATAGAGAACCAATTGGTTTCTCCATCTTCTGTCCTTACAGTAGCCTCTTGTCCAGAGTATAGGTTGCATATCAGAACAGTCAGATGCTGTGGCATCCCCATTTCTTTTAAAGCATTCCATAGTTTTCTGTGATCTACACAATCAAAGGCTTTGCTTTAATCTATAAAGCACAGGGTGATTGTCTTCTGAAATTCCTTGGTCCATTCCATTATCCAATGTATGTTTGCGATATGAGCTCTGGTATCTCTTGCCTTGCTAAATCCAGCTTGGATGTCTGGCATTTCTCACTCCATATATGGTAAGAGCTGCTGTAGAATCTTGAGCATTACTTTACTTGCATTGGAAGGCAATAGTTCGATAATTACTGCATTCCCTGGGATCCCCTTTGGAATTGGGATGTATATTGAACGCTTCCAGTCTGTGGGCCATTTTCTTTTTCCATATTTCTTCAAAATATTCTGTCAAAATTTGGAGAGATTCCATTTCAGTAACATAGCAACTCTATTTGCATGCCATCTGTTCCTGGTGATTTTTCTTCCAAGTATTTTAAGAGCAGTTTCCACCTCACATTCTAAAATTTCTAGTTCTTCATACGGTTCCTCCATGAATGAACCTGTCATCCTTGCATCTCTTTTATATAATTCTTCAGTGTATTGCTTCCATCTTCCTTTTATTTTATCTTATAATCTTTTATTTTATAGTGTGTTCCCCTGTTAATTATTCAACATCCCTTCTCACTATTAAAGCAACCCCATTTCTTAATTTCTCATTTCCTGCATAAAATATTTTGTAGTTGCCTGATTAAAAGTGTCCCATTCCCATCCATTTTAATTCACTCACACCAAGTATTATAATGTTGATGCTTTCCATTTCTTGCTTGACAATTTCTAACTTTCCCTGGTTCATGCTTCTCACATTCAATGTTCCTATTGTGTGCGTTGTACCAGTGGCGTCACTAGGGTTGGTGTCACCCAGTGCGGTAACTCATGGTGTCACCCCATGGACCTCCTCCCATACCAGACCATACAGAATCCTTAGTAATGTTTTTTGTACTAATGTTACTCGTAAATCGTAATTCCCGTATAACACTGAATGTAATAGCACACACACACACACACACACAGAGAGCCAGCTGTGGGATCGTCACACAAACAACCTAGAACATTTTTTCCCTTTCACAAGGACATGCAAAAGATTGAACTCAGGACCTTCTGCATGCAAAGCACGTGCTCAGCCTACCACTGAGATATAGGGTAGAAAAGCACTCACTGGTCTGCTGGCCTGGGGATAATTCTGAGGGCCAGTTAGAGAGGCTTGGAGGGCCACATTTGGTCTCTGGGCCTAAGCTATCCTCCCCCCCCCCATTCTAATGAGCAGCTACAAGTGAAACAGGGCAGGGGGTGCAGAAATCCTGATTCAATAGGTCCCCTTCCCTAGTCTGCACAGTTTTGTTTTGGCTTCAGAGGATCTCCAAATCAAGGATTACAGGGACAGAAGAGGCAATGTCATTTCCACACAGAATTGAACGGAAACCTATCTTTTTTTGAGAAATTAAGCACTGGGGATCATATTGCGCCAAGTCTAACAGCAATGGTAAATTTCTATTAAAAAAAAGTGCCAAAGCTCACGGGTGCTTGCTAGCTCTGTACCCCTAAACCAAGGGATTTTCTCAGTTTGCATAAAGATTTTGTGTGGTTTGGGGACATGGGAAGCTGTAGCCTTTCTTGTGGGAGTTCTATGCAAAAAGAAATATCTAAGGGCCATTGTGCTTACGACACTAAATAATAATTATAACAATAATAATAAGAATGATGATGCAGGCTGTGAAGGAAGACCATTCTGCCACACAAAGAATTTATTTCTTTAAAAGATATGTATACTCTGTCCTTCAGAATAAATGTTCCCAATCCCTGGCAGTTAACATGTAGTAACAATTCTCCTTGCCGTTTGGTGGGGTGACACACATGACTAAAGTCTTACCTCTAAAGTGCTCCTATAACTGTAAGGACTACCCTGAAAGAATCCTGGGAACTGTAGCTTGTTAAGGGTGCTGGGAACTGTAGCTCTGTCAGGGGGGGTCTGATAACAATTCTCAGCACCCTTAAGTAACTACAGTTCCCAGGATTCTTTTGGGAAAGCCACGACTGTTAACGTGGCACACGAGTGCTTTAAATATGTGGTGTGGATATGACCCAAGCTATCCTAGAAGAGCACACCCTAAGACTTAACTGGCCATCTGTATGGGCCGTATGGCTGCAGTGCTTTGTATCCACATTAATGCAAAGAGAGACCAAATCTACCTGACTTCCTGGACAGCAGTCTTGTGCACGTTTTCTTGAGAAGCCAAGCGGGCTTTCTTCCGAGTAAACTTGCACAGGCAGATCGCTCTGCAAATGAAAATGTGCCGACTGTGCTCAGGTGCAGCAGCCTCTAGCCTAGCCTGGGCTGGTAAC
Source organism: Rhineura floridana (assembly GCF_030035675.1). Lineage (NCBI taxonomy): Eukaryota > Metazoa > Chordata > Lepidosauria > Squamata > Rhineuridae > Rhineura > Rhineura floridana. The sequence goes on from NC_084490.1 coordinate 71,843,498, forward strand.
AGGCTACAACGCTGCTGTTCCCGTGCCCCGCCCTTCTCTCCCATATTGTTGTGGCCACCGGTGCTCTCTCTACCGCATGCGCCTTGAAATTCCTTCGCTTTTTGCAAACTTTCCAACTCCATGCCGCCCCGGGCCAATGGCGAGACGAGCTACAGGAAACCGCGAAAGGCTAAGCCAATCAGAAGAGGCATGGGGGGACGACACAAATTAAATCGGGGCGGGTAGAAGAGTCCTTAACGAATTAAAAAGTTGAAGCGTGTAACAACAGCCAATGGTGGAAAGGTGCACAAGAATTTTCTTTTCTCCTCCTCCATCCGCTTGTTTTCCCACGTGCGATAGTCAAAGTTGGGCTTTTGAAGAAGAAGCCAGTCTGTGTCCCAGTGATTAAATCCCTGAGGCCCCGCCCCACGGGAGATCATCCAGCCCATCTGCGCCCTTACCTCACGCCTCTGTGTTAGTGCGCATGCCGCGTGGGCAGGGCAGCTCTCCCCTGCTTCCTGGTGCCTAGGGGCGGGGCGGCTCTGGGTGTCACCCCCCTCCATGGTGTCACCCGGGTGCGATCTGCACCCCCCGCACCCCGCTGGTGATGCTCCTGCGTTGTACAACTCCGGACTCTCCTTTTGCATCTGTGCACATCAGCCTCTGGGTTTCCTTTCGGCTTTGGCTTTGACCCAGTGGCATCATTAGTCACAGCACTACTCGTACTTGTCTGTTGTTCTTCCCTAGTAGTAGCTCGCTGAGTGCCATCTGACCTGGGGGTCTCATCTTCCAGCACTATCCCAAGTTGCATTTTGGATAGTCGATTCATAGGGTTTTCATGGTAAAAGGTATTCAGAGGTGGTTTACCATTGCTTTCCTCTGAGTCTGGATGCATCCTAATCTGGTGTCTCAGTTTTGACCATCCTAGAGGGGGGATACCATCCATACTGAATGATAGAGTTCATAAGGTACGTTGATGGTCATCTAGTCAAACCCCCAGCACAGTTAAAGCATCTTTCCTTTTAGCAAATGAAGTGAGAGAATGGACAAGACAGAGACTCATGTGCTAGTGTCAGCATGATGTCATGTAATATTGTGCATTATTGTGTACTCCAAATTTGGAGCAGCATTATGGCAGTAGTTTTTTGTGCCAGGATCCAGCTCTATAATATGCAAACTATGAACAAATATCATATTTGAACTTCTAAATGAGTCACCAGATCACTTTGTGGAATAGGTTTTCAGTTCAGAGTGCACCCTCCTTGCAAGGCTCTGAGCCCCAAAATGGTTTTATTTATTTATTTAAAGAGCAGACATGCCATTTAAGAATAGAATATCAGTTCTTGTGTACTGATGTTTGAATTCTCATACCTTGCCATGGAATTTGTTCCTCTTGAAGCTCTAAAGCCATTTTTTTCTTCCCTCACAGGCGATATTATGATTGAGATTGGGATTACAATCAGTTGTAATATACATTGTCTTACCTAATTACTTAAAATGCAAGACTTTCAATTAACTGGCCAATGACACAGACTGACACTGCAATATTACTGATAGCTACTCTGCACTAACCTCAGTCCTTACATGTGGTTTATGTTTGACTAAGTTTGTGTAGTTACAATGCAATCAATAAACTATGAAGTCCAACACTTGAAATTTTCCTGTTTCATAAACTCAAAAAGTATTTAAAAGTGAGGCACTCTATGTATCTAATCCAGTGAATAGTCAAATTTATCCACCCCTATGCCACTAATAGCCATCCAGTTCCAAAGTAGCAGTGAAGCTGGAATTAACTACAGGATAGGATTATATATCAATATTGTCTAAGTAAGGGCATGGCCCGCAGCAGCTGTAATAGTATTATCATGCAGATCAATTAAACCAGCTTCTCAATGTAATTGGAAATAACCCTGAGAAAAGTTGGATTTCTGTGGTGTTTGAAGTTAAACAAAACCATAGCCTAAGTGGGCTTTCTTATTTAGTATATAAAAGTATCAGTCAACCACATTAAAATCTCTTTTTAATAACACATAATTAATGTGGAAATGGTAGTTTCAGATGTTGGCGCCCAGTAACCTAGTTACCATTCTGAATGAACTTGTGTTGTTTAATGTGAATAATTTTGCTCAATTCAGGGAATGGGAAAAGAGAGGGTGTTTGCTTAAAGATATGCAACTGCATCAAGTGGTGCATTTCCCTAACATTTGATAAGCACTCTTTGCGTGTGATTCTGTAGACAACTGTGGATCCACTTAATAGTTGTTCCATTCAGCCCACATTTAGCTAGCTTACTAATTAGAATATGTTGGGGCACTATGTCAAACTCTTTGCTGAATCAAGATACATTATGTCCACAGCATTCCCACAGTCTACCAGGGAAGTTACCCAATAAAAAAATGAGATAAAATTAGTTTGGAAGGATTTGTTCCTGACAAATCCATGTTGGCTTCTCGTAATCACTGCATTGCTTTCAAGGTGCTTACAGACTGACTGCTTTATAATGTGCCCCAGGATTTTCCATTTCTAGTGATTGAATGGTGACGTTTCCACAGGTTTTATAGATCTTTGGAGGTGAAACGTAAAGAATGGGATGCTCTTGACATTGGTGCAGTCTTTAAATCTTTAGCTTACATTATTAATCAGAGATGCTATAAATTTGGAAATAAAAACTAAATTACTAGCCAATGCACTCAAAAGGAAACTGATTCAGCAGTGAATAATCTTCATCAAATTGGGGCAGGGAAGAGGACATTCAATGCTTGGGGAATCAGCATTACTTTCATTAGCAGGAGGGAATTTACTGGACTGGTCCAGGGAATGGTTAATGTCTCACTAGGGAAGGAGTTGTCCTGCACTTTGAAATAAATGGTGGTGCAGCTCCTTTTGAAGAGGTTGTTATTCAGTCCAGAGGTTATCGAAAACTACCTCCCAGTCTCTAATATTCCTTTTCTGGGCAGGGTGATTGAGAAGGTGGTGGCCAGCCAAGTGCAGGTAAGCCTGAAGCAAATTATTTTAGACCAATTTCAGTCTGGTTTGGGGTCCATTTTTATTAATGAAACAGCCTTGATCTCTCTGATGACCTTTATCTGGAGAGTGATGGGGGAGTGTGACTGTGTTGGTTCTCCTTGATCTCTCAGTAGCTTTTAACATTGACCATGGTGGGGGTGGTGACGTCACCCAACAAAGATGGCATCTTAGGTCTGCTCTCCACTACTCCTGGCACTAATTCTTAACCTCTCCCTCTTGGGTAAGATCACCTGAATGAAGATAGTGGCCTAGTTCTTGTTCCAATTATCACTAGTTCCTGTAGGTAGAACAATAATGACACAAGGGCAGAAACTATTTAATACATTTATTCACATGAATAAAAGAGCCAGATTGGCATTAAATGTCCATCAAATCTAAATACAGTAGGTGAGGTTTTCCATACCTCCAATTCCCATTATGTTTCTTTTCAGATTAAGCAATCTGCTTAAGCCTTGGGTCAAATTGGAGGCCAGTAACTGGAATGGCACTTTGGCTCAGACAATTTCCCTTTTTGCCCTCTTCCCATAAGAAATGAAAAAAGGTTGAGAACTTTTGTTCGTTTGTTTTTGGCCTGCTTGTTGATGACATGGTGAAAATCATTATGTTTCTCTTACCCCATCATCCCCCTTTTTATTGTCATGATAGAAAGGCACTTGGTAGAATTTAAAAGACAGGTGGTGGTTACTGGGAGATTTCTATCATGGTAGTTTTTCAGAAGAGCAGCCCCAAGACAAGTTGGAGGGGACTCAGCAACTTGGTTGTCTATTCAGTAAGTCAGATTCATTACTTTATCTCAAATGGGCCGGCTAAGGATCTATCACTGCTGGGTTCAGTTGATAACTGCGAAGAAGCCATTTTGGCAATTAAGCAACATATAAATAAATAGTGATAATAATGTGTGAACTATGGACTCCAGAAATACATGCCTTCAAACAGGCTGGTACAATCCCTGCAGAAAGGTGCTAGGACCACATTTTAAAATATCTAAAAATTCTACAAATGTCACAATGGATACTGGGGCACAACTATTGGATTCAAGAGATGCACATTAGCATCATCTGTGATATTGCATGATATCCTGAGGTTTGCTCCTCAGATTGTGCAATGCAGCCATTTGGGCAGCAAAATGGAACAGCTGAAAACTGGTTCTGGAGCAGACCCAGATTAAGTGGTTTACAAAAAGGTATGACATCTAAACTGCTGTTTCCACCAGAGGAGCTATTTTTCAATACTAGCACAATGAAGATTTGCCAGAAACACTCACAGCAGACAAAGCCTGAAGCAGTTCATTTCACCCTTTCTTTGGTGCTTCTGTGAATGAATTGAGCACCAATGCATGAGCTCCAGCAAAGCACTCAAGGCAGAGCCAAACTAAGGAAAAAGCAACTGAAGACCTGGAGTGCTCCTTTCTCAAAGAAAAGGCAGTTGCTAGGGAAGATAAAAATCTCTCCAGGAACAGCATACTGTCATCAACTCAAAGCCCTCACAGAAGCTGAGCTTCTTATGTTCGCTGCAGTAAAAGCAACAGCACATAGAACAACATCTTACCATGCGAGGTTTTGTCAAACAGCCCAAGGCCACAGAAAGTCTCTGGCTTAAGCCTGCTCAAAAAAGTTTTCCCCCAGTCCAAACAGCTGCCCTTAAGCCCCGTATCAAATATGTATTTGATGATAATATAAAGTATAATAAATAAATAATAGCATTATACTTTTTATATTTTTAATAATATAAAATATGTATTTTATAACTACTATTTATTATGGGGCATAGTTGTGGTTAAGGGAAGTTGGTTAAATTGCGTCCCACTATTATAATGAGAAATTGGGGCTGGGAGGGGTTAGGTAATTAAAAATGGTTCAACAGACTGGTTTAAAACTTGGGAGTGCAAGAGAGGTTTGTTTGAGGATGGTCTATGGTGAATTTGGGGTGGCAAATATAAGAAATTGCTTATTTTGAATTATTTAAATGTTGGATGAGAAACTGGCATGTTGACATTTTATCAGAAAGGCACTCTTCAGGCCAATTTTAGTCAATGGGCTTGCTTGATCTACTGTTGCTAGTGGTTTCTGGCCAATCTGGAAGTGTAGAAGCTTGTTGTTGCTAGGCAAGATTTTCACAAACAAGGCTTCAGCTTTGAAGAGTTTATATTCAGGTAGGCCAACAAGTTAGAAGTTTGTATGGAAGGAAATGGGAAGAAGAAAACACCGGAGGAGGAACTGGGGTGGGGAAGTGGAGACCAGAGGTACAAGCAATAAATATTATAGGGTATATACAAAATATTCTGTCAGCAAGTGTCAAAATAATATAACATTCAGAATGTTTCCCTTTCTGTATAGGGAGTCCCATGGATATAAGTCCAAATGTTCAGTCAGTAAACAACAAAATGAGACTTCCATCTAATTCCACTATCAACAAGCTCATATTTGCAGACAAGCCAGAGAAAGGATATTGTCCATCCTCGATTTATATAAGAAACAAACCTTTGCCATATGACCTAAAATGCACCAGATGTCTAGTGTTCTCAGATATTTTTGTGCCATAATGTTAATGTCTGTCCCTTAAGGATTTCCATGTTTACTGATAGATGGGCTGCAACATTGAGAGAGATAAGCAATTCTGTAAATTTAATGTCAGTATTAGGACCCTCAAGTATAGAAAATAGTAGCAATTGAGGAATAAATTCATAGAATCATAGAACAGTAGAGTTCAAAGGGGCCTATAAGACCATCATGTACAACCCCCTGTGCAATGCAGGAATTCAAATCAAAGCATTCCTGACAGATGGCTGTCCAGTTGCCTCTTGAATGCCTCCAGTGTCAGAGAGCCTACAAGAAGTTTGTCTTGTCTATCCCTATCCACATGGTGGATTTCCTGGAGAGAGAAAAAGCTTACATTTCCTAATGTATTTGGAGACCCTCCTTCCCTTCAGCATATCTCCCAGAGCAACCATCTTGAACTCAGCTGTTCAATATTTTGGGGTTGCTTGACAGAATCTGGTTGTCTCACCTCAAAAAGGATATTGTAGAGTCAGAAAAGGGCAACCAAAATGAGTAAGGAGCTATAGCAGCACCCCTTTGAGGAAAAGTTACAACATTTGGGGCACATGATCAATGTGTATAAAATTATACATGATGTGGAGAAAGTGGATAGAGATTTTTCTCATTTTCAGTTCTAGAACTCAGGGACATTCAAGTGAAGCTGAAGATTCGGGACAGACAAATGAAAGCACAAGACAAGGAAGTCCACAGAAGAATGTGAGAAGAACGTGGACTAGATGGTCCTTTGCCCTAATCCAGCAGCCTCTTGGGGGATAAATAATCTTTTTATTTAGATTCTTTTTCAAATGTGTGCCTAAACTTTCCAGAATAGATAACAATGAGATTAGCCCAATTGTGCTCTTCATACATATACATTATTTTCTGAATCAAACTTAATATTGTAAAACAAACCGAAAATGAATTGAAAAGAAAAATTAAGGTATATTGATATACTAACTGGAATGTTTCCCTTGCAGCTCAGGTTTGTAACCAATGCATTTTAATACATTTGTATAGATATTCAAGTATACATCTCAAATTAGATTTCATCCTCACGTGGATGCTGGTGAAAATAACAATATCGTGTTCATAATAATATAACGCACTATAAAGTGATAGAACAGTAGTTTATTCTCTTTTGTTTTGTTTGCCCTTCCAATGGGAGGGAATTAACTTGCACCACTTCTAAGGAGCTTTTTGGAGGAGTGCCAGGGAAACAAGTAGCCCTAGTGTTCTGCAGATCCACAACCTTGTGAGCCGCCTTGAGGGCCTTAGGCGGCATAGAAATAGAATAAATAAACAAATAAATAATTGTCAGATACTAATGATTCAAATCTTCCTTTCTTTCCTAGGTATGCTAACTGACTATATAAAGCATAGCCAACACAAAGACTCGAAATGCATTGTTCTCAGAATTCGTACAAGTCACTAATGAGTATAAGCTGAAGGTGGAGATTTGGCATTTTGCCTTTGGTTCACGTACGTACACAATAAAGTCATCCCAGACTGGAAGAAATATGTCTGTTGTTTTCTGTCCACTTGCTAGTCTTTGTCTCTGTCAGTTTTTTCTAGTGACTTTCCAAACTTTAGAATACCATGTGTTCAGACTGGCTCCCTTTAAATCCTTCCAAGATCTGGCAATGACTGCTCTAGCCACTGTTAAATGACATATCAAGTCTTTATTCTTCAGGCTCTTGTTCTGATTGGTATATATGTTAAGAAGTGCCAATTGCTATACAATGTTCTGAATTTATTTTATTTATTTTATTTTATTTATTTATTAGATGCATATCCCGTCCTTTCTCCCTTTCTTGCCCAGGGCGGCAAACAAAAGCACTAAAATCACTTTAAGACATCATAAAAGCAGACTTTAAAATATATTAAAACAAAACAACTATTAAAAACATATTAAAATAAAATATCTTTAAAAACATGTTTTAAAAGCTTTAAAAACAGCTATTTTTTAAAAAGTTTAAAAACATTAAAAAACACTTCCAACACAGATGCAGACTGGGATAAGGTCTCTATTTAAAAGGCTTCTAAATTTCTAAAAAGCAACAACAAAAAGAGGCTAGCATCCAAACCAGGAAAAAGAAGGAGGGGCCAAGATGCTGGAAAAATAGAAATTTATTGTATTATGAGCCCAACGAGTTTCAGCCAATTAATCGTTTGAAATGCAATTTGACATTTGACCACGTCACCAACATATTGCAAAAAAGCATAACAAATCACTGGCACATTATACATCATATTCCTGGTTGTCATGAACAACCCCTTATCTCTTTCAAGAGAACCAGGAATTTAAGAGACATCCTGATTAAAAGTGAATTTAGGGATAACATTCATAAGAACATAAGAACATAAGAAGAGCCTGCTGGATCAGGCCAGTGGCCCATCTAGTCCAGCATCCTGTTCTCACAGTGGCCAACCAGGTGCCTGGGGGAAGCCCACAAGCAGGACCCGAGTGCAAGAACACTCTCCCCTCCTGAGGCTTCCGGCAACTGGTTTTCAGAAGCATGCTGCCTCTGACTAGGGTGGCAGAGCACAGCCATCACGGCTAGTAGCCATTGATAGCCCTGTCCTCCATGAATTTGTCTAATCTTCTTTTAAAGCCGTCCAAGCTGGTGGCCATTACTGCATCTTGTGGGAACATTCATCCCATCACAAACACCCTGCCAGGCACTAGTGCACCTAGGGGTCATCACCCCTGTGGACACTGTGCCTATTGCAGGTTTACATGTTAAATCATGGAGTTTGTTAACCCTATTAATCAAAAAAAGGACACTTTGAACCATTTCTCAACATGCAATACTGCCAGAGTTATTTATGTTATTCAGTGTGGATGTTTGAAACTATATATTGGACAGATCTCTAGAATTGTTAAAACACACATAGGGGAACACCTGAGCAATATTAGGAACAAGAGGTCTGGAGCCCCCTTAGTGGAGCATTTCAATAACTGCCAACACTCTATTGCCAAGCTAAAATTTTGGGTCTTAAAAAAAGTATGTGGAGGGAACAATGACATTTTACTGAGGAGAGAGATATGGATATTGAATTTGAAGACCATGACCCCTAATGGTCTAAATGAGGAGCTTGAATTTTTTCCTCTACTATGAAATTCAGTAAATATCCATGGTCCCTTACTTGTTTTCCACCCACAGGTGGTTGTCATTCAGCAATAAGGAATAAACTTAAGTGATTCCACCAGTATCCTATTTCTGGTTGCTTGTATATACTCATGCCTAATGTTCTGCTTTTTGAGGCGTTTATACTGTTGTAAGCATCTGTCATGAACCGCCCTGTTCAGATCTTTTAAGTTCAGGTCTGTGGCTTCCTTTATGGAATCAATCCATCTCTTGTTTGGCCTTCCTCTTTTTCTACTCCCTTCTGTTTTCCCCAGCATTATTGTCTTCTCTAGTGAATCATGTCTTCTCATGATGTGTCTAAAGTATGATAACCTCAGTTTCATCATATTAGCTTCTAGTGACAGTTCTAGTTTAATTTGTTCTGTCACCCAGTTATTTGTCTTTTTTGCGGTCCATGATATGCGCAAAGCTCTCCTCCAACACCACATTTCAAAGGAGTTTATTTTTCTCTTATCCATTTTTTTCACTGTCCAACTTTCACATCTATAAATACACCTATACAGTGTGTGTAATGCATGACATGGTCCAGAAGGTTAATTAAAGATCTACATCAAGTTCATTCCCATGTCAGGGATCCTGGGTCCCTCTGCCTCACCTGTATAAACACAGGCTTTAGGCATCTGTGCTTCACAAATTTTCCACTGCCACCAATTCACTCAGAATACTTTCAACATCCTTGTGTATAGTAGGCTTTAGGCATGGACACCAACGCTAGAGGCAGTTTAAACCTTAAACTAAGATTGTATGTTTATTAAGGGGATACTATTTATATATGGGAATGCTGCTACTTATACTGGGACTTTAAGGTGCTTGCTGACAGTTTCTGAAGACCCAAGAGACACCATTACTGACACCAGCCTCTAAGTGGCTTTCCCTGAGGCCAATTTCCCTAAAACTCCATCCCAGCCAAATACTTCTACAACACACTTCAGCTATGGGGGACAACCTGTCTCTGTACTTTAAAGCTCCTCTGGTTGTCCTCCTAGCTGTTTGGACAGTTTAGCCAACCTTAAAAACCCACTTGTGTCACTTTCCTCTGATAATATCTTTACATAGGGCAGGCTCTCAGATTAGCTCCCTTACCCTGATTTTGCCCAGACAAGTATTACCAACACACTGAGCTCAGTATGTCCCTCAGCTATTCTCTGGTCTTATTCCTCACCCTGCTCTCATGAACCAACTTTCTATCTCCTCAACACCCAACTTACTCCAACCAACCACCATCAACTGAAAGTCAGCCAATCAAAGCCTGCTGTCTCCCAGACCAATCAGAATGGATTTACCTGATCCAGGCCCATCTAATACATTCTCAAAGCGATCATACCTCTCTCGTCTCAGAACCTGTCACTAAACAACCACTGCTAAGCATGCTTGTAACAATGTAACAACACAAGGCCTCATAACAGTCACAGAAGTCACAGAATATTTTTTCTTCTAATACAAACATAAATAGCCATATGAGAGAGAAAGCATTTCTCCACACCTCCTCCCAAAGATCTGATTTGCAGACATTCTTTGTTAGCAGTATGTCTCTGCATCAGGACCTGTGGTTCTCCAGATGTTATTGGACAACTCCCATTATCCCTGACCATTGGTCATGCTGGTTGGAGCTGATAGGAATTTATAGAAAAGCAGAGAAAGAAAAAGAGAAAGCAGGTGCCTAGTACATTAGAAGAAATTAAGACTTTTTAAACCAAAGAATTGAAAGATTTTGAAGAACAAATGCTAGACAGAGTTAAACAGAAAAAACGTTGGTATACACCAGAGCTTAGGGCAATGAAACAAGCTGGAAGATGGCTTGAATGCAGTGGAAGGAAAACTCCACATGAATGCAATTGAACACTAGTTACTTATTATCGAGCCTACTCAATGGCAGTAAAGGCAGTGAAAATGACATACTTTGCCACTTCCATTGCAACCTCACTGTGTCATCCAGCATTGCTCTTCCAAGTAGTGTGGGGCCTTTTGCTGTCTGGCCTATGGAGGTGGTGGAACCAACAGTGGCCCACTGTGACTTGTTGGGAAGCATTTTGAGGATAAAATCTCTTGTATCTGCTGGGACCTTGACTCCACTGTTATAGCAGATGAATCTCAAGAGAAAGGTGAAAAAAGTATACTAAAACTAGAGAGATAGCAAATGAATTTAAGAGTTTTATGAAAAACTATGCACATCAGAATGTCCTCCTTATGAAAAAATCAAGACTTATTTAAGTAAAAAAAACTACCTCACCTAACACCAGTGGAGGTACTCCTCTTACAGAGTCCTTTTACAATTACTGAATTGTGGAATGTGATTATTAGCTTACACAACAAGGCCCCAGTTCTGGATAGGTTTATGACTGAATATTATATATATTAAAGACCCTCTAGATAAAAAAGAACAACCATTATTGGGTGTATTGAATGAAATCATGCAAAATCTCTCTTTTCCAAAGATGTGGGAGGAAGCAAGAATAGTGATGATCCCAAAGAAAAAGGATATCAGAAAAGTTGAATCTTATAGACCTTGTTGAATTAAGATTTTAAGATTCTGACCTCTGTTTTGGCCAAGAGATTAAAAGCAGTGATTGCTAACTATATAACATTCAACTAAACAGGATTTATTTAAAAAAATGCAGATTGCCAACAAATATAAGGAAATTATTGAATATAATGCATATTGTTAACAAGTCAAAAAACCCATATGGTCTTATATTCTTGGATGCTGAGAAGGAGTTTGACCATTGAGAATAAGGATTCTTCTTTCAAATCTTAGACAATATGGGAGTAGGAGGTCAATTTGCTTCATGGGTGAAAATGAGTTACACAAACCCTAATGCTTCTGTCTTGGTGAATGGAATTGATTTAGATAATTTTTTTATTTAAAAAGAGGTACTAGACAAGGTTGTCCCTTAGCACCCCTTCTGTTTGCTTTATCTATAGAACTATTGGCAGAGGTGATTAGTTAAGAATTTAAAATCAATTTATATCTCATTGACATAGCTATTTTTTTATATGACCTAATGACTGCTTAGACTTCTAAATCTGATACCTGAGTACAGTCAAGTATCAGGTTATAATATAAACTTGGTTAAATCTGAATGGTGTGGGTTCAATATGGACAATTCTTAAGGCTTTTACGGGGTAATTCCCCCTCGGCTGAAGGCTACAATGCACAGAGAATATGGGGTAGTCTCCCCTCCCTTTCTCTATGCTGCCTCCCTTGTTATTTGACCTGGACTTGGACGCCAGTGAATCAGTATGACCCAGGGACACGATGTGATACTCTACCTATTCCAGGCCGCCGCCGCCTCTCATGGTGGAGAGTGCCGAGCCAGGCTGGAGCCGGAGATGAGCTGCGGCCTCTCGGTGGGCCTGGTGTTGCGGCCTGTTCTTGGAAGACGCTGCGTTGCTACGAAGATCTTTTGGCTTCTGAGGGTTAGGAAGCACCCCTGCAGCAGCCGCTGACCTACCATATGGCCTCGTCCACTTTGCCTGATATCGGTTGTGTTTACACCCTGGCTCCTTCGCCTTGGCGTCTTTGAGAAGAACTGCCCTGTTGGTTTTGATTTTGAGGGGCCTGTTTGTCCCGCCCCTCTCCCTGCTGGAGTTGCTGGACGCTAAGATTGGGGGGGGGGGAGATGGCGTTTTAGATCTTGCAAACGGACTATCACCCACACTGGTTTTTATAACAATGTGGGAAGACTTACACCAGGAACTTCCATCTGCAGTTACATCTTTGGAGAAGCCTTATTATTGAAACTCAGTTTCCTCTATCTTATTGTTTAGCTTTTACTGTTCAGTTTTTTTGATGTTTTGATGTTTTATATGTTTTTGCTTTGTACGTCGCTCAGAGTGGCTGGTTAATCCAGCCAGATGGGCGACTAATAAATTGAATAAATAAATAAATAAAATCTTAAGGGAAAAAAGTTGATTTTGCTAAAAACTATAAAACTTCATGGAAAGATAATCCAGACAGATACCTCAGTGTATGGATCACACAGGATCTAGATAGCGTAACAGAATACAACCACACTAAATTCAAAGTGGAAGTAAGAGAAGATCTGGTTAGATGGAATCAATTAAAAATCTCATGGTTAGGCAAAATGTCTGCCCTTGAAAACGGTCATTCTTCCAAACTTTTTATTTTTTTTTGAACATTGAAACTGTTGCCAAAGACATAAGAAGAGTGGCAAAATATGTTTATAAAATTTGTTCGGCATGGAAAAAACACAGGAGTTGCAAAAAATCCACTAATAAAAACAGTGAGAAATGGGGGATTATCTTTCCCATCTATGAAACAATATTATGAGGCAGCTATGCTAATACATTTGAGAGAATGACTTCAGCCTGATAGAGCTATAATGTTAGAACAACAGAATGTCTTAACAAATTTGAAAGACACATGCACTGAGAAACCTCAACCACTCTGAAGCTCTGCTGACTTAATTCTGCTGGTTGACGTAACTGTATAGCTCTATCCAACAACAAGCCAGGCCCAACTGGAAGGGGTTCAAAGGAGGGCAACAAAGATGATCAGGGGACTGGAAACAAAGCCCTATGAGGAGAGACTGAAAGAACTGGGCATGTTTAGCCTGGAGAAGAGAAGACTGAGGGGAGATAGGATAGCACTCTTCAAGTACATGAAAGGTTGTCACATAGAGGAGGGCCGGGATCTCTTCTCGGTTGTCCCAGAGTGCAGGACACGGAATAATGGGCTCAAGTTGCAGGAAGCCAGATTTTGACTGGACATCAGGAAAAACTTCCTGTTAGAGCCATATGACAATGGAACCAATTACCTAGAGAGGTAGTGGGCTCTTTGACACTGGAGGCATTCAGGAGGCAGCTGGACAGCCATCTGTCGGGAATGCTTTGATTTGGATTCCTGCATTGAGCAGGGGGTTGGACTCGATGGCCTTGTAGGCCCCTTCCAACTCTACTATTCTATGATTCTATGATCCTCCAACAAGTCTTTGCAATCTAGAATTGTTTATGCCCAGCACAATCTGATCTCTTATTAAAGAATGCCTGAGCTCTATGAAATCGCAAGTCAAACTTTTTGCTCTTAAATCTGAAACATTCTAAATGTTTCTCCATCTTGCTGATACCATGATCTAAATTTATATCTTTCCATTGTCTCATTATTTTTAGGAAGACAGTACTTCTCAAACTTTTGCACCAGCACCTTATAACGTTTTGTCTCTTCAGCAGATGGCTCAAAGGAATTATAAAACTTTACTCCATCAGTGCCTGCCACATTAAGAAAAATAGCTATTTTCTGTGCATCTAGCTTATCTGACTGCATCAAACAAGAAAATCTGAAACTCTTCTTGCTTAAATATCTTCCATTCTTCAGCTGCCTTGTTGTGTGAGAGAAATAAAGGACATGGAGCCCTATTGAACCCATCAGAATCATTCATATGTTCTGAGCATATGCAGAGGTGGTTCCTTGCAGGCCACACCTATATAGCAACAAAGCACATTCTGGGAGCCAGGAAGCAGAAGAGGAGCCTGACTATTCGCTTCCTGAGGAGCCTTGCCATTTGCTTCTTTATTTTCTTTCTTATATCACTCACTGTCATTGACCTGGACATATTTGTGTGTGCCTGAGACTAGAGAAAATGAGCACCAATAGACACAGTGTGAGACTGTTGCTTCATAATAATATTTATCTTTTTTAAACTTCGTTTTCATGATGTGTGGCTAGTGCTCTGCCTCTTGCAGTAGTTTCAATTCAAAGCCCCTCCAAGTGGCATAAAAATGAACATGTTGTGTTTGGTATATATATTGCAGTGGCATACAGAAATAACTAGTCTGGAAGACTGGTGGTTGAAAGAATAAAGAAACTTATTCTTAAGCTCATTACTACTGGGAAATAAAGTAGCATTTAACTACGTACTTACATGTGGCCATTGCAGAACCATGAGGCTTGCACTCAGAGGAGCCATCTCTAACTTAATGAGAACAAAGAGAAGGAGAAATGGAAATGGACTGCCTTCAAGTCGATCCCGACTTATGGTGACCCTACGAATAGGGTTTTCATGGTAAGCGGTATTCAGAGATGGTTTTACCATTGCCTTCCTCTGAGGCTGAGAGGCAGTGACTGGCCCAAGGTCACCCAGTGAGCTTCATGGCTGTGTGGGGATTCGAACCCTGCTCTCCCAGGTCATAGTCCAAACCATGAGAAAACAAACAAACAAAAACAAACAAGTAGTTACTTTAAAATAATGAATCAACAGAATGAAGAATAGGTTGCATTTTTCTGTCTGTTGCCTCCCCACTGGTTTATTTTATTTATTTATTACCATTATTTTTACCCCGCCCTTTTTCCAAAACTGGAACTCACGGCGGCTTCCAGATAAAAGCAACCTGGTTCAGGTTACTTGTTACATGAGTAACTTTTCTCACAGATGTTGAAAGTGGTCTCTGGGAAATGGCATAGTGAGAATATTTGCAATCATGTCCTACTGGCCAGTACAATAAGCCCCTTTTCATGCATGTCTCCCAACAGGCAGTATTTCACAACAATATGCGTAGTACGTATGCTGATTCTTTCAGACTGTGAAAGCTTTATGCCACCCTGGGGTCCTACAGGGAGGAAGGGTGGGATATAAATCTAACAAATACATAATAAATAAATAAACTTTGGTAGTCTTCCAGGATCTGTATGGGCTTTGGTTAATCTATTCCTAGATCTTCCAATAACTGACATAGCCATTTCAGTTCCTGGCATGCTTGGGCAGTTAACACATATTCTGCTGGTGGATTTGTGATCTGCTGTGACCCTGGCCCAATCTGCACCTGTGTATGCCACCAGTTTAGGATTGTCAGTGGCCTATATCTTTAATTTCAGATCTGCAATCCCCTTTAGATATCTGGCCACTCTCTTTACAGCATTCTAGTCACTTTTCCTTGGTGATCTGTTTTTTTTTTACACAATATCCCTACTGCTATGGTTATATCTGGCCTTGCTGTTGTTGCCAGGTACAGTAACTTTCCTACAACTGTCCTGTATTTGTTATTCTGTGAAAGGGGTTCACTGTCTTCATCTCCCTTTAGATTATTTGTCTTCATGGGTATTGACACCTGAGTGGCATCCTTGAGTGCTACTCTGGTATATCATGGATCTTTTGTCTTTGGCTAAAGAGATAGCTTCCATCTTCTTTCTGTTTGGATCCCAAGGTAGTGGGTGATGTCTCCCAGTTGTTTATCTCTTGATTCAACTGCATCTTCATAACTCAAAAGTAAGTCATCACTATAAATCAGTATATATGTCCATCTGCTGTTTCTGTATTGTGTGTAGAGATAGGGATCAGATGGACCTTGCTTGAAATCTTCTCTGGTGAGCATCTGATTTAGTTTCTCATTCCATGCTCTTGTGCTTGTTTTAAGCCATATATACTTTTCTGAAGTTTACACACAAGTGGTTTGTCTCCTGATTTTTCAAATTCAGGAGGTTGCTCCATGTACATTTCCTCCTTAATTTCTCTGTAGGAAAGCAGTCTTTACATCTAAGTGTTCAACATGTATCTTTCTTGATGCTGTCACACTTAAAAGTGTCATTGTTGTGGTATACTTCATGACAGGGGTAAATGTTTAGTTGTAATCCTCTCCATAATTCTGGGAATGGCCTTGGCTACTATATTGGCTTTATATCGCTGGATTTCCCCTTCTGCATTTTATTTATTATTTATTTTATTTGATTTTTATACCGCCCATAGCAAAGCTCTCTGGGCGGTGTACAACCAATGAAAATATATAATTACATTTCAATTTTTAAAAACACCTAATCCTTGAAACAACAGTTAGACAAACAGACAAGACATATAACTAACATAAACAACATTAGATACAAATATTAAAATACTAAAATGCTAAGATATTAAAAATATTAAAATGCCTGGGCAAAGAGGAAGGTTTTCACCTGGCGCCGAAAAGATAGTAAAGTAGGCGCCAGGCGTACCTCGTCAGGAAGGGTGTTCCATAGTTCGGGGGCCGCTACCGAGAAGGCCCTCTTTCTTGTAGTCGCCTTCCGGGCATCTTTCTGAGTAGGCGCCCGGAGGAGGGCCTTCGATGTTGAGCGTAGTGCCCGGGTAGGTTCATATCGGGAGAGACGTTCCACCAGGTATTGTGGGCCCGTACCGTGTAAGGCTTTATAGGTCAAAACCAGCACCTTGAATTGGGCCCGGAAACGTATAGGCAGCCCGTGCAAGCCGGCCAGAATTGGTGTCACATGTTCCAACCGCTTGGTCCCGGTTATTAATCTGGCCGCTGCATTCTGCACAAGCTGCAGTTTCCGAACCGTCTTCAAGGGCAGCCCCACGTATAGTGCATTGCAATAGTCCAACCTTGAGCTTACCAGAGCATAGACAATAGATGTTCCCTGTCCAGATACGGGCGTAGCTGGGCCACCAGCCTAAGCTGGTAAAAAGCACTCCGTGCCACCGAGGCCACCTGCGCCTCAAGTGACAAGGACGGATCCAAAAGGACTCCCAAGCTATGCACCTGCTCCTTTGCTCTGAAGACCCACTTACACCCCATTTTTGCCTGCTGGCAGTTCTGTGAGTATCCACGTCTGATTTTTTAGTAGAGCCTATTTCCTCTTGTGAAGCTCTTCTCCACTCACTTGCTTCTGTTCTTCCCATGTTGGGGATTCATGAAGTACTGCTGCCTTTGCTAAGTAGGATAGTCGTGTAGATGGCATGCCTTTGTTGGATTGGAATGAGCATCTGAGTTCTGGTTCTGGAGCCCTGTCTGCCTGCATGGTGACTTCCAGATCTGCCTTTCCTTTATCCCCTTGTGCCTGAGCCTGGTCTTCCATCTCTGCACTGGTGATGGAGGTGGATAAACTTCAGCTTTGTATATTGGTTGGTATGTTATTTGCTGTTCTTGGCTGTGAATTTCTTCTGTTGAGTACTCTACATGAACATGGTTTGTGTTGGTTCTCTCATCTTTATCAAAGTACACAGTACTGTTCATTGTGATTTTTCCTGTTCTTGAATCCAATATTTTGTAGCCTTTGCTTCCTGGAGCATAGCCAATCATTATTCCCTCTTGGCATCTGTTGTCCAGTTTTGACCTCTTCTCCTTTGGTACATGAACATAGGTCTTGGATCCAAACACTCTGTTGTGCTGCATGCTTGGCTTTCATCTGTGCCACAGTTCAAACAGTCTTGCTTGTCAACTTGACTGGCAGTTGGTTTTGCAAGTATATAGCTGTTATCACAGCCTCTCCTCAGTACTGATTTGGGTACCTCAGAGTCCAACAACATGCATATCACCATCTCCATTAGTGATCTATTCTTTCTTTCTGCAGTGCCATTCTGCTCAGGCATGCATGGTATTGTATGTCTGTGTGCTATGCCCTGCTCTCTCAGGTGTACTTGGGTGTGGTATGACATATACTCACCCCCATTGTCTGTTTGAAGAGCTTGAGGCTTCCTGCCAAATCTGTTGCTCAGGGTTGCAATATATTCTTTCAGCAGCGAAGGGTCTGACTCTTCTCTTTCAGCAGGTAGCTCACACAATTCCTGGAATAGTCATCTACAAAAATTAATAAGTAGGTTTTCTGCCTTAGAAGATGACTGGAGGGGCCCACAGAGGTTGATGTGCGCTAACTCCAGTGGCTTCTTTGAGTGCCTTTCTCTCTGTTGGAGAATGGGTGGCTTTGTGCTCTTCCCCTTTATGCAGTTCATGCTCCTGTCTTCACCACTGTTGCACATCATTATTGTTATGCTTTTGGTCAGATTATTTCTTTGCCTGTTCCTTTGTACAGTCTAGTTCAAAGACTCCCTAGTTCTCAAAGGCTCTAGCATATACCATCCATGTTTTTTGTGCACAGGTTATCACAAACATTCATATTAAAGCCAGCTCCAAGACAGGGTGGTTTCCTGGTGACAGAGATGGAAGTTCTGTAGACCACAGCAACTACCCCCCCCTCCGTCCCTGCAACCTGTGCTTGTGTTGCACCAATATCCAGGTGGGCAAAGCTGGGTCAGATCAACTCCTCCCAGCTCACCCACCCAGGTCTTGGTAATGCACACCAAATCAGCACCTTCATCCATGATCAAATCATTGATGAGTGTGGTCTTATTGTGTACTGATTTGGCGTTAAACAACAACACACACAGGCCAGTGGGCACAGCAGATGAGCAACGAGGAACCCATCTATGACAGGAGTGGCAGCAAGGAACAAGGTGAAGATAGCCTTGTCCTCGTCTTCTATTCACCACCTCCCCATGGCTATACTTCCCTTTACCCATGATCACTGAAATTGGGGTGGCATCACCCATGTTCCTCCATAATAAGACTCCTCCTAAACACCTGTAATGGACCCAACAAAAGGCTACCAACAAAACCTACTTGAGCCAATTATCCCAATAGGCCTCTGCGAGAATTGGGAATAGTCAGACCCACTCAATATTTTTCACACACGGCACATCTACTCCCCCACGTCTCACATCCAGGGAGGGGCAGCCTTCTGCCACTTACAGACTCTCACTCTGAAGGCATCTGGCGACTTTCTCCTATCATTCAGTTCACTGCACAGGCTCTCACATTGCACAGAAACTACACATGAGCCATACGGCCTCCCTACTACAAATCTCCTGCAGATTTCATAGAAAAAAAGAAAGAAAAAGAGAAGAGGGTAGCTCCCTTGCCTCAGGACTTCCTAAGGGGTGACCCCGCTGGTTGCAGACCTGCTGCCCAAGGGCAGCCAGGCTTTCATGCCTCCTGACACAGCCAGGAGCTGATGCAAGAGGCTGCAAGATTACCTGCAGCCTCTCTCTGGAGCGAGGGCCAGACAGGGGGTCCCAGTCCTTGCAGCACTTACCAGGGACTTCACCTGTCTCAAAAGACAGCAGCCCAGAGGAGCAAACAGCAAGCACCCAGATGCTCAGATACTCACTCCCAGTCATGGCTTCCCCCAGAGAATCATGGGAAGTGTAGTTTGTGAAGGGTGCTGAGAGGAGACTCCTATTCCCCTGACAGAGCTCCAGTGGCCAGAGTGGTTTAACAGTCAGCTGCTTTGACTGAAGGTCTGTGAGGGGAACAGGGCGTCTCCTAGCAACTCTCATCACCCTTCACTAACTACACTTCCCAGGATTCTTTGGGAGAAACCATGACTGCTGAAAGTGAAATAACAGTCTGGTGTGGATGAGGCCAGGGACAGCTTTGGTTTAAATTTGGGTGGGAGGCTACATGTTCCTGCTATAGAATAAAAAGGTGGGGGAAACCCTGAAAAAGAATGATACTGTTCACAATGTTTTCCTTTTGGAAAGGAAAGGGGCTTCCCCTCATCCAATCTCCCCTCCCCTCCCCCCTTCCTGCCCTCCTCCCCCCACAGCCCTACCCCAGGTCAGTTTTCACCTGTCCTGAGCATAATTGCACAGGAGTAAATCCCACTGAACTCAAAGAGCATGCAAATGATCAAACCTGCCCTCCCCTCCTCCTTCCTTTTATCCCCTCCCTCTTGCCCCTTCCCTCTCCCTTCCTTCACCCCTTCCCTTCCCCATCCCCTTCCAATTCCCTCCCTCCCTCTCCTCCTCCTTCCCCTCCCCCTTCTCCTCCCCCAGGTCAGTTTTACCTATTCTAGGACTATGACCTGGGAGACCAGGGTCCAAATCCCCACACAGCCATGAAGCTCACTGGGTGATCTTGGACCAGTCACTGCCTCTCAGCCTCAGAGGAAGGCAATGGTAAACCACCTCTGAATACCGCTTACCATGAAAACCTATTCACAGGGTCGCCATAAGTCGGAATCGACTTGAAGGCAATCTATTTCATTTTCAAGCATGATTGAATGGGAGTAAATCCCATTGATCCCATTGCAAATGATCAAACCTGCTCTCCCCTACTTCTCCCTCCCATCACCTCCTTTCCCCCCTGCCTTCCCCCTTCCTTCCCCCTCCCCCCTCCCCTTCCAACCTCCTCCTTCCCCCTCCCACTCCTTCTGCCCTCATCTCCCCCTTCTTCCTTCCCTCTACTTTCCCCTCCCCCACCTCCTCCCCTATGGTCAGTTTTACCTATCCTAGCCATGATTGCACAGGAGTAAATCCCATTGAACTCAATAAGCATGCAAAGGATCAGACCTGCCTTTCCCCTCCTTCTCCTCTCCTCTCCCTTCCTCCTCTCCTGCCCACTCCAGGCCTCCCTCCCTATGGTCAGTTTCACCTATCCTAAGCATGATTGCAGGGGAGTAAATCCCACTGAACTCAATAAGTATGCAAATGATCAATCCATTCTCAGCAAACTTGCACAGGATCCCATTTCTTACCTCCCGGACTAAAAAGCAGAGAAATTCACTAATAGACCAAAAAAACCCTTGCGGTTTAAGAACGTACCTATATCCAACAGATATTTCTATCAAACTTTTCAAAGCAGGGAAATTGGGCAGCTATAGTGAATGCAACAGGGGAGTAGGAGACCTGACCTCCTCTTTGAGATATTGTACTGCCCTACAAATTGTGAAAAACAAACCCAAATTGTGTTTGCATAATGCTGTTATTTAAATGTATGGTGTGATCACACTTGGAGTACTGTGTACAGTTCTGGTCACCTCACCTCAGAAAGGATATTGTAGAGTTGGAAAAGATTCAGAAAAGGGCAACCAAAATGATCTAGGGGATCGAGTGACTCTCCTATGAGAAAAGGGGCTTTTTCATTTAGAGAAAAGGCATGTATCAGGAGATATGATAGAAGTATATAAAATTATGTATGGTGTGGAGAAAGTGGATAGAGAAAAGCTTTTCTCCCTCTCTCATAACATTAAAAATTGTGGACATCCAATGAAGCCAAATGTTGAAAGATTTAGGACAGACAAAAGAAAGTACTTCTTCACACAGCCAATAGTTTGCCCACAGTAGTTCGGGCATTGGTGACTTCAAGACTAGATTACTGCAATGCTTTCCTTGCACTTGAGCAACAACTGCAGTTAGTGCAGAATGCTGCAGCGAGTTTGTTGATGGAGTTGAGACCATGTCAACATATAACACTTCTGCTCAGAGAACTGCACTGATTTTCAATTTGTTACTGGGCCAAGTTCAAGGTGTTGCTACTAGTATATAGAGCTGTTAACAGCTTGGGATTTGCAAGACTGCCTTACCCCATATGTGTCCACTTGAGCATTTTGCTCTTGAAACAGGTACTGTTACAGGTGGCACATAATACTCATCCCACAGTTGTAAGAAATTGCTCTTTTAGTGTGACGGCACCTACTCTTTGGAACTCCCTGCCTATTGACATCAGGCAGGCGGCTTTACTGTATTTCTTTTGGTTCCTGCTTAAAACTTTTCTGTTTGGGCAAGCCTTTCCAGACTCACAGATGTTGATCTGTTTTAATCTTTTTAGTAGCCGTTTTAATTGTTTTAAATATGTTTAATTATTTCTTTTTAACCATTTCATCGATAATTTTAATGTTTTTTGTAAAAGGCATAAAGGTCATTACATTCAAGCAGTATATACATTTTGTTAAATAAGTTAATAAATAGTTAAACTATGGAATTCACTCCCACAAGAGGTAATGATGGTCACTAATATAGGTGGCTTTGAAAGAGGTTTAGACAGATTCATGGAGGTTAAGGCTATCAATCACTACTGGCCATGATGCTTATGCTCTGCCTTAACAGTCAGGGGCAGTATGTTTCTGAATACCAGTTGCTGGAAAATGCAGGAGGGGAGAGTGCTCTTGCTCTCAGGTCCTAATTGCAGGCTTCCCATAGACATCTGGTTGGCCACACTGAGAACAGGATGCTGGATTAGACGAGACATTGGCTTGACCCAGCAGGCTCATATGTACCTCTGTGTGTGTGGTTTTAGACTGGTATCTATGGTGTGCAGTACTTGTAATTTCTCTCTCAAAAATTTATAATAAAACCCACTACATAGATTATCATCACCGTTACAGTTCTTGCAGCCCTACTTTGCCTGAGGAGATTGCATTGCTCCTTGTATAAACAAAGTTGTTTTCCTATTTCGTGTGAAAGCTGTTCTTCTAGCCTACCACTTCAAGTCTGCATCAACGAATGACACATTTCTGAGGTATTGCGTCACAAAGAGCCATTCTGTCTACCAGGGACAATCAAAGGGAAGCAAGCATTTCTGTTCTAAAATGAAAAGCCCAAATAGGGTTGAATAGTCACCAAAGAATGTATCTCCCCACAATTCTATAATGATCCGCAATATCAGATAGTTATTTAAAAACACTTGCAGGAAAAAAAACCACCCAAATTTCCTCCTCACATTGCCATGTAGATATACCCCAAAATGCAGTTATGGGAATAGGTTAAAAATGTGATAAGCATGATTCATCAAAATCATAGCTTAATCTAAAAGATTTTGCTGGATGTATTGAAAAATAGAGAAAGCTGAACAGTCAGTCTAAAATGTGAAATATTATTAGTGATGGGGGAAGATGGGGGAAGTGACATTTAACAATTAGACAGAGGCTGTCTCTATAGATGGAATGTATATCAATATTTTCACTACTGGAATTATTCACATATCACAATATGGATAGAAAACAAAGGGCTGGTTCACACATGCATTTCATCATTTGATGGCTGCAACATTACTTGATGGTTTATATGTATGAATGATCCATTACCAGATTAAATCAGTTGAGGCCTAACTGGTTCACATCTCTCCCAGTTCTCCTTTGTACATTAGATAAGGGTTCATAAAAAGTAAAGGTGTCCCCACACTTGTAGTGCGAGTCGTTTCTGACTCTTGGGGTGATGTCTTGCAACGTTTACTAGGCAGACCGTATATATGGGATGGGATTGCCAGTTCCTTCCCCGGCCTTTCTTTACCCCCCAGCATATGCCGGGTACTCATTTTACCGACCACGGATGGATGGAAGGCTGAGTGGACCTCAACCCCTTTTACGGGAGATTCGACTTCCTCCTTTCGTTGGAATCGAACTCCGGCCGTGAGCAGAGCTTCGGCTGAGAGTCATCGAGTCCAACCCCCTGCTCAATGCAAGAATCCAAGTTAAAGCGTACTTGACAGGTGCCTCTTGAATAGGGTTGCCAGGTCGGAACCATCCCAAAACTTGACATGTCATGGGAGTGGGTCCTAGTGAAGTCACAGGGTGGGCCCTAGTGACATCATGGGGGCAGGCCCTAGTAAGCTGAATGTGCTTTAAATGTATTGTATGGATCTGCATTACTTCCTCTGGAAGCTAACAAATGGGAATGCAGTACAAAACAAAAAAATTAAAATTAAAACATGGAAGGAATACACCAGGTATGGGCAGCCTTAGGACTTCAAGGTATGGTTCTGATCCTGGGGAGTTGCAATTCAGAACCATCCAGAGGGCCTAACAAAAACCATACCCCCCTTTTTTAAAAAAAATAGAAATAAAAGAATATAAGGTTGCCGGAGGTAAACTTACCAGAACCAAACCCACAACAATTTAAAAGGAATTTATACACCTATACACCTGATCTTTCTACAATGAGCACACACAAAACTACTTAAAAAAACAACAATCAAGAAATACTTAAAACTCTCTTATTACTTATCCTGGGATAAAAGAGATGAGTCCCTGGCAGAGATTAAACCTTTGACCCACCCCTAAAACGATTCCATAGCTGAAGTCAAAGCTTGTGACTAAACTATAATCCAATACACACTTACCTGGGAGTAAGTCCCATTGAACCTAATGGAGCTTACTTCTGAGTAAACATGTATTGGATTGCAGCCTAATCCAGGTTCATGCCAGTGGTGCTTTAGTAGTAAGGATAAAGCCAGCTTTTTGAGTGTCTATAAAGACCTGAAACACATTTTTCCCAAAATGCAAATTGCATAGACAAATGAAAATAAACACAGTATATTTTAGGCAACTCAATAGTGATCTGAGTGCCAAAACAGATGCGACATCAACTGTATGAATAAGTTTAAATGAGTAGTAAGATTCATCAAAGCAAGGACTGTAGGCTTAGTCCCTATAATTGTTTTAAATTAATCGGTTGTAAAGCAAACCAAGCCACACTTAAACTCTGATTCTCACCTCTTTTGCTGGTTTTGTTTCTTTCTTCTAGCAGGCATAGGTGAGGCGAAGTAGCTTGTGAGCAGGGGGGATGCCACCTGCCTGCGCCCAGCCCCAGCCTCATCCTGTCAGTTGCCCAGCCACTGCCACCCCCTGGCTGCATGGGCTGCTGCCACCCTCCAGCCCTGCCGCTGCTGCTCAGGGGGAGCCCTGCATGGCACAGCTGCCTGCCTGCCCACGTGCTGCCCAGGAGATCCTCCGCTTGCTGCCGCAGCTGCCTGCTCTTTCCTGTGCAAGGGAGTCCCCAGGGGTGAGGTGGGACCAGGGAGGGGCGGAGGGACGCAGCGGCGGCGGCGGCTGGTTGCTGAGTGCATGAGTGAGTGCATGCGCAAATGAGCAGGCGGGCAGGAGGGGAGGCAGCGGCCTGCCCAGATCCTTCCCAGCAAGCAGAGAGCGAGGATGGCTCCCCTTTAGTGTATGCATGAAGCATGCATGCATGGCTGGGCAGGAGCCTGGAAAGCCGGAGATCCAGGTAATTGGGGGTGATTTGACCAGAGACTGGAGAGGGGCCCCAGATGCCAGAGTCTCAAGCTGAAAACTGGAGATCTGGTATCCCTACTCTTGAATGCCTCCAGGTTTGGAGAGCCCACCACCTCCCTAGGTAATTGGTTCCATTGTTGTGCCATTATAACAATTAGGAAGTTTTACCTGATGTTCAGTTGAAATCTGGGCTTCCCAACATGAGCCCATTTTTCCATGTCCTGCACTCTGGGATGATTGAGAAGAGATCCCAGCCATCCTCTGTATGGCAACCTTTCAAATAGGAGAGTATGATCAGTCTTCTCTTCTCAAGGCTAAACATGCCCAGTCCTTTCAGTGTCTCCTCATAGGGCTTTATTTCCAGTCCCCTGATGATCCTCAGCACCCTCCTCCAAACCTGTTCCAATTTGTCTGCATCCTTCTTAAAGTGCAGTGCTGAGAACTGGATTCTGTAAAGATGAGGCTTAACCGATGCCAAATAGAGGAGAACTAGTACTTCACATGATTTGGAAACTATTCTTCTGTTAAGGCAACCTAAAATAACATTTGCTTTTTTTGCTACCACATTGCACTGTTGGCTCATATTCAGCTTGTGATCCACAATTCCAGGATCCTTCTTGCATGTAGTATTGCTGAGCCAAGTATTCCCGGTTTTATAACTATGCATTTGCTTTCTTTGTCCTAGGTGTAGAACTTTGTACTTATCCCTGTTAAATTTCATTCAGTTGTTTTCAGCCCAATGCTCCAGACTATCAAGATCCCTTTGCATTTTGTTTCTGTCTTCCAGGGTATTAGCTATCCCTCCCAATTTTGGATCATCTGCAGGGCATCTCCTCATCCAAGTCATTAATAAAAATGTTGAAGAGCACTGGGCCCAGGTTTGAGCCTTGGGGTACCCCACTCATTACCTCCTCCCAGTTTGGGAAGTAACCATGGATAAGCAGTCTTTGATTCTGTAGTCTTTGGTTGCCAGGCCCGGCCTCCAAGAGGTCTTCTGTATCTTTAAAAGTTGTGCAGGGGGAAGGGAGAATTCCACCTTGTGGTTTTTCCCATTACAGTGTTGCAAGAACACCTGCACTTGGCTGACTTTCTCTTCTCCTAAAGATACAGCATCAGTCTCAGGCCATGGATCTGGCAACCCTACCCTGTATGTGTATATATGTGGGGGGTGACTGACATTTTGCATTTAACCAGATGTAACTTGAAAGAAAAGAGTGTCCACAGTGTTGCCTGTGTATGTGTGTTTGTGTAGGCAGGCAGAAGGAGAGAGCTTTTTAGAAGAGTTTCTAGTGTTGTTCATGGCTGAGTGGGAAACTTTTAGATCCCATTCCAATGCTCTTAACCATTGCGGTTATACATATACTGGGGTTACCAGGTGTCCGGTTTCTGGCCAGAGACTCAGGTTTTGGGGGTTCTCTCTGAGTCTCCAGGTGAGTCACCTTAATCTCCAGACTCTTAGCTGTCATTTTTAAAAAATTAAGTTTCTAGGTGGTCTGGTTCAAAAGATATAAACCAAAATCTCACCCTCCCCCACAACTACTTTTAGTTGCTCTGATATCTGTTCTAATCCCTGCCCTCTCTGGTTTTTAGCCAATAAGTGAAGTCAGGGTTGTGATTGACAATAGCAAGAGCTAAACCTTATTTCAGGTTCTGAGAACAGTTTCCTTTTCCTGTTTGTCTCACATCAGAAATTCAGTCAATATATAGGTTTCAGCAGCATTAAGAGTACTTTCTCTGTACATGATTGGGACTTGCTTCTGAGTAAAAATGCATAGGATTGCTCTACAACAGAAGATCACAGCAGGATCTTGGTAGGCATAAAGGTGTACACGCAGGGTTTTGTTTATTACTTGTAAAATGATATATTATACTTTTATTGTTCAAATAATTTTTGAACAGATGTTTTAAAAAGTGTACATACTGCAGTGTTATACTTTTCAAGTTAAGGAGTCAAAGTTTAAATTTTACAGGACTGTGGAAGAGGGCAGCTTATTTGGCTGATTCATAACCTGTTTTGAAAACCTTTCCAATATGAAATTTTCCTGGGAGTAAAGTTGCAATGCTAATTCCACATACCTGGTAGTTAACCCAATTGTATTCAGTAGGACTTACTTTTGAGTAGACATGGTTAGGATTGTGCTGAAAATCAATGGGGCTTTTGAGTGAACATAGAAAAGGATTGTGCTGGAAATCTTTCTCCCCCCCCGATCCTTTTTTTTAAAGGAGTTAGGTAGGCCTTACTTAGGTGCCACTGCTTTTATTTGGTAGGAAACTAATACTTAAAAAAAAAAGTTTCTGCAATGACCAACTGGTTTTGACAATAAACTATTATATGGGGTGTATGTATTTTTACATCTCTAGCGTGTGTATATATGGAATATTTCCAACAACCCTGTGAGGTAGAGTTGGAAACCAAGGCAGCTCACAATAAGAAATTAAGCCATTTAAAATCCAATAACCGCAAAACAAATATAAAACAGTTGCAAAACAGCTTAAAGTGGCATGATTCTGAATTTTGGATGGGTGAGTGAAGCTCCTTACCATTGAATTGCAACCCCATGCATGCTTGCCTGTCTGAGTAACCCCCATTAAATACATTGGAACTTGCTTCTGAGTAAACATGCATAGGATTGCACTATAAATATATTTACAAGTTGTGTAAATAATAAACATCTTTGACATTCATGTTTATATAAATATTTCTTCATACTATGTCTGATTTCACACTATGGTTGTAAATTATTATTTACAAATGATTATTTCATCTATATTTTAAGTGTGTCCTTCCTTGGGGTGGTCATGGTCCCTCTCTGTTGTTTTCACCCTGAGGGGCAGATTAGGCTGAGAGATGGTTGTTTTCAGTGTTGTTGTTTTCAGATCTGTGACTTGAAATCTCACGATTTTGTATGGGTTGTTGACTATGCCTAAACCTTGGGGTGTTTGGCCTAAAAAAACTGTCAGGCTGTTTTTTATGTGCACTTATTTGTGGAAAATGTGTAATATACTTAAATTGACTATTACTAAGTAAACTAGTTGCCATATTTGCTATCATACTTTCTTTTATTTTTGTCATTCAATTTCATAGTTTGAAATAGTGCTGTTTACTAAAATTGGATTGATTTAGCTGTTGAAAAATTACATTTCAAATCAAGTACAAAATTTTGAAATAAAATGTTACTTTTATGCTCAATGGTTGAATATTTTCAACCATTTTTAAAATTACCTACTTCCACTTTTAAAACAACAATTGGCTGTTTCAAAGGGACTAAGTATATGCTTGTCTTTATCTTTGATACAGTAATTACATTTTCTCAAATTGTAAGCTCTTTAAGCTGTGGTAGGAATCATACAATAGGCACAAGTGAGCTAAAAATACATCCCAGGCAGTTTCATATTTAACTGGCTAATAACTGGCAACAGAGAGAAACAGGAGCCAAATATGAAAACAGGAAGTTCACTCTACAAGCTGCATTTTTCTGATAGGTAGGATTACTTAAAGCCTTTGCTAAAATAATAACCCCCTTCACAGTTTAAATAAAGGCAGAGTTGTTGGCTATTATTTATAGCTCTGCGTAGCTGAAAAGCAGTGACCGTATTATATTTTTAAAAGCTGAACTGTGTCCTGGAAACAGATTCTAAATTTAGCACTTTTATTGTGACAATAAAGCCTTCAGTTTTATTTTCTGTTTTGACTCAATATTTCAGTATAAATACCCTAGGTGGTCTTCATGTAGTAAAGTGACCTCAATTAAAAATCTAACTTTGGTCATGAAATGATGGGGTGGCCTTAGTTGCGCTAATATCTCTCAGGCACCCTCCTTCAGCAGGGATGTTAAGGATAATCAGGCATAGAGCAAAAGAATCTGTTGCTCCATAACAAAAATGTCAAAATTCACAGTTGGGCAACACCTTTATCAGGATCAATCAAAATGTCACAAAAAAGGTGTATGAGTTATCAATCAGGGGGTTGGGGGAGAGAAAAGAAAGCTGACAAAAATGAAATCACAAAATCTGTGTTTAGTTACAGGCTGCTTTCACACATGGGGTAGCGCTCCTGTCCCGATTTCTAAAATTCCTTTCACACTGCAGTACCTGTTGTGTTAAGGAGCAGCTTTTTCAGCCGAAATACTGGCATTTCACGCAACTGTCTTTCACATGGCTTGTTTTCGTCCCTCACCCATGCACACTGTTCCTCACTGTGTAGGAGGTCTAAGATCTTGTCCCATCACCATGAAAGCCCTCTTCCTTTAGGATCTGACTTTTTAAATTGTTTTAGTTGTATCAAGACGGGTGTGTGTGGGAAATGCTGCTGCTATCTGCGCTGATGCCGGAATACCGGTACAACGTTCATCAGGCCAAAAAAATATATATGTGTGCGACTAAGGGGCGGGAACGCACTGTATGCTGGGATGCCTGTCACATGAGCAGCTGCAGCTAGAAATAAACTCCTGCAATCTTCTGAGTTCCCAACCTTGCTAACGGATTATTTCTGGTATCATTTATCATGGAAATTAGCGCTAAACTTCCACTACATTCCACTAGAATTCTGGAGCTAGCTTGTGCGTCGTGTGAAAGATCATATATAATGTGCAAATTACCAGGTAAGAAATCATCAGAATAACGGAATAAAGTGCAGTGTGAAAGCAGTCACAGTCTTATGCTGGAGTGCAGCAGCAGCAGGAGGAGACAGCAGATGTTATTAGATTAGGAAGGCCAGCGATAGGGAATCTGTAACCCTCCGGATCTTGTTGGACCATAATATCCAGAATCTTTGGCCATTACCTATCCTGGCTGGAACAGATGTGAGCTAGAGTCCAACATCTGAAGGACTACTGATTCCGCATCCATGGATTAGGCTCTACTAAATTTCAGTTGCACCTGGGATTGCTAAAACAAAGAAGCATACAACACTTTCCCCATTATTTAAAAATATAAAATCTAGCAGTTACCCTAATCCATACTGTCATCTGTATAAAAGGTTAATCGCAGTGATAGGGGTTGGACTTAAACGGGGGAGAGCTGTCCTAAAATCCTCGTTGAGCTAGGAAGCCTGCTGGGTTGCCTTGAGCAAATCTCTGAATGTTTTGGCAGAATCTCTTGGTTCCACTCTGAACCGTTAGTTTGTTTAGAACAGGGTGGGGAAGATGTTGACTCCAATTCCCATCAGCCCCAGGCAGCATAGCCAATGGTCAGGGCTGATGGGGTTCTAGTCCAACACATCTAGAGGGCAACAGGTTCCCCCATCCCTGTTTTAGATTTATATGCTGCCTTTTAATAAAAACAAAGTTCTCAAAGTGGTTTACTTAGTTAAACTGGACAAAATAAAACATCTTAAAACATGGGAAGGTTTTCACTAGTGTTTGATATGCTCTTCTATCTCTCTTTTGGTAGGCCTCAAGGGACAGATGGTTGAATACTTGGTGGAGGAGGGGATTGAAGGTGCTGAGGAAGCAACAATTTGAAAAGCCCTCTCCTGAGCCCTCCTGTAGCTTTTACTGGTGCCTTAATGGGCCAGCAGCTAGAGGAGGTATAGCTCCCCTATCCTGGAAATATTTGTCAAGGGCCAGACTAAATTGTTGAAAGAGTGTAAGGTCTTTTGCATTCTGTTGTGCCAAGACACCAAAGTTGATTGTGAAAACCAACACAAACTCTTCAGTCTACTCAGGGAGTGCACAGAGGCCTCCAAGTATGCAAACCCTCTGAAGCAAATGAGGCACAAGCTGGAGGAACACCCCTAGGCCCAGAGCTTGGAAAAGTTACTTTTTTGAACTACAACTCCCATCAGCCCCAGCCAGCATGGGCACTGGATTGTGCTGATGGGAGTTGTAGTTCAAAAAAGTAACTTTTCCAAGCTCTGCCTAGGCCACATGAAACCCCACTTCACATGTGCACAAGGAAGGCAGGTACAGGTCCCCAGGCCACAGTACACCAGGCCATCTCTTACTCTGTTTTCAGAATAGGTTCAGAAGCTGAACAGTGTGACATGTCTGGGATCTACTCTAGAAATGTTTCTGCCCCAGCTGGAGCCTGGAAGTCTGGTCTGGATTGTGATTTGGGCAAAACTTTGTCCCATCCCAACTCTCAGCTCAGTCTACTTCATGGGGTTGTTGTGAAGATAATGATTAAAGGGAATAAACCTATGTGGACTGCCCTAGACTCCTTGGATGAATAAATTTTAAAAATTGAGCTTAGGTGGCTATTTTGCACTACCAGCCACCTTTGAAATGTATCATGGAGGAGTGCAGCTAGTTTTTTCTCATTTTTCAAACTATTATTTATACAATAAATATTTATAATAAAATTCCTATGGAAACAATAGAAGTCATGTCATAGCAGACATAGTACATAGTGAGTAGAATTCTCAGCATGACAACAGAACACGTTTTGCTTCTTCATTAGCAGAACAAGGTTTTTTTATTCAGTGAATTTGTATACATTTACTTGTGCTAATTAATTTTGTTTTTATGTATGGTTTGCAGAATAAATAGTAAACAGAATGATGAGCATGGAGGTGGATAAGGGGGCTGGAACTGAATGCTATAGAATGAATAAGAAATTGAGTTTTTGGTGGGCAGAAATCCTGCCCTTGGGGTGCATCCCCTGTTTTTTAAATATATATATAAAAAAACTGGCAAACTCTGAACATCTTGCTAGAGCCATCAGCAGGCCTCCTGTTGTAGCATTTCACCAACCTCCTAATTTGCGCAGACTGTTGGTGAGAGCTGTGCTTAAGCCACCTATCACCAATCTAGGGTCTCATCCTTGTCACTCCAAACGCTGCATCACCTGTGTGTACCTCAGGGAGACAGCCACTTTTACAAGCACTAGGACAGGCAGGACATATTACATCAAACAGAACAACACCTGTAGGTCCTGCAATATAGTTTACATCATCGAGTGCAAAAGACCAGGATGTCATATCCAATACGTAGGAAAGACCACAACTGACCTACGCACGCGCTTCAGGAACCACAAGTCGGCAATTTTGACAAAAAAAGTGGAGCAACCAGTTGCACAGCATTTTAACATCGAGGGTCACAGCCTGTTGGACTTTTCCATTACAGCGATAGAGATGCCAGCGGATCCAGCAGCATTGACTAAAAGGGAGAACTTTTGGATTTGGACACATTGGCACCACATGGCCTGAACCTGGAGGACAGTACCACCACTACTTAGCTTCTGCAAATGAAGCCCCTCTGAGCATTCCATCCTCAAAGCTCTATAACGGCCACCTTGGTAGCAGCATTTGTATGTTGGCAGCTGATGAAGGTGGAAGCTGAAATGTTTTGTTAATACAATAAAAACCTCTGTTTGGTTAAACACAATTACGTTCATATATATATATAATAAAGAATGAGAAATGTATTTATTTTGTTTGTTTGTTATTGTTATGCGCCTCCAAGTCAATTACGACTTACGGTGACCCTATGAATCAGTGATGTCCAATAGCATCTGTCATGAACCACCCCGTTCAGATCTTGTAAGTTCAGGTCTGTGGCTTCCTTTATGGAATCAATCCATCTCTTGTCTGACCTTCCTCTTTTTCTATTCTCTTCTGTTTTCCCCAGCATTATTATTTTTTCTAGTGAATCCTGTCTTCTCATGATGTGTCCAAAGTATGATAACCTCAGTTTCATCATTTCATCTTCTAGTGACAGTTCTGCTGTAATCTATAAAGCACAGGGTGATTTTCTTCTGAAATTCCTTGTTCCATTCCATTATCCAATGTATGTTTGCGATATGATCTCTGGTGCCTCTTCCCTTTCTAGATCCACCTTGGACATCTGGCATCTGGATGTTTTTTAAATTGTGTTTTGGCATTATGATTGCTTTGTTTTTCTTCTTTAGCTTTACTCTGATTTTTGATACGACCAGTTCATGATCTGTACCACAGTCTGCTCCTGGTGTTGTTTTTGCAGAAAGTATGGAACTTCTGCATCTTTTCCTCCCAATTATATAATCAATTTGATTCCTATATTGACCGTTTGGTGATGTCCACTTGTACAGTCATCTTTTTGGTTGCTCAAAAAATGTCTTTGCAAGAAACAAATTATTGGCTTCACAGAATTCAATAACTCTTTCTTCTGCTTCATTTCTATCTCCTAAGCCCCATTTCCCCATAATTCCTAGTTCTCTGTTCCCTACTTTTGCATTCCAGTCTCCCATGATAATCAACACATGGTGTGTGATCAATTTCTTCCTGTACTGCTGTGTAAAATCTCTCCAATTCCTCTTCTTCTGTGTTTGCCATTGGAGCATAGACTTGGATGATGGTTAATATGTTAATAGGTTTCCCATTTAATCTCATTGATATCACTTGCTCAGACCTTGCGTTGTAGCTCCTAATTGCTCTTGCTACATCACTTCTCACTATTAAAGCAACCCCATTTCTTCTTTTGTAGTTGCCTCATTGAAAATGTCCCATTGCCATCCATTTTAATTCATCCACGCCAAGTATTGTAATGTTGATAGGTTCCATTTCTTGCTTGACAATTTCTAACTTTCCCTGGTTCATGCTTCTCACATTCCATGTTGGTATTGTGTGCGTCGTTCAACTCCGGACTCTCACATCTGAGCATATCTGCCTCTGGGCTTCCTTTCTGCTTTGACCCAGTGGCGTCATTAGTCACAGCTCTACTCGTACTTGTCCTTTGTTCTTCCCCAGTAGCTCGGTGAATGCCTTCTGACCTGGGGGTCTCATCTTCCAGCACTATCTCATGTTGCACTTTGGATACTCTATTCATAGGGTTTTTGTGGTAAGAGGTATTCAGAGGTGGTTTACCATTGCCTTCCTCTGAGTTTGGATGTATCGTAGTCTGGTGTCTCAGCTTTGACCATTCTGCCTTGGGTGCCCCTGCTAGGAGTCTAGCTTCTTGGTCTAGACTCCTGATGGCATTGCTCTCAGCTTCTTCAACATACTCAAACCCCCTCACCACATTAAGGTGTGCATCCTAGAGGAGGATTTTGTTTGTACAACTCAATATATAAATACGAGAGCAGTGCACATTTTGAAAGAATATACAGAAAAACAGTAAACCATTTTCAACAGTACAAAGTATAAATGGTTGGAATTGTCACAAGCATGCCTCAAGGTTGTTATGGAGAGGAGTGACTTTATCCTCAAAGCACTTAATGAAAATGCCACAGTGGGTCTTCAAGGGATTCACAGGCCCATTTGCCCAAGTGGGTGTTAACAGCCTCTTCTAGACCACCCGGAAGGTTTCTACTGGTTGATTACTTGTGGATGATATGGAGGCCTGCTTTGCTGCTTACACAGCCACCAGGTAGGCATGATTATGTGCTCTAATCTGTGTTAGATCAGCTTTGGAGTAAGACTTGTGTCATTTGCCCTCTCCTTGTTGTCTTGCCTCCTTCACTGTCTGCACCTCTTTGAAGTACTAACCTCTCATATGAAATGCTTACTTGCCATATAGTTCCAGCTAGGTAGTGGACTCATGGACTTACTTATATGAGCTATTGCTAGTCGGGTGGTATATAAGTTTTAAAAATAAATAAATAATAATAATAATATATGCTTTTAGACGGTACCTTGGGGCCAATTTTAGTGTTGCAAGTGTTAAGTTGGAAATGTAGATTGTGATGGTTATTGTTATTTAACTCTTGTAAATTATGTTTTGTAAATCGTATTGCTTTATTGTACTGATTTATTGATGTATTCTGTATTTTGATATTTGTGTCTTCTGTAAGCCGCCTTGAGGACCTTGGGCCGAAAAGCGGGGTATGTATAAACAAACAAACAAGCAAGCAAGCAAGCAAACAAACAAACAAATAAATAAATAATGTAACCTCATATAACACAATAATCCTACCAGTAATAAACATAAAGCAAGATATCAAGGGGTGTGTATAGCTTTCACCTTCATGGTGACCCCAATGATGGTCTGAAAACTTGCTTAATTTGAATCTAAGGGTTGGAAGTTGTCCATTGTCTAGCTAGCACATGCTGTCTCTGTGCCTTTCCTTAGACGGGTTCTCTGTTGCAGCTGCTGTCAATTAGCTGGTGAGTACTATTGTGTTGAGCCTCCACTTCTCCACGAGAGCCAGGGAGGGGGGAGACACGAGTTCCAGGTTTCCCAGCTGTCAGAGGGCGCGGAAGACCAAGGAATTGTTGAGTCTGAGCAAGACCTTGGGAGGGGAGGGGAGTTTGACTCCGGACCAGTTCCCACGGATGGCGCAGCCTCGGAAGCGGAGAGCATGCCATCCCCCGACAGGTTGGAGGAGCCGTTGGAAGATGTTCCAGAGAGGGCAGTGACTCCCCCTTTGCCAAGCGGTTGCCGGAATGCCTCTGTCGTGCCCGGGTTGGGAGTCAAGAACAGAATCACTTGATGAAAGCAAATCAGTTTTTATTAGAGTAATTTCCAGACATAGGCTTCTCCGCCTCATGAACTCTTAACATGAACCAAAACCCACGGCATGGAAGAGAGTTGATAGAACAGAGTTTCCAGCATTCCCCGTCCCTTATCAAGGGGGCTTTCGGGCCCTGATCCTCTCACTCCACCTCAAACTGCCCACATCTACGCCCCTTCCCTCCTCTTTTCTTTGGCGCCGTTTTAACTGTCTTCGGGTGCGGGGCGATGGGGGGGCGGCTGCCTCCTCCCCTTCTGATTTGGAAAGGATGGTAGGAAGTGGGGGGGTTGGCCCACCGCTTCAGGCGATTTCTCTCTACCCTTCTCTGCAGCCGAACGACCTTGGTCCTCCTCCTCCTCCCTCTCTGTCTGTAACGGCAGCACATTCCTAGGGGGGGAGTGCGTGAGAACCGAGTCTGTTGTCTGTTCAAGATTTCCCCCCTCTATCTGGGAAGCTTCTCCCTCCCCTCCAGATGCCTCAGCCCAGCTGCCCCCCTCTCCTAGTTCATTCTCAGAAACATCAGAACTCCAACCATAGCTCATGACAGCCTCGAGCGTGTCACCGCCCCCTGACCTCGAGCCGGTTGCTAAGGAGACGGTTCTTTCAGATGAGCCATTGGAGGCACACACCCCGTCACCTCACTCTCGACGCCGCGAGAAGCGGACAGGACAGAGGCAGGACTTGCGGAGGAGCCAGAGATTATGATCTAAAACTTTCCCTATTTAAGATTGTCACGCTCTGGATTAAGTTGCTGAGTCAACTTTCTTCACATGTTGCAGAGCATGTCTAGAATACAGTTAGGGATTTCTAGTGAGCTAGCTTAGAGATTTCTATGAAGCTCACTGCTTTTGATGTATCCATTACTTTAATAAAACAAGATTTGATTGCACCTACATCTCAGCCTTGTGAATCCTGCTCTGAACAGGACATATTGGAAGTTTCTGAATGCAGATAAAGACAAAGACTATCAATGCTAGTTGGAAGCTAGATGGAATGGGGCTCTCAGCTGGACTTGTATTCAGGGACAATGGAGGGACACATGAGTGCTGTATCTTCTCCCTCTGATGGCCTCAGCAATTTACATTTGGGGGACAAATCTGATATTCCAACTGCAAAAATCCTGCAAACAGTGTTGCAACCCATTTATAGTCAAATCTTATACACGTTTTCCTAGAAGTAAGGTATATTGTGTTACATTTATTCCTAGATACGTGTGCATAGTGTTGCAGTTTCTGTTAGGCTGAGTAGTTTCCATGTAATTTTTTTTTTAAAGTTCATAAACAAATATAATAACACAGCATTGAGCACAAATAAATATGTATGGGACCTTCCATAGCTCCTTGAGCATTCCAGTTTGATGATTTGTGTGGAACCGGGTTCTGGGTGAGCCACTGGTCTGCTAGAACAGCTAAATTGTAACTTTATCAAAATCTGCAATTTTCAGAGGATTCAGCTTGGATTAATGACTGCTAGTATTCACTAGTTTTTTAACTAGAGAAAATTGCAGTACAAGTTACCAATAACAATAATAAGGATGGATGAAAGTTTATTAAAAATGACAATTGACAAGCACATTTCTTTACAAAAGGGAATATTTTGAACTGGAAGTTTCAAATTACAGCACTTAGGTGAGTAGGTTTTCTGTGGAGCATAATTATTTTTAGCAACCACATTTTGAAATTCAGATATTTGGGATTCCAGTTTGTCTCTAAAACAGAAAACGGATGTGCTTTACATTTCTTTGAACAAGAAATTCATGACACAGTATGTGAAACCAGGAATGAACGCTGGAATGGGACATTCCCCCCCCCCACTTGTGTCTGAGCAGGTTAATTCCACTGTGTTAGCTTTAAAAGTGTGATTTTTACCTGGTACTATATCTACTTGAAAGTATATTTTTAACCCTCTTGCTGCCAAACAGATTTGGATATCCACCCCTTTTTAAGCGCTTTATTATTGGGGCAAAACAGTAATAATTTATTATTTTTATTTTTTATTATTAAATTTATATCCCACTGTTCCTCCCAAAGGGAACCCAGCTTTGGAGAACAAATAAAGAGGACCCCCATGTGAGAATTTAGCAACAGCAATACATTTCATTTGTTATTGGTTGTAGATAGCTCCATATAGCTATCCATTGTCTAGTACATGTTGTGTCTGTACCTTTCTCTCCTTGATAAGGTCTGTAAACAGCTCGATAGTGCGGCTACATTGGCTAGTTGCCAGTACCCAACAGCACCACTGTTTGCTATGCTATGCTTTCAAAGAGTTTATGGAGCATAAGTGGCTAAAAGGGTGAGATGGGAAGTTTCTGATTCAAAATCACCTCAAGCAATCATCAGGTTGCCTTAAGCAATCCATTGTACTGTCAGCTTTAGTTCCCCATCTAAAGTATAGGGGTGAAAATACTGTGTGATAATACGCGTGAAACACTGTGCACTGTATAACTGCTAATGCACAAGAGTGGATGTATACAGCATGGATTTTTGGCATTCTGCAATTTAAATTGACCCCCCATGCCATTCTGATACTTCCCATAAGCTCATTTCAAAAGAAAATCTTACAAAATTTATAGTCCTGAACTCAGAAACGCTTGCTTAACAACCCTCCAAAGTTTCATGGTAATACACAAAACAATCGGAGAGAATCGAGAGTTCAAAGTGTCAAAACAGAGAGAGAGAAAACAGACCCCTGTTGGACTTTTTCTGTCAGAGTTCTCATAATCTGTTGAAATTATTTAAAGATCAGCCATGTTCACACGGTACCTGTAATCCTATTACTGATGGTGCCCCATACAGTGACCTTCATCTTCTGCAGTTTAA
This sequence comes from Rhineura floridana, assembly GCF_030035675.1. NCBI lineage: Eukaryota > Metazoa > Chordata > Lepidosauria > Squamata > Rhineuridae > Rhineura > Rhineura floridana. The sequence continues at coordinate 71,881,890 of NC_084490.1, forward strand.
AAGTTTTAAAAATGCCTGGCTGATTTTTAATTAATTTAGGAAATTTAGCATTGAAGTCAATGATAAGCCCAGGCATACTCAGTAAGAACCAACTGTCAATGTTCTAAAAGCCAGACTCCCAGCTGGTAGGCTTTCCTAATCAGGGGGCCACACCCACACCAGACTTTGATTTCATGTGAGATAGTCCTAGCTTCGTCCAAAGAATCCTAGGAAGTGTAGTTTGTAAAGAGTGCTGAGAGGAGACTCCTATTCCCCTGACAGAGTTCCAGTGGCCAGAGTGGTTTAACAGCACCCTTTACTAACCACATTTCCCAGGATTCTTTGGTAAAAGCCATGACTGCCTACAGTGAAATAACAGTCTGGTGTGGATGTGGCCAGGGACAGCTTTGGTTTAAATTTGGGTAGGAGACTACATGTGCCTGCTGCAGGAAAAAAAGGTGGAGAAAACCCTGAAAAAGAACAATACCCAGTACCCAGTGCCCAGTACCCACCCACCCAATCTCCTCCCCTCCCGTTCCTGCCCTCCTCCTCCTCCAGGTCAGTTTCACCTATCCTTAGTATGATTGCACAGGAGTAAATCCCACTGAACTCAAAAAGCATGCAAATGATCAAACCTGCCCTTCCTTCCCCTCCCTCTTATCCCCTCCCTCCTGCCCCTTCCCTCTCCCTACCTTCACCCCTCCCTTCCCCTCCCCCATCCCCTTCCAATCCCCTCCTTCCCCCCTCCTCCATGGTCAGTTTTTCCTATTTTAGGACTATGACCTGGGAGACCAGGGTTCAAATCCTCACACAGCCATGAAGCTCATTGGATGACCTTGGGCCATTCACTGCCTCTCAGCCTCTGAATACCGCTTATCATGAAAACCCTATTCATAGGGTCACCATAAGTCAGGATCGACTTGAAGACAGTACATTTCATTTTCAAGCATGATTGCACGGGAATAAATCCCTTTGAACTCAATAAGTATGCAAATGATCAAACCTGCCCTCTCCTCCTCCTCCCATCACCCCTTTTGCCCCTTCCCTCCCCTCCCCTCCCCTCCCCTCCTTCCCCCTCCCACTCCTTCTGCCTCCCTCTCCCCCTTCTTCCTTTCCTCTACTCTCCCCTCCCCTCCTCCTGTCCCATGATCAGTTTTACCTATCCTAGCCTTGATTGCACAGGAGTAAATCCCACTGAACTCAATAAGCATGCAAAGGATCAGACCTGCCTTTCCCCTCCTTCACCTCTCCTCTCCCTTCCTCCTCCCTTCTCCCCTCCCCTCTTCCTTCTTCCTCCTCCCCTGCCCACTCCAGGCTTCCCTCCCCATGGTCAGTTTTACCTATCCTAAACATGATTGCAAGGGAGTAAATCCCACTGAACTCAATAAGTATGCAAATGATCAATCCATTCTCAGCAAACTTGCACAGGATCCCATTTCTTACCTCCCAGACTAAAAAGCAGGGAAATTCACTAATAGGCAAAAACACCTGCAGTCAGCCCAAATGATCTTGTTTTAGCAGGGAGGAAGCAACTATATTAAAACAGATGATATCATTCAGATAGTCACTTTAAATATGTTTGATTTACTTTGCAATTTTAGTGGTTTCCTATAGTAAATCATTCTCTTTTACGTCTATTTCTGTGAATATGTGAACTACAGCAACACTTTGCAACACACACCAAAAAGGTCCAAAAACAATTGTGGAATAATGGCACTGACTGTTCTGCAGAATAGTTTCCAATGGACATGAGAACTGTCTCAGTTTGCACAAGATCAAACAGTGGGAGGTGAAATATATTCTAGCAAAATTCTAGGTGTGCTCTGTTTTTAATTGACTATGCCCACCTTTCCTTAAGTGGAGTAGATTATGCATAGCAGGCTGAAAACATGCATCTTGGGCAGGCCAAGTTTGTTTGTTTTCAACAGCTAGAGTCATTGCTTAAGTAGCAACATATTGATTTATTAGCCTGCATGTAGCCAAGATCTGGTTCTACATGACCTGGTCTAATGCCACTTGGGAACAGACAGTCTTGCATGAATGGCTCTTCAAGCATTTCTGCCCTGAGGTGGGACAAAAGGCTGGGTACTGTTAAGCCCATTGACCAAAGTGGACCTTCGTGGGGCAGTCAGTAGCCTCCTTTCTGTAGTATTTGTGCAAAGCGATCGGTGATGGACAGCGTGGTGTCTATGAAGCTATTGACACAGTTGGCAAGGCAAGTTTCTGTTCTGGAATCCAGCTTGGAACCTGGCTTGTTGACACATTTATCCCAGCAGACCTCCATGAAGTTGTGAACCTGGGCGGTGAGGCGGGCCCGCTGCTCCTCGACGGCCACCAGGCGCTGCAGCTCCAAGGCTTCAGCCTCCCTCTCTGGGTCCTCCATGGCGGGAGGCGGGAAAGGCCTCTTGCCGCAGCAACTGCTGCCGCCACAGGAAGAGCACGAGCGTAGCAATATATGGTGATCTGTCTGATTTTACATCAAACTGCAGTTTCAGGTTCAACTGTTAATGTGCCCAAAATAGAAATAGAACATAACCTCCAGTTTGAAACACAAAAGGCTGTCTTCACCCTCACGTGACAATGACCAATAAAAAGGCTTTGAAATTAATAAAAATACATTTGACACAGATTTCTAGGATGAATAATGAGGGAAATATAATTTTCTAGGTTAGATTCTCTGTAGAAACATTATTAACACAGGAAAGACGCAAAGTAAGAAGAACACCAACAAACATACAAAAATATAATTCTCCATCTTTGGAGATGGCAGGTGTTGCCACCACTCACCATATGCTCAGAGGCACATGTTACCAAATTCTTCCAAGCTACACAGCAAGTGGATTGGACTGTGAAAGACCAACCCAAATTGTGTTTGCATTTTGACAACTTTGTAGGGCAGTACGATATCTCAGAGAGGAGGCCAGGTCTCCTGCTCCCCTGGTGCATTCACTATAGCTGCCCAATTATCCTGCGTTTTAAAGTTTGATAGAAATATCTGTTGGCTATAGGTACATTCTTAAGCCGCAAGGTTTTTTGCCTGTTAGTGAATATGGAATATAACATACTTGTAGGGCAATTCCTAATGGAGGGAGGCCTCAGTTTTTAACTCATGAAGTGACAATGTTGATTCAACACTAGTCCTGCTCAGAACAGGTCCATTAAAGTTAATGGACATGACTAACTAAATTCATTAATTTCAGTGAGTCTACTCTGGGTAAGACTTAGTTGACTACAACCCAAAGACATAAGCTGGGGTGGCATGGTATCTATTCCGGATTTTAAAAGAGCACTGAAATATCAAGAGCCAGAAAATAGGTTCTATAACTGTGAAACAATTAAGGTTTTCTGTACCTTCTTTGTAAAACATGTGGATGGTTTCATTTGTACTGCTGTGCCACAGAACTCTATGTTATGAAGTGCATATGTGTTAAATACCACCCACCCACCAGAACTTTTGTATGAAAACCATTGAAATTAACAGAAGCTGGGCACTTTCTGCTCATTTCAATGAAGCTTACACAGGAGTAATTGGTGGATCCTCCTGGCCCATAGTTTTTTTACAAGTAAATCCTGACAGCGAATTCAGCCTCTTCCTTTACTTTCAAAGATGACCATATTTGCTATATTGCTGTCATCATGTTATCTGATTTAAGATTCTGCAGTTACCCTAGCCAGCTGTATTTGGCAGGAAAAGAACTGAATTGGCTGAACGTTTGTGTTTTGCTTTCCTATGAAACATGAAAATAATGTAAAGTATTTATTTATTTATTTATTACTACCAGCCTAAGACAAAACTACACAAAATGTACATTATTTTTTGAACTTTCAGCCTGGCTCCACACAGCTCTAAATGTGTTTGTCTTCATTTCTCATTCTTTCCCATTGCTATAGCGTTTAGAGGAACTGCAGTTGAATGACTAAGTTAAAATCACAAAAGAAAGTAATGAGTCATGCTGCTTTTCCTAATAGCTTCTAATGCAGAAAAGCCCACATCATAGCTCCTGTTTTGAATACATCCGTGGGAAGGGGAGGGGGGGGTAAAATTATAGTAGGTATACTAGCGTAATGTTCCCAGTTTCCAGCTTGTGTATGCAATTACCTAATATTCCTTACCAGCTGTTTCTTAACATTACTCATACCAGTCTAAAACAACCATCTTCTCACTTTACTCACCAAACATAGCTTCTCTTAGTGAGCTTTAAAATGCTTTTGTATATGATTGTCACAAATTGTTACAGATTTAGGTAATTATATTACAAGCTCCACAGACAAATGTGTAATCATGGAAATAACCTTGTTTAATGATAATTTAATGCATCCTAGAGTATTGAAGGAACTGGCTGAAGAACTCTCAGAACCGCTCTCTATTATCTTTGCGAAATCATGGAGGACCGGTGAAGTGCCAGATGACTGGAGGAGAGCTAATGTTGTCCCTATCTTCAAAAAGGGCAAGAAGGAGGAACCGGGGAACTACAGACCAGTCAGCCTAGCAACAATCCCTGGAAAAACTCTAGAGCAGATTATAAAGCAGTCAATCTGTAAGCACCTTGAAAACAATGCAGTGATTACTAGGAGCCAACATGGATTTATGAAGAACAAATCCTGCCAAACTAATCTCATCTCATTTTTTGACTGGGGAATCTCCCTTGTAGACTGTGGGAATGCTGTGGACATGATATATCTCGAATTCAGCAAAGCTTTTGACAGAGTGTCCCATGATATTCTGATTAGCAAACTAGCTAAATGTGGGTTGGATGGAACAACTATTGGATCCACAGTTGGCTCCAGAATCGTACTCAAAGAGTCCTTCTCAAACTGGGCGGAAGTAACAAGTGGGGTACCACAGGGCTCGGTCCTGGGCCCAGTGCTCATTAACATTTTTATTAACGACTTGGATGAGGAGGTACAAAGCATGCTTATCAAATTTGCAGATGATACAAAATTGGGGGGCATAGCTAATACCGTGGAAGACAGAAACAAAATTCAAAGGGACTTTGATAGGCTGGAGCATTGGGCTGAAAACAACAGAATGAAATTTAACAGGGATAAATGCAAAGTTCTACACTTAGGAAAAAGAAACCAAATGCACAGTTATAAAACTGGGAATACTTGGCTCAGCAATACTACATACAAGAAGGATCCTGGAATTGTGGATCACAAGCTGAATATGAGCCAACAGTGTGATGTGGCTTCAAAAAAGGCAAATGCTATATTAGGGTGCATTAACAGAAGTATAGTTTCCAAATTGTGTGAAGTACTAGTTCCCCTCTCTTCAGCACTGGTCAGGCCTCATCTTGAATACTGAATCCAGTTCTGGTCTCCGCACTTCAAGAAGGATGCAGACAAACTGGAATGGGTTCAGAGGAGGGCAACAAAGCTGATCAGGGGACTGGAAACAAAGCCCTATGAGGAGAGATGGAAAGAACTGGGCATGTTTAGCCTGGAGAAGACTGAGGGGCGATATGATAGCACTCTTCAAGTACATGAAAGGTTGTCACATAGAGGAGGGTTGGGATCTCTTCTCGACCGTCCCAGAGTGCAGGACACGGAATAATGGGCTCAAGTTGCAGGAAGCCAGATTTTGACTGGACATCAGGAAAAATTTCCTAACTGTTAGAGCCATACGACAATGGAACCAATTACCTAGAGAGGTAATGGGCTTTCCGACCCTGGAGGCATTCAAGAGGCAGCTGGACAGCTTTGATTTGGATTCCTGCATTGAGCAGGGGGTTGGATTTGATGGCCTTGTAGGCCCCTTCCAACTCTACTATTCTATGATTCTATAACAATACCAGTGGCTGAGATCTGGCATTAAATGTGCCAAATCTTATTTTTTTCCAGTTTCACAGAAGTAAAAAAAAAAAAAAAGTCAGGCTGTCTTATATGATAAAATCTTATATTACTTGACAAATGTTTATTAAGGGTTGACTGTGGAAAGCGGATGGGCAGAAGGTAGTGATTCAAATGGGTAAGAGGTGGACATCAGAAGGCTGATGTTCCCATGGTAGTTTGGAAATAACTAGCTGAATGGTTGGCTGTGAAGTGAAGGCTTAAAACAGGAGTTGCCAATCTTTTGGCCAGTGGGCACATTTGGAATTTTGAGAAAGTACCACTGGCACCAGTCACAAAATGGCTGCCATGGGGGTGTGGCATAACACAAATGGCTGCCACATCAAAAGAGCAGAAAGAGTCAGAACCATAACACAACGTGGGCATGACCCCCAATCAGTGGGGGAAAGCCACCTACACCAGCCACTGCTGTATGCACTCACATAGAGAAGCTCTTTGCCCCTCTCCTTTGTTTAGAATGGATGGGAGGGTGAGTGTCCAGTTCTGGCATCCAGTAAAATGTGGACATGTTTAAGGGTATGTGTTCAATGTAGGAGAGGCTGAGCCAGTGCAAAGAGCAACTGAGCAGGAACAGCAAACAGTTGTAACGTGCATTGTGAATTTTTAAGGGGATATTTATGGAGCCCTTTCATGAGCACCATATGGAGTTAAGGGATGGCACACTGGTGCCTGTGGGTGCTACATCCAATTTTCAAGCTCCTGAAACACATTCAGGAAACACATCCAGATAATGTACATTCTAACCTATATGGTGTGAATCATGGGTGGGGAACCTCCAGCCCACAGGCAAAACTTGGCCTGCCAGTCCTCTCCATTTGGCCTGTGAGGCCGTTTTGGGGGAGCCATGCCCACCTGCTCTATGCCTGACTTCATACATAATGCTGGGGATAAGGGTGAGGCTTTAAAGGGACAAGGCATCTCCCAGCCAGCCATCAGCTGTTGGGTCGTAGGAGAGCAGAGTTCTATGCAAAGATAAGAGCTCTCTTATAGACTCTCCTCAGTGCTAAAGTATACTTTAAAGTGTTTTCCTGCATCTGCAATTGGAATGTAAAACTTTAGTTGGCTAGCATGTACATTTAAGTACAGAGCACCCCTGTATGGTATCCAGGAGGGAGTAACACCAACAATGTTATGGGGGGGAAAGGGTGGTCTTGATAAAGTATAACAAAACCAGAATTGCAGGGTGAATTATTGAAGGCAGTCCTAGAGGGGAGGGGAGGAAGAGAGCAAGAGAAATGAGATTGAAACTAGTTAAATGTATTGATTTATTATGTGTGGAGAGGGACAGTTGGTAGGCCAAAGCATACTGGGCAAATAAAGAACTCAGGTTGTGCACCTCACAATTAACTTTAGGCCACCACATCTGATATGAGCTGAAAATGAATCATGTCTGGCCCAATGCAATTCAATGCCATTTCACAGAAGACTTGGATGTGTCTATGATTTGGGGTAGCCGAAAATCTATTATGGAGTACAAACCCCCAGTTTCTTAATCTTTTTTACATAGTTTGGCTATTATTGGTGCGGGTACAAGCACTTGACAGTATTATGCACTCAAATAAATTGTTCGGCCGTAACATAGAGGACACACTCCTGGTGTGTGTTGGCCCAAATTGTAGAGTACACCCCCTTTCCTTATACTTTTTTCACATATTTTGTCTGTTGTTGGCATGGGGTGCCATGTCTGACAGTGTCTGGTGGCAAATTAAGCATTTCATAGGGGACACCTCCCGGGAGTTAGGGGTGGCCTAAAGCTTGCTGTGGGTGCATAACCATAGACCCAGTGTTCTTCATGTGATCGTGTACATCTTATATGCAGTGGTCACCTGGGGTCATCACACATTTAATGTGCATTGTGCAAACATGACAATTTTGATTGGAGAGTTTTGAATGATTGTAGGTCTTGAAGAGGACATTCCCCCAGGCATGGAGATACAGTATATGATATAGGGTAGCCCAAAGTTTATTTGGGGTTCAGGGTCACAGAAACTTTAATTTCTTATTAACTTTACTGATTGAGCCCTGTTTCCAACTTTTGTGCAAATAAGGTACTGTGAACTAGTAACCAATTTCAGTATCATCTGACTGGGATCTTCAAGGAGGAGGAGACAAACATGAGGCCAGCAGGATCTCTCTGTTGCAGACAAAGGAAGAACCACACACAGAACCACACTAAGAGATTGGGTCCCGGGGTCCAAGATCAGTTATAGTATAAGAAATAAAAAATTGGGGTGGCACTTGAAAGGTGAACAAAAGAGAAGAGCAATTGTCTGTGCTTTTTTGAATAGAAAGGACCAGTGAATTAGAAGGGAGCAAATGGAAGGGGATCTGAAACTGACTCTGAATGGGTATGCTTTGGTGCTTGCTGAAATGTCACACAAGAACATAAGTGATCAGATGACCTTGATTGCATTAGAATATGAGGGAATTTGGATCTTGCACATCCAAGAGTTCTTAGGCTCAAGGCAAAGAAGGTCAACATGCTCTCTTGTCAGTATCAATAGAAGGACAGTGACTGATCCTGCAAAGACACTCTGTCCTTGCTTGTGAGCCCTTGCGACCTAGCTGTTACAGACAAGACTGAAGGGCACATAGAAGGCGTGGGAACAAAAGTGAGGTGAGGTGGTGCTTTCTGGTCACAACACAGTCTAGCATCCTGTTTCTTACAGGGGCTAATCAGGTGCCTTGGGAAATCCGCAAGCAGAGCTTGAAGGCAATCGATCACTTCTGCTGCTGTTCTTTGGTATTCAGTGGTATATTGCCTCTAAACCTGGAGGTTCCATATAGCCATCATATTGGTAGCCCTATCCTCCATGGATTTGTCTAATCCACTTTTCACTCTCTTAGTTAGCAGCTGTCAGCATCAAATCTTGTGGCCATGATTTCAATATATTAATTAATATTAATATATTAATATTATATTTAGGACAAACATAGTTCTTAACACAATAGTTCTTGGGGTCACCCCATTTCATTGGGTGACCCTAAGTTCTAGTATCATGGGAAAGGGAGAAAAAAAATCTCATTATCCACTTTCCCCACACCATATGTAATTTTATTAACATCTTATCATGTTCCTGCTTAGTCATATTTTTTTTCTAAACTAAAAACTCTCAAATGTTGTAGCCTTTCTTTGTAGGGAATGTCTTCTAGTTCCTGGATCATTTTGGTTGTTATTCTCTACACCTTTTCCAGCTCTATACAATCCTTTTTGAAATGGGATGATGGCAACCAGAACTGTAGATGCTGTTCAAAGTGTGGACACATCATACAGTTGTATGAAAGGCAGTTTTATTTTCAACCCTTTTCTAATCATCCCTAACAAATTTGACTTTTTCACAGCTGCTGCACACTGGGTCAACATTTTCCTTGAGCCATAGCAACATAGGAAGTTGCCTTATTTATTTATTTATTTATTTTGTTACATTTATATACCGCCCATAGCAAGTAGCTCTCAGGGCGGTAAACAGAATAGGATAAAATACATACATCATAATAATAAAATCACAAAACATATAAGACACAATGAAAACAAAATACAATTAAACAAAATATAAGATGATAAAAAGGATTAGTATTACAAGATTAAAAAGATAAAAAGATTAAAATGATTAAAATGCCTGGGAGCATAAGAAGGTCTTTACCTGGCGCCGGAAAGATAATAATGTAGGCGCCAGGCGTACCTCTTCGGGGAGGCTATTCCGCAACTTGGGGGCCACCACAGAAAAGGCCCTAGATCTAGTAACCACCCTCCGGGCTTCACGATGGGTTGGTACCCGGAGGAGGGTCTTAGATGCTGAATGAAGTGAGTGGGTAGGTTCATAGCAGGAGAGGTGTTCCACCAGGTATTGCGGTCCCACGCCATGTAAGGCTTTATAGGTCATAACCAGCACCTTGAATCTTGCCCGGAAGCAAATAGGTAGCCAGTGTAGGCGAGCCAGAACAGGAGTTATGTGCGAAGACCGACTGGTCCTCGTCAATAGTCTAGCTGCCACATTCTGCACTAGCTGAAGCTTCCGAACTGTCTTCAAGGGCAGCCCTATGTAGAGCGCATTACAGTAATCCAATCTCGAAGTTACCAGAGCATGAACAACTGAGGCGAGGTCGTCGCCATCCAGATAGGGGCGTAGTTGGGCTACCAAACGGAGATGGTAAAACGCGTTTCGTGCCACCGAGGCCACTTGAGCCTCAAGAGACAAGGAAGGGTCAAAAAGGACCCCCAAACTATGGACCTGTTCTTTCAGGGGGAGTGTAACCCCATCCAGAACAGGATGCACATCCACCATCTGAGCGGGGAAGGCGTTCACCAACAGTGTCTCAGTCTTGTCTGGATTGAGTCTCAGTTTATTAGCTCTCATCCAGTCCCTTATCGCGGTCAGGCAATGGTTCAGCACAACAACAGACTCACCTGAAGAAGATGAAAAGGAGAAATAGAGTTGCGTGTTATCAGCATACTGATGACAACGCACTCCAAAACTCCTGATGACCGCACCCAGAGGCTTCATGTAGATGTTAAAAAGCATGGGGGACATTTTTTTTTCTTGTCCGTTTTATATCTTTCTAACAATTGTAAATAGGCAAACCATTGAGAACTATATCCTTCCTTTATCAGTTGTTCTCTCTCTTTCATTATATATTCTCCATGTACATTTTCTAATAGTTCTTGATAAGTTAACCATTTCTCTTTTCCAGCCATTTCTCTTCTGTAAAACGCTTCTTGACTTGAGACACATAATGGTATTTTCGAATAGAACCTTGGTTTATATCTATTCCATATTTTCAACAGAGGACGTCTTATAAAATGATTATTAAAGTCTACATTTACTTTTACTTTGTCATACCATAGATATCCATGCCATCGCCACTTCAGGTTATGGCCCTCCAAATCCAATAGTCTTTTATTCCTCAATAAAATCCATTCCTTTATCCAGACTAAACAGCAGGCAGCAAAATAAAGTCTCAGATTTGGTAATCCCAGTCCTCCTCTTTCTTTGGCGTCTTGTAGTAATTTAAATTTAACTCTTGGTTTTTTTCCTTGCCATACAAATTTAGAGATATCTTTTTGCCATTGTTTAAAAGGTAAATCAGAGGATATTACAGGTATTGTTTGAAACAAAAACATCATTCTCGGTAATACATTCATTTTTATCACAGATATTCTACCCATTAATGACAATTGTAGTTTATCCCATTTTAGCAGATCTTTCTTAATCTCTGTCCATAATTTTTCATAATTATTATGAAACAACTTTGAATTTTTATTTGTCATAATGATACCTAAATATTTCAACTTTTTCTCTATTGTAAAATCTGTCTTGTCCATTAACTCTTTCTGTTCCCTTAAAGTTAAATTTTTCACCAACATCTTTGTTTTTTGATTGTTGATCTTAAATCCTGCTAACGGTCCAAATTCTTTTAATTTGTCCATCAATACATTAATTCCTTCCAAAGGGTTTTCTAATACAATTATCAAATCATCAGCAAATGCTCTCAGTTTATATTCTTCTTTTTTTATCTTTAATCCCGAAATCCTTTTATCTTGCCTTATATCTCTAAGCAGCACTTCTAAAACCAGAATAAATAGAAGGGGAGATAATGGACATCCCTGTCTTGTACCCTTTTGTATTTCACATGAATCCATTAAATCTCCATTAACAATTATCTGAGCCTTCTGAGATGTATAAATCGATCTAATCCATTTTATAAAATTGTCTCCAAAATCCATTTGCTCCAAAACCTGAAACATAAATTTCCAATTCAAATTATCAAATGCTTTCTCAGCATCTAAGAAAATCAAAGCTGCTTGTTTATCATTTCGTTGTTCTAAATATTCCAACACATTCAAGACATTCCTGACGTTATCACGTAATTGTCTTTTAGGTAAAAACCCCGATTGATCTTCCTGGATAAATTGTTGCAATATTATTTTCATTCTTTCTGCCAAGATCATTGTAAAAATTTTATAGTCATTATTCAATAGAGATATCGGCCGATAATTTTTTGTTTTAGTTAAATCTTGCTCCTCTTTAGGTATTAATGTTATGTTAGCATTTTTCCAACTATCCGGTATCTTTCCCTCTTGCAAAATAGAATTCATTGTATACTGTAAAGGTAGCAAGAGTTCTTCCTCCAAACATTTATAGTACATTGCAGATAACCCATCTGGTCCTGGCGCCTTTCCTGATTTAATTTTGTTTATAGCTTCAGATATTTCTCTTGACGTGATAGGGCCATTAATAGCTTGTCTCTGGAAGTCTGTAATTTTAGGCAAATTCTGTTTAGATATATACTCTTCTATTTTTTCAGATGGGATTTTCTGACACTTGTACAATGTTGAATAATATTGATGAAAAATCTTTTTGATTTTTACATTATCTGTCAGCATCTCATCTCCTTCTTGTATCTTTAAAATAATATTTTTTGACGTTCTTTTCTTAATTTATATGCTAACCATTTCCCCGGTTTATTTGCAAATTCAAAAGTCCTTTGTTTAGCAAAATTTAGTTTCCTTTCAATTTCTCTAACTGTCAGCATTGATACTTGATTCTGTAACATTTTAATTTGATTTACAATAGAAACTTTAGTTGGATTCTTTTTCAATTCTTCCTCTTTTTGTTTTATTTCTTCCAAAATTAATTGCATTTTCTGTTGTTCCTTTTTTTTTAATTCAGAGTTACATTTAATAAAATATCCCCTCATAAATGCCTTACTTGTATCCCAAACAACATTTTCATTTGTTCCTTTATGTAAATTATGTTCAAAACACTCTTTTAATTTTTTCTTACATTCTTGTACTACTTTGTCATTCTGTAATAAAGATTCATTTAGTCTCCATCTAAATCCAAGATTTTTTTTTTTATAAGTTAATATCACAGGATTGTGGTCCGAAAAAGTTTTTGGTAATATATCCATTTTAAAAATATCTTTCACTAGATTTTTAGACATCCAAATCATATCAATCCTCGAGAATGTTTTATGTCTTTCTGAAAAATAAGTAAATTCCTTTGCGTTATCATTTATATATCTCCAGGTATCCACCAATTCTAAATTTTCCATCAGTTCAAAGCAAATCTTCGGTAATTTACCCTGTGTCTCTTTAATATGTATGGGTTTGAAATAAGTAAATCTGATTTTGAAATAGGTTTGTGTACAAATGATGAAAATACAATTGCGAAAATGTATAAACTCTTACTGAAAATGGATATGGAAGAAGAACAAGTAAAAGAGTGTATGGTAAAGTGGGCAAAAATTTTTGGTTATAACATACAAATGGATCAATGGGAAAATATGTGGAAAAAAGGCTTGAGATTTACATTATGCTATAATCTTAAAGAAAATTTCTATAAAATGATGTACCGTTGGTACATGACTCCAGAAAAGTTGTCAAAAATGTATAGTAATGTTTCTAATGTTTGTTGGAAATGTAAACAACAAGAAGGATCATTTTATCATATGTGGTGGCTGTGTAAAAAGGCAAAATCATTTTGGGCACAGATAGGTAGGATGATGCAAAAAATTCTAAAGATAAATATTCAGTCAAAACCAGAATTTTTTTTATTGGGTTTTATGGATAAACAAATAGAAAAGAAATATGGAAGAATAATATTATATATGATTACAGCAGCAAGATTATTATATGCACAAAAGTGGAAAATGGAATCAACACCAACAACGGAAGAATGGCTATTGAAATTAATGGACTTAGTAGAGATGGATAAATTGACATGTCTACTTAGAGAAAAATCGACAGACACATTTCTTAAGGAATGGAAGCCTCTCTTAGTCTTTTTGTTGAAAGATCAAAATAAAATGATGATATTGTGATTTGACGATTAACTAAGATAGCCTATGGAGAAAAGTGATCCTGTATGTATATATTAAAGGACAGGTTTGATGTATATTATATACTCATAGCTGATCTGCGACAAATCGGAAGTCAACTATTTTATTTTTATTTTTGTTGTTGTATTGTTATGTTTTTTGACTTTGTTTTGTTTGTCTTTTGAAAAATTTGAATAAAAATTATTAAAAAAAAAAAAGCATGGGGGACAAAACCGACCCCTGAGGGACTCCACAATGGAGAGTCCAGGGTGTCGAGTAATGTTCCCCAAGCACTACCTTCTGGCGATGATCCGCGAAGTAGGAGCGGAACCACTGCCAAGCAGTACCCCCAACTCCCAACTCCGCGAGTCTCCCCAGAAGGATACCATGGTCGATGGTATCAAACGCCGCTGAGAGATCAAGGAGAATCAACAAAGTCACACTCCCCCTGTCCCTCTCCCGCCAAAGGTCATCATACAGGGTGACCAAGGCTGTTTCAGTGCCGAAACCGGGCCTAAAACCGGATTGAAACGGATCCAGATAATCGGTTTCATCCAAGAGCACCTGGAGCTGGTTAGCAACCACCCGCTCCAAAACCTTGCCCAAAAAGGGGACATTCGCCACCGGTCTATAGTTGTTCAAATTATCTGGGTCCAGGGAAGGTTTCTTTAAAAGAGGTCTCACTATTGCCTCCTTGAGGCATTAACCACTTCCTTGGCCCAGCCGGTGGTTCCAGCCCTGCTAGCTTTCACTAGCCAAGATGGGCAAGGATCCAGAACAGACATGTTGCCCGGACCATTCCAAGCACCTTGTCCACTTCCTCGAGCTGCACCAACTGAAACTCATCCAATAATAAAGGACAAGGCAGTGCTCCGGACACTTCACTGGATTCATCTGTCACAACGTCGGAGTCTAAGTCTCTACGGATGCAAGCAATCTTATTTTGAAAGTGTCCAGCAATTTCGTTGCAGCGGGCTTCAGATGTTTCTATAATATCGTGAGGGCCAGAGTGTAAAAGCCCCCGCACAACTTTAAAAAGCTCCGCTGGGTGGCATAAGGATGACCTAATAGAGGCAACAAAATAAAGTTTTTTCGCTGTCCTTACCGCTTTCATATACAACTTATTGGTGGCACTTACCAAAGCATGGTTACATTCGTTGGGAGTTCGCCTCCATCTGCACTCCAGCCTCCTCCTCTCTTGTTTCATCACTCTCAGCTCCGGGGTATACCACGGAGCTGTATGAGCTCTACATCGGAGGGGGCGTGCAGGAGCGATCGTGTCAATAGCCCGAGTCATCTCCGTATTCCACAGTGCGACCAGGGCCTCAACAGGAGCACCAGTCCTATCAGCCGGAAAATCTCCCAGGGCCCTCTGAAAACCAAGAGGATCCATCAGACTCCGGGAGCGGACCAGCCTAATAGGTCCTCCACCTTTGCAGAGGGGAAGAGCTACTGTAAGTCTAAATCTCAACAAGCGGTGATCTGTTCATGACAATGGGGTAGATGAAAAACATCCCACCTCCAGATCACCATCTCCATGACCAGTGGCGAAGTTCAAATCAAGAGTGTGTCCCGACACATGCGTTGGGCCGGTAGAAAATTGAGACAGCCCCATTGTTGTCATGGAGGCAATGAAGTCCTGAGCTGCACCAGATAAGACAGCCTCGGCATGGACATTTATTTATTTATTTATTTATTTATTTTATTACATTTTTAGACCGCCCTATAGCAATAAGCTCCCAGGGCGGTGTACAGCATAATAAAACAGGTTAAAATACAAAAACACAATAAAACATAATTAAAAATTTTCAATTTTAAATTCAAATTTTTAAATTTTTAAAATTTTTAAAATGCCTGGGCGAAGAGGTAGGTCTTTACCTGGCGCCGAAAAGATAGCAAAGAAGGCGCCAGGCGTATCTTATCAGGGAGGGCGTTCCATAGTTTTGGGGCCACCACTGAGAAGGCCCTAGCTCTAGTTATCGTTCTCCGTGCCTCCCTATGCGTTGGGACACGGAGAAGGGCCTTGAAATCCCCCAGTACCAAAAGTCTAGGGGATCTCAATAGTACCTCCGAGACTATCTCCGTCAGCTCAGCTAAGGAAGCTGTTGGGCAGCAAGGTGGACGGTACACCAATAGTATTCCTAGCCTGTCTCCCTGGCCCAATACAAGGTGGAGACACTCCAGACCAGTCGCCACCTGGACAGGGTGCTGTGTGAGAGGGAAAGTACTCCTATAGACCACAGCAACTCCCCCTCCCCGGCCCTCAGATCTACCACAGTGCTGAACCAAATACCCGGGTGGGCAAAGCTGGGAAAGAGCAACTCCTCCCTGATCAGCCACCCAGGTCTCGGTTATACATGCCAGGTCGGCACCCTCCTCCAGGATTAAATCATGGACAAGGGAGGTTTTATTATGTACCGACCTGGCATTCAAAAGCAGCACCTGGAGATCCGAGAGCTGGCTGATAGGACAACCAGCAATCCTGTGGGTAAGAGGAGAACCGGAACAAGGCACAGACACAACTTGTCTGGGACGAGTTCCCCTTACCTGGCCAGTTCTTATGCCATGTCAATCAGATCATTGGTCTATCTAGCTCACTATTGTCTCTGCTGGTACTGAAAAGGTTGCAAATATCTTAGAAGAACATGTACATCATTTCTAACAGTTTAAAATCCAAGCACAGAGGGTGTAGAATGCTCACCATGGCCAAAACATGGCATTGTTCAAAACTCTGCTCGTACTGCCACCATGACATATAGGCTGCAGCAGAGACACAGGCAGGCAGGCACAAAGGGAGGGGAGGGGTGGCTTTGATGATCTGTAAGGGGAGGGGGAGGGAGTAGGCAGAGTTGGTTGGTGTTTGTGTGTGTATGCAACAGTCACCATTGCCACCACAGGAAGCACCTCCTCCCCAAATTCATCAAATATTTAAGGACCCAATCCCCCCATAATCATACCTCCTGTTTATTTTTTTTGGGGGGGAAACAAATTCAGAGAAAACAGAGATCTCATGGTGGTTCAGATCAACCAATGTATATGTGAAGTTAGGATTTTTTGCCCCATACGCATTTTCCTCGCGCTTCCAGGTGTGGGTCTTTATCAGCACCCAAAAACTTTTCTGCTTTAAGCTGGAAGTGGAATAGCAACTCTTTTTCCAGACTTCTAACACTCTGTAACCAAGTAGACAGTCCCTTTCCACCAGACCCAAATACCTGGTGGTGGTGGTGGGGGTTTCATTGAGACCACTGTGGGTGATTAATACTCCCTCTACCTCACTGCACTCCTGATCATGATTCCTCCCCCCCTCCCTCAGTGCTGCAATGTGAGGAGAAAAGAAAGAAAAGAAATAGATATAAAGACAATGCTATTTAAAAAGGGAAGGGTTGATTCCTAGAGAGGAGAGACAGACTGTGGAAAAGGAAAATGGCTATACCAATTTAGGAAATGCCCAGCAATGCAATAGGTCATCTACACCTGGAGAAACTGCACAGCTATTCCACTGGTTTTTTTAAAAAGTCAGATTTTCAGAGCTCTGATAAGCAAAACTGAAGACAGAAAAAATAAGAGGATGTTTTGTTCATGACATTTTGGAACTGCCCTTTCAAACTGAGGGAGCAAAGCATTGCTATTGCGCAGTAAATGTCCAATGTGCAACAACCCAGTTTACCTGGACTGATTATTAAGCTAACTGGTCTGTAGTTTCCTGAATCACCACCAATCTCTTTAAAAAAAGAAATCTGCCTGGAGGCCAATTTTAGGAACAACTTATATATTTTGTTAATCAGCAGTTACACAGAAATGGGTACAGAGCACATTGGCTTTATACACTTGAAACTGTATAATGTAAAGGCCATTGTACCCAAGAAGGAGCTGTAGCCAATCCCAGAGCCATTAATTTTTGTATAACACAAACATTTATTCCACATTCACACTTTACATCTTTAGAAGTATATAGAAAGGGTCTTAGACATATATCTAAAAATGTAATGTGCAAAGTGGTCCTAACAGTCAAAAAGTGGCTGGGTTTACAATACAATAGCTCACTATATTGTTGCACTACAATACAATACAAACAATGTATTATTGTTGTATGCACCTCAATCTCTGAGCAGTGTGAGACTTCAGGAGTTTCAGTGCTTACCCAGGGTTTGATTTCCTTGGAATGAATATCACTGGAGACTATGTTGTCTTTAGGATATGTGCTTTTATTTATACATATATGCAACCTGAGCATAAGATGAAAGAGTTCACAGCACTAACACTCCAAAAGATTTACTCTCATTAGGTTTCCTGGGAGGCTTCCCAAAGCCATAGCTTTGGGTTCAGCACAGAGAGCATATCAAGCCTCTGTATGTTCCAAGCTCCAGACCAGACTAACCAAGGCTAGGTCCTAGGGCTATTGCTCTTTCACCTACAAGATGACCTCCAGCCAGGTGAGGGGGTGGGGCCTACCTCTTCCTGAAAGAGTATCACCAGCCAGTTGTTCCTATGGCAACATGGCCAACTCTTTAGTTATGCAGGTAGGATGCTTAACAGACTGGGCCAGGATAATAAAGGAACTGGCTTGATGAGTTTAGTGGTTCCTTCTGCTACACATTCCAACCTTATAGAGATAGAATTACAGGCTTGGAGGGGACCCAAAGACAATCTCCAGTCCTATAACATTATTACATTACAGAGGAACCTTTAGTATGATAAATGTTTAATCAGGATTGTAGGCTGAGAATTTTTGAATTTAAATGTAATTTTTCCTAGGACATATGCACACAATCTATCTTTGACAATCCTTTTTAAAAAAGCATTAGCTTCCATTGGGCAGAAACAAAGAGAGGAATATAAACTGATAACTTTGCAGTAGTATCTCAGTTGTGCATTAGATGTTAAAGTGGCATTTCTGAAAAAGCTGTGGGTGTCAATGAACACTACAAGGCTCAGGGAAACAAGTGCAAGGAATTAAGCACTCAGAAGCCACAAATCTAATGCATTCTGCCAAGTAAAGAACAACAATTTGAAAAAAGGACTGCACTTCTGAAGGGGGATGAATCAAAGCTTGCTGTGAGTCATCCTTAAAACCATAGCTGGCCTAATCATCTTATGCATGAGGTCACACCCTTGTACTCCCTATTTATCAATCTGGATTAATCATATCTCCGTGGTTTTGCATTTATAATTAATAAAATTTGATTTGCAGCCATATATTATTAATATAAATTAATACAGCTGTTATTTATTAGAATGAAGACATAATAATTTTATACCAGTGGGGAGGATTTCAAAGTGCCTCACTGCATTCTTCTGAAATATTTATCTTAATTCCAGGGTTGAGTTTGGGGGAAAAAAGATCCTGCAATGTTGAAGGAGAAATAGCAGTGCTGATTAGCTCTTTCCTGTGTGCCACCAAAACACCTGTCCCAACTATGGAAACGTTTTGTGCTTAAAAGTTTATTTTAAATACATTAATAATGTCAAATGATGAGTAAAGGCATGAATGTTGATGAAGTGCTTAATTTTTTTTTAAAACAGACAGCTATTGTAGGAGGGGCAAGGTTGATAGATGAGCCAGTTTAGAATTTTTGTGCCAACCTATCAACTCCCATGGCTAAGACTGTTATCAGCTGTGAGCTCTTTTTTTCTATTATGCTGTTATTTGTATTTATCAGAACACTTAGAAGTGGCAGAAATAGTATTAAAAATAAATTATCTTAAAAAAAGAGTTTAAAACCATAAAGTACATAAAACAGCAGAAAAAAACACATATAGCAGATAGATACAATGCAAAAAACAATAGCAGACGGATACAATGTAAAACTGCCTTTCAGTTTGATGTTTTTGGAAGGTTAAAGAATTTAAATAAATCTTGTCAGTGGAAACTAAGGAAAGATGTGTTCTGGGAAGCACCCCTCTCCTCTTGGAGAGAGAATTCCACAGCAAGGGTACCAGAGCTTGGAAGATTACTTTTAAAAAGTAATAAATTACATGGCCCAAATAGGAGTAATTACCATTACAATTGCAATTTCTCTGAAAGTAATTTTGAGAAAAAGTAATCACTACAATTACATTTCAGTCACTTTTTAAAAAAAACGCCTACAAGGTGCTGGCCTTGGCTGCTGCACATCTAAGTAGCCTAAAACAACATTAAAAATAAACACACACATACAGAGGTAATAGAATAATTATTTTTATCCGTAAGATGGCAATGCTGGTCTCTGTGCTGGTAAGGGAGGTGGGGAGGGAGGCAGAGGCCACTACTCAGATCTTTGCACGTCAAACCAAGTGCAACCCCCCCCCCCAGCCAGGAAGCATAATCTCTCTCACTTAACCACCTCCCGGACCCTGCCCTGCCACCAACTAAGCGACACTCACCCAAGCAAACCTCTTCTGCTGAGATGCGCGCATGCACGCACGTGCACTCACTCACACAGTCATCTTGCACCTCCACAGTTCTTTCTCTCCATTTTGCTGCTGCCTCCTCCTGCTCCTTTATCCATGTTCTTGCCCTCTGGCTCCTTTTTCCCTCCACTCCATTCTTCACCACCTCCATCCATTTTTCTAAACAATTATTTTCTCCACTCCCCCCCATCTCACTCTCTACCTCCTCCCTCGTCACCTCCTACCCACTCACAGAGCATGAGGGAAGAGCGACGCTGCACAGAAGCCCAGTTTGAGGCACATGATTTTCATCCACAAATCAGAGGAGCAGAAGACTTCCCCTGCTTCCCCCCCCCCCAAAGTAATGCCCAAAAGTAATGCTGGAAACATTACAATTACTCCACAAAAGTAATAAAATTACTCCTAGTTCTATTACAATCAAAATGTAAAGGAATTACCCACTCGTTCCTCAAAAAAGTAATGAATCACAAGTAATTTGTTACTTGTAACAAATTTCTTCCAAGCTCTGAATGGTACCATATATTGCTTCACACATTTTCTCAATAATTATTACAATAATATTTTATGGCCAGTCACTATTATCACTCCATATTTAGATGGGTGGGGAAGTTGAGAGAATAACACCTTGCCTAAGACCAACTATAGAGTTTATAGCTGACATAACATCTCAACTGAGAACAGTCTGGTGCTGATTAGAATTCTTCACTTAAAATTGTGTCATTTATTCATGAAGAACTGTGATATGGGAGCTGCTTTTTCTTGGCTTCATCTCATGGTGCTGCTGTAACATTTAAAGTCCTGGTACTACTTGGGTAGAGCCAATCATGCAGGTCTTCTCCACAAAATTGGTTGCCTAGGGACTGATGATGTGGGAAGAACCTGGGTGATTGGCCCTGCCTATGTGGTATTTGGCCTGAAAATGTCAAAGCAGTGCCATACAATGAAGACACCAAGAATCACCTTCTACACTGCAGTGGTAAAGTGGAGTGAAGCAACCTGCTTCAGGCAGTACAACTGGGTGAATAGATGAAGGTAGGAAATGATATCTGAATGAAAGAACAAGGTTTTTTAAGATGTTGGCACTAGGGATGTATTGGAATTTCACCCATTTAGAATTTGGTACAGAATTTTCCATTAATTTACTTGTTAACTATCACAGCGAATCAGATTTTTATGTAGTGATTTTCCACGGCTATTTTCAGAAGCTGGTTTTTTAAAAAAACAACAACTCTCAAATATTGATAATTTATTTAATTTATTGACATATCCTTTAAAATATTGAAATTTACTTTAAAAATATCAATATTAATATTAACTGGTGCCTGGACTCAGTGGTGGGCTGGATGAGGGCCAATAAACTGAATCCTAGTAAAATGGAGGTGCTGTGGGTTGGTGGTTCCCAATTTCAGATAATTGATTAATTGCCTGCTTTGGATGGGGTCATACTCCCTCTGAAAGAGCAGGTTTGTAGTCTGGGGGTGCTTCTGGATCCATCTTTGTTACTAGAGGTCCAGGTGACCTCAATGGCTAGGAGTGCCTTTTACAGCTTTGGCTGGCAAGACAGTTTCGGCCGTTTCTGGACCGGGATAGCCTGACCACTGTTGTCCATTGGTAACCTCCAGACTGAATTACTATAATGTGCTCTATGTGGGGCTGCCCTTGAGGTTAGTCTAGAAGCTGCAGCTGGTGCAAAATGTGGTGGCATGAGTGCTTACTGGGGCCGGGTATCACCAACATGTTACCCCACTGCTGAAAGAATTGCACTGGCTGACTACCAGACCAAGTTCAAGATTCTAGTTTTGTTGTACAAAGCCCTACACAGACTACCTGAAAAATCATCTTACCCCTTATATACCCAGTTGATCACTACACTCTGCAAGTAAGGGCCTCCTGCAGATGCCATCTTATCAGGAGGTCTGTTCCGCACAACATAGGAAGCTGTTCTGACCCAGGTTGAGAGGGGAAGCATCGACGAGGGTGATACCAACTTTGAGGACTGGGGCGATGAGCTGAGGGAGGGGTAAAGCAACTAGGAGAGTTCACAGCGTGCCCAGCCCCTGTAAAGATTCCGAAACAGGAAAATACATATATATATAAAACATGGATTTCTTTGGGGAAAAGAAGACATTTGCATGAAGGCAATGCCCTCCCCCTCAGTTTCAGTTCCTTCATGATTGCAAACATAAAATCACACCAAAAGGCTTTAACATACATTGTTCTGAGAGAAAGGTGAAATCCACAAGTAGGCTGTATACACACCGTGCATTAAAACACATGGTGTCACCAAAAGAATCCTGGGAACTGTAGTTTATCCCTCACAGAGCTACAATTCCCAGCACCCTTAACAAACTGTAGTTCCCACGATTCTTTGTGGGAAGTCATGTGCTTAAAATGTATGCTCTTCTACACAACACTCATTTCTTTTTCCAAGCTTTTCTCCAGTCACAAAAAAGCTGTGAATGAGCAATCTGAACTGAAAACTGGGAACATTTTACAATTTATTTCATATCCCAAGCTTTGGATTTAGCAGTTGCTTACTGCAATATTTTCAGGGAGGCCGGGTCTTAAGATTAGAATGAGTACATTAAAAAAGAGTGGAAAGCAGGACCTGACATTATGATACAAGAACACTATTTTCCATGTCTGCCTGTTATCGAAGAACTGGAATCTGTACTGACGAAGATAATGTGATGTCACTCTTTAATCTGGCAAGCTTGAGGAAACCACTTCCTCCATATGTAGGCTGGCGGTCTTATGATTGCTATTTAATTCTGAAATGCTCATTGAAATGATGTAAGAAAACAAGTTTGCTGTTGTGTGTGTATTTTTAAATATAGTGAATGAACTCTATTATGAAATGTTCTCCAGCTATGTTAGGAAATATGCTGGTTATTCAACAAATTATACTGATCATCTAAAAACAACAATAAGGGAGGGGTTGAGGGGCAACGCATGTGAGCTACAAATGCATGGAGCTGGTCCCTTATTTTAACTCTTCCTCCCAATAGCAAAGAAAATTTCCTCATGATTGAACCAAAGTGAATGAAACTAAAACCCAAGTTTCTAAGGATGTCTGAAAATTTTCTATGCTATTGGAAGAAACAGTAAAATTAAGAACCAGTTCTGTACATTTGTAGCTCACACACTCAACCTCTCCCTGTTTTTGTTTTTGTTTTGCAGAGGAGGGCTTTCTTTTGAAGTAGGGAAAGGGGTGCGTGAAGGGGTGGAATTTCACTAGACATGGTCCACAATGACCTGCTTACGTAAGTATTTCATAAGGGAAGAAAAGCAGTCATATGGATACATAACAACTGCATTTGGATGCAACACTATACTTTACTGCTATGTGAAGATGTGCTCCCCCTCCATTTTCTTATTCTGGCATGAATAAGTATTTGGAAGAACCTGATTCCATTTTCAACTTTCAGTTCCGAACGATCCAAGATAAAACCATGGTTTCTGAATCTGGCTTGTTGGCTAAACCATAATTTAAACTAACCACAGTTTGTCCTGATTCAGAGAAAATGGTAAACTGTGGTTAGTTGAAAATGAAATCAGATGCTTCCAGTCTCCTCCTTGGGGCCTGTGATGTTCCTGCTTATAGTGTAAATATGGTAAGTGCTGTTTATATAGAAGACATATGGTAAGTGGAGTGAAAGAGGAGGGGGGAGTACATGAGCAGTAGAATGCTGGATGATTGGCTGAGCGTTTGAATGGCTGGGAGTATAAATGGAAGAATGACAGTTGAATCTGGGTGGATGTTGGGAGTGTGGAGAAAGAGGGAGTTGGAGTTCTGATTAATAATAAGTCAAGTACAAAACAGGAATAGATGAAACCATACGCTTGTGAAACATTCTAAAACTAATCTTGTTATTTCTGATATTTAATAAATACTTATTTGGTTTACCAAAGGCCTGATCCTTGGCTGGGGGATATACATACCAGAAGGGAGGGCAAGGTAATTACCAAGGCTGAACAGAAACAGTATCTAATGGTGGCAGCAGTGAAGGGAGGAATAATAACAATTCAAGTATCCAGAGCAACCCAGAGTTGTATGCGTTATCTATAAAGATACAAGGGGGTTGGGAACAGCATAAGCACACAGTCACAAAAGTAACCAGCTAGAGAGAGACTCAGGCAAAGTTTCTGGGAGTATTGGTTATAGTACGTGACTGGTGGTGCTGCCTAGCAGGGGGATCTATGAGATCTGTGCTAGAGCAGAGTGAGAAACCATATAAAGGACGGTCCGGACTGGTGGTATCCCTGGTGGTGCCTAGTGAAAGGCAGTAGCCACAAGCAGGTGGGAACCTGACAGGGAGAACCAGGGAAGGACGTCACATGTGGTGATAGCAGTGGGATTCGAACCCTAGAGAGTCCCTAAAAGTGGTGTGGCTAAAAGAAATAACAAATAAAGATTACTTGTAAGAGTGACTGGCAAAGAGTGTGTCGCAAAGTGCGAGTGAACTCCTAAAAACATGGCTGAATATATAAAGATGAAAAGAGGAGCTGGTGGAGAAGTGCATAACATTCAATTTACCTCACGAGGGTAAAGGGGTAGATGAATTGCGAGTAGCATTGATAGCATTCGCATCTGTTCAACAAAAACAACCTGTCAGAGAAGAGAACCCAGAAGGGTTCTCAAGCAATCCTGCTTATATAGAGTATTTGAGAGAGAAGTTAAAGTTGGAAACTGAGAGATTGAGGATGGAAGATGTAGAGAAGGAAAAGCAGCGGGAGTTGGAAATTGAGAGAATGAGAATGGATACTGAAAGAATGAGAATGGGGTTTGAGGAGAGGGAGAAGCAACAAGCATTGGATGCTGAGATACAGGTGGAAAAGTTAAAATTTGAAAGAGAGAAGTTTCATTTTGATGAAACAAGAAAGGACAGAAATGAAACCAATATAAAGGTTACACCAAAAGATTTTGCGTTGTTTGAACCTGGACAAGACGCACAGATTTACCTCAAAACCTTCGAAAAGGCAGCTCAGATGTGGGGGCTACCGGAGGATAAATATATGTAATATTTATCAAATCTGATCAAAGGGGAATTGGCAGAGGTATACCAATATTTCCCCTCAGACAGGCCTGTCACATATGCCGAGTTTAAAGAGGCAGTGTACAAAAGATTCAGACTTGGACCTGACTACTTTAGGAAGTTATTTTGAAACTGTCAGATCCAAGCAGGGAGGTCTTTTGTTGAACTGGGAGCAAAATTGATGGACATATTTGGAAAGTGGATGGGAAGTGCCAAAGCTCAGTCAGTGGAAGAGGTGAAAAGCCTCATGATACTGGATCAATTATACCATCAGTTACCACCAGAAATAAGGCTCCTTGTCAAAGACCATTCCCCTACATCTGTTCAAGAGGCCACAGAGTTGGCAGATCACTTTGCCTCCAATAGAACTGGCTGGGTGGGGAAAACATCAAGAGAGTTTAAACCCAGACCATATAATGGTGGCAGAAAGGATGTGGTACCACAGCGAGTGAGTTCTCCAATAAAGTCTGAAGGGCACAGGACACCCCAGAGTGGATCTGTGTACCCTAAAATGGAGGAGAAATTATGTTATAAATGTGGTAGACTGGGGCACCTACGTTTTCAATGTGAGGTTGCCAACCCGATTGGTAATCCTGCTCAGGGAAGGGCAGTGAAAACAGAACCAAGGGAGTTAGAAACGAAGAAGGTTCAGTTCTGCCAGATAAACTGGACAAATGTAAAAGACTTTGATTCGAGTCTGAGGGAAGAAGTGAGTGTGCAAGGGGCAAATTATTGGGCATTGCTTGATACTGGTGCTGCTCAGATGTTACTGAGGCCAGATTTGATAAAATCTGAGGAAATATTACCTCAGGAAACGGTGACAATCCAAGGAGTGAGGGGTGAACCAGAAAGCATACCCATGGCCCTGATAAAATTAAAGTGGAGAGGAAAGGAGGAAATACGTAAAGTAGGTATTAATGCCCAACAACAAGAACCAGTGATACTGGGAAGAGATGTTATGGGGGCACAAGGAAAAATATATGTGGTGACCAGACAACAACTTGGCAAAGCTACAGAAACCATGTTAACAGAGGCCGAAGAAAACAGGGTGGAACCTGTTATCGAGCCTACGGTCGCCATAGCACCCCCTGGCAGGCCTGCTAAAAGAGACAAACTGTATCGAATGGTCTCTAGTGAAGAGGCAGAGCAGTTCAGGGAAGAGCTGGATAAGGATGCAAGTTTGAAGCAAAGTTACTGGTATGACAGAACAGCCAGAGAACGTGTGTATGATGTGGGAGATATGGTTATGGCATTCATACCCAGGAAACATGACAAATTACAGGCCAACTGGGAGGGACCATATACCATAAGGGAAAAGCTTGACACAGTGACGTATGTGATAACCACAGACCAATTAAAAAAGCATAAAGTGGTTCATGTAAATATGTTGAAACCTTATCACACCAGGGATGCACAGGTATTGCAAGTTACCTTATTCCCTGAGGGAAGTGGGCCTGAACTTCCAGATTTGGTACAGGAAAGTAAAGCCAAAGGAGGGGTAGATCAATTGGAATGGTTGGAGGAGGTGAAGGAAGAAGTCAAGAAAGAGATTCTAAGAGTTTTAAAAAATTATGGGGATCTCTTCAGCAATAAACCTGGCCGAACCAGTATAGCCAGACATTCAATTGATACTGGAAATCATGCCCCAATCAGATCTGTTCTGAACCTGACAGGGAGAACCAGGTAAGGACGTCACAGGACCACACCAGACAAGATGAAGGGAACAGAAAGCAGGATCATGCATGTAGTGACAAATGTATGGTTTACTGTTAATTAAGTTGGAAACTGCCTTATACTGTCAGACTACTTATCCATGTAGCCCAGCATTGTTATTCACACTTACAGTGGCTTTTCAACATCTCAGACAGAATTCTTTTCCACCTTTGCTACTTGATATCCTGTTTTTCATTGGAGCTGTCAAAGACTGAAACTTGGACCTTTTTCATACAAAACATGTACTCTGCCATTAAGATACGTCCCCTTCTGATTTCTCCATCCTTGATTATTCTATGTTTGACAAGTGAAAATGCAAACTGACCAGTGGTGGCTGGCGAACAGATTCAGTAGTGAGAACTGCCATCCCCTTCTGTGGGTTGATGACTGGGAGGAAAATTCCAATGCTTAACAGTAATTGTTCAGAAATTACAGTGGAAGCAAGGATCATCCCAGCCAGTACTATGCAAGGACTGATCAGTTAGCCATCTTCACCAACATCACAGCCCACCCCTACAGCCCTTAAAGAACTATGCACCACTGAGACAGCCCCTATCTTCAAAGTTGCCAGAAAGAATAGGAATTTCCCTCCCTCCTCAATTGCTCTGCTCTGCAGAGGTGGCCAGTGGTTCCCACTACTGAACCACTTTGAAATGTGGGGCAATATGAAAATGTGCAAAACATTAAGGGGAAAATCAAAGTTGCACCCAGACCCACCCAAAATGATGAGGCAGACACAAACATATGGGTTAAGAATGGGCAACATCTGTTAATGCCACATTAGACCAGTTAAAGCAAATGACAGAAAATGAAAACTGGATTAAGCCAAACCTTGAGACTGAGATCTATGGAGAGGGCCTGGATAATTTTAAAAGACCAGTGCAGGCCCCTATAAATCTGAGTGCTATGGGACTTAATTCCAGCAGCTCAGATTTTTGAGCCAGTAACCTTGGCTCTAGGCCGCAGAGTAGTGAACTTGCTACTCCTGGCCTTTCATTGCTGGCACATTATCTGTGCCTAGGGGATCATGTCCATCTCACCCCCGACTCCAGCCTTGAGGCACTGAGTCTGTGATCTGGGCAGTCCTCAAGGAGGGCTCCTGTCCCCAGCATCTGGCCTTGAGGCTTGGATGGATAGTGTGATGTTCCTGCTTATAGTGTAAATATGGTAAGTGCTGGTTATATAGAAGACATATGGTAAGTGGAGTGAAAGAGGAGGGGGGAGTACATGAGCAGTAGAATGCTGGATGATTGGCTGAGCGTTTGAATGGCTCAGTGTATAAATGGAAGAATGACAGTTGAATCTAGGTGGTGTTTGAGAGGTGAATTGGGTGGTGAATTGAGGAGGTGGATGGTGTTTAGTGTTGTTGTTGAGAGTGAGTCGGGGTTCTGAGGCAATTAGTAAGAAGTCAAGTACATAACAGAACATAGATGAAACCATACGCTTGTGAAACATTCCTTAAGTGATCTTGTTATTTCTAATTCTTAATAAATATATTTCTTGGTTAAACAAAAGCCTGATTCCTTCAGCTGGGAACACATAGCAGGGGGAATAGCAAAGTAACCAAGGCTGAACAGTTGTATCGAATGGTGGCAGCGGCGGATCGGAGGAAAGTGTATCCAGTCCCACAGAGAAACCCAGGGCTGTAAGCTTCAGTGCAAGAGGCTGCAGGGGGGTTTGGAAATTACCTATACCCATAGACACAAGGTATCGAGATAGCCTGGCAGGGACTAAGGCACAGTCTAAAGGTTATAAGAGATACAGAGTGTGGGGTAGTAAGGCCTAGCAGGGGGATCTATTGAAATCTGTGCTAGAGCTGTAAAGGGTAAGAAGAAAACCTGATGTTCCTATCTGCTGGTAGCCATGAGCGAGAGCTTCACAGGTGGTGCTGGGGAAGGACATCACAGATAGGTCTGAGGAAGTTCCCTTTCACCTTCTAGAAGGTGCCTCAAGGTTCTCATCGAATTATTTCCACTTACCCCCTTTTCCCTAATTCCGCACTGACCCTGCCACAGAGGGGACCTAGCCCATGCTTAGGTCACCTCACCTCCCACCAGAGCCAAAGGTGATGCCTGATACCCTGCCGCAGATCCTCAAGGAAAATATTGTACCCCTCATCAGAGAGGTGTACTCCATCCCCGTACAGCTGTGGCAGAGTGTTTGATGTCTGGATGGGGGATGAACCCTCCCCCACCTGCCAGCAAAACCCGCCTCAAGGAGCCATTCACCGTCCTCCTGGCTTCATCCATCTGCTTGGGGGCGCCACAGTTCCACACTCTGTGCTGAAGCATATCGAACCAGATTATTCTCATCCCTGGGAAGGCAGACTGGATCGAAGCAAACTCCTCCTCCACCTGGAAGCGAAATGACAAGATCTTCCTCACCCCCAAGTCATTCTCCCCCAGGTGGATCAACAAGACTTGAGGCAGAGGCCACCATGCAGCCGCTGAAGCAGGACTGGGAGAAGCTGGCTCCAAAGCATGCCATGCTGGCCGGCCCACTCCACGTGAGCGATCGAACTAAGGCCAGGCTGTGAACCCAAGCCAGACTCCCTAGCCCTGCGAAGGGCCTAGAAAACAATACTGTGGCCACAAATCAGGATGCAATTAGGCTCACTACTCCAGCCAAAACCTGTAAAAACAAAACAAAATTCAAAACGAAAATCCAGTGAAGAACCTCAGCACTTACACAAGTAAAACTATTTAAAAGGCCGGATATACTTCTTAAAGACTCTGGAGACTCCCAATGGCCTGAATACGCCTGTCTTCCAGGCCCAAAAGTGCTGCTGTAGAGGCCGCACCAATGCGAAAAGAGTGGGTTCCAAGGCTACCAGCTGGAGCCCCAGCCATCTGTAAGGCTTTTTTCACCACTGCCCAGAACTAGAAATGAGTCAAAGGTGACTGATCCTTGTGCTGCAATAAAAACCCCGGAGTCCAAAAACCTCACAGGATGCCAACAAGACCAAAGAGCCTTTGCCCCTCTGATCTGTCTTCGATTTAGGTAGCCAGACAGACAAACCCCCATCAGTAAAGGCAACATCAGAAAAACCTAAGGCTCTGGCTGAATGATCAAACTTAGAAGCAGCAACTAACTCGCTAACCCTGAACTCCCCCCAAAACGCCAGGAGCATGGCAGCCTTGAACAGTTGACACTCAAAGTTAGAGTGACGTAAGACTGCGAGAGCCCTGATGCAGGCCAAGAGCAGGGTTGGGGAAATGGAGCAATGTGCATCAGGCTGTTGAGGTGCTACCCTAGCCCAGCCTTCCAGCATCTTCCTAACTCTAAAATCAGGGAACCCCGATGCCTTGGAGTAAAAGGCTAGACCTGCCAACTTGCCTGCTATCAGGGCCGGATTAAGCTGAGGAGGGCCCCTAGGCTGATTCTGAGCCACCCACCGTCCCGTCCCGTCCCATCCCATCCCCCCCGCTTCACCTACCTTTCTGCTTTTTTTTGCGGCTGCTCGCACTGTGCGCGCAGGTTTGCGCCCCTCAGGGAAACCTCGGCCACCATCTTGATTGATGGCAAACCGCAAGAAACAGCGGAGAAAAAGGTAAGTGAAGCGGGGGGTGGAGGGTGGCTCGGAAGCAAAACAAAAACAACAATAAACCCAAATGGCCTTTACAAAACTATTGTACACAAACCCCAACAAACCCATGAAATCAGATATTGTCCTAACTACACCAAAATTAATTAAGATCTAAAGTACCAGCAAGGTCTACCAAAAAAAGTAACTGAAGAGGGGGGGAGAACTTTGCCCCTGCCTAAATTAATATTAATACTAATTAAAGTTAACTTTATAACTAAAACTTAATCATTAATTACTATCACTAGGATGATTAACCACCACCAATCCGACCAAAATCCACAAACCACCACCCCAGGCAGAATCCAAAGTAAATCCCACACCCTGTTGTTGCCAGGTGGGGGGGGAGTAATGGTATAATGCTCTAAAAGGACTAAAAGCCAGGGGGTAGCAAAGAAGGGGAGAGCAGGCCAGCCAAGCAAAATAGACCAAGCTACAATGCTAGCAAAAGGGGGCCAACTGCGCAACCCCACCAAGCCAACCCTGCAGGCCTATTGAACCAGCTGGGCCCTAGCTACCGCACAAACCAGGCCGGACAAAGCCGGCAGACCCAGGTGCTGCAGGTGGTAAATGGAAACCGCCAGAGCAGCCCTGCTCCTGCGCTGTGGGGGACGCCAGAGCAGCCCTGCTCCTGGCTCTGCGACTGCCACTGCCCAGCCGCTGCTGCCACTGCTGCCGCTGTTGCTTCCACCATTCTCTGCCAAAACAGGTGTATGACCGCAACTGCAACCGCTGCTGTCAGCGCTGCAGCAACAAAGATCTAGCCTTGCCCCACACGAGGTACGTAAGTAAGCAGCGAGAGGCAAAAGCATCTGTCCTCGCTGCCGCCAAACCCCACAATGAGCAGGAGAAAGGGAAAGGCGCGAAAGCCAACCAACCAGGTGGCTTTGCCCATGGTCCCCGGCAGACTAACCATCTGCACCCGGCACCAGGGGTCATGCCCCATCAAGGCTGGGCTGGGTGCAAAAAGTGATCCCCCTCCTCCAATAGCAAAGCTGGGGGAGGGGACCAGGATCGCCGTTCAGTCTGTGGTGTGAGATCCATGCAATACAAGTCATTACATTGATGCAATCAGTGAGTCAGCAATGGCAGAGTGGCAAACCTGTTGCCCTTTAGCTGTTGTTGGGAATCCAGCTCCCATCAGCCCCAGCTTGCACAGCTGATGGTTAGGGATGATGAGATTTGGAGTCCAACAACACAAGGAGGGCCAGAGTTTCCTCATCCCTGAGCCGTTTTGTCCAACTCGTTCCCTCCTTCCCTCCTTTCATCCCCCGTCCTTCCCTCTTTGCTGTACAGGTCACCTAGTTTCTACCGCTTGTGGGGAATGGGGAGTCAGACAAGAGGAGCAGTGACTGCCTTCTCTCCTAGTGCAACTGTGAATTTAAAGGCATCAGTGTAGCTACCAAAAGATTTTTCACAGAGGTTTTTGTTGGAATATCATCCGCATTATTCAGTAAGTCTGAGTGGTGGTTCCCTTGTTCACCTTCATCAACTGCAATTTCAAATACTGGCTTGCATGCAGGCATGAATAGGGCCATCAGTGAACTGACATCACAGACTGCTTCCATTATACGTGCTTCCATTTTTAACTCATTCTGCCACCTGGGATTCAACTCATTCTTCAAGGTGAGAGAAATGAAGTGTAACCCAGGCATGCTTGAAGTACTAGTCCTGAATGGTCATCATGATTACACTTAAAAACTAAAGTAAAATATACAGTCAATATGCAGCATTTGCCAGCATGTTTTCCTTTTCTGTCAGCCCACTGGAGTTTTTATAAGATGAATTTTCTGTGATGAGGCAAGCAAGAGCTCCCAAGTTTTAGCCTAGTGCTCTTCAGCACATGGCCTCTTCCTCTTTCATGTTCCTATGATAGGAACGTTTCTGGGAGTACTACAACAAGCATAACACTATAGGGCCCCCACTGTGGGAATTGGGTATATTTTTCTACAGGGAAAGTTCCTGTCATGTTGAATTTACAGACATATTGGAGCTGGAAGGCAACCAGTTGGATGGAGCCATCGTTCTTCAGATTGTTGCTTGCTACTTTGTAACATTGTAAGAATAGTTAGACTGTCCTCAACTCTCTCTTATGATGAGTTGGGGCTCTTAAGTCCAAGCATAGGGACCAACAGTGACTCTGAGCCTGTCCTCTGATGTAAGAGAAGGCTGAGAAAAGCGTGGATTAGGTAGGCTGGCCTTTAACCCTTACAAATCCACTTTCCTGTTCATTCACCTGTAAGGAATTTCCATTAGAACGGCAACCATTTCCATGTACTATAGCCACAGACAAGTTGTATGAGAATGAGCCATAGACTTCTTTGTGTTGTCAATTCTTTGCTGACATATAGTGTTTCTGTGGCAGATAGCTCCTGTTTATTTTACGTGCCATCTTATTATACAGTAAAGCAGTTTCATCTAACTCATCATCTACAATCCTAAAATGGATTCTTCACTGAAGCCACTGTCTGCACATTAATCTATGCATTAATGACTGGCATTGATACATTCACCTGCACCACTGCTGTGAATTGCTAAGGTTTGTCTTGCTGTTGTTGCCTTTGTAATTATAGTATTTAATGCGGCATCCACCAAGAAGAGTGACCTCTTACATCTTATGTTATGGTCTTCCCACTTAACATTGGCAATTCTATTGGAAGCATAAACCAGTTCACTTCCTGTAGTTTTGATCCAGATATCAAATACATCCAAGAAAACCCATCTTTGTGTGAAAGCCATCTAAACGCTGTACCATTAAACATAGTTCATTATGTTTCACCACAGACAGTGGTTAGGATTGAAACCAAGTTAATGCCTAGCTTTTTTGCATGCAAAAGTTACTTTAATGAACACATATCTAGCACTCATATCAATCATTTTTAGAAATCTGACAGTAGGCTTACTAAGACGTGGTCCTTTATATACAGCCTGCATCATGCCAGGCCATGCAGGTCTTGGAAAGCACAATAGCCACAAGAATTTCCATAGCAAGTCAAGCTTTCAAATGGGATCACGGGCTATGATGTGGTATGGGAGGTGATTGTAAAACATAACATTTGTTCTATTGAAAGATCCTTTGAAGAAGTGTATAGGAACTGAATCCAGGAGGGCTACATCTATCTATGATACTAGTTTATGATAAACAACCACTGGTGTAATCCATCAGGGAATCACACAGAATGACATCTTTTTATCAAGGGAAAAAGCAGCAAACAATGCATTTTGCTGACATACATGGTAGTTTTTATATGCATTTACCAAAATTCAGTGCTAGAATGATGAACATTTTTTTAAAACTCCAATTTTGGAGATGTCCCCCCTAATTCAATATATTACTTGTATGAATTAAATAAGAGTTTTGGTTTCAAGTTAAGTCACTGGACTGTGGTTGGTAGGGAGTGCTAAGGATTTTACTGCCAT
Organism: Rhineura floridana; assembly: GCF_030035675.1. NCBI lineage: Eukaryota > Metazoa > Chordata > Lepidosauria > Squamata > Rhineuridae > Rhineura > Rhineura floridana. The sequence goes on from NC_084490.1 coordinate 71,915,682, forward strand.
CTAATGACATTAAAATATTGAAGTACTGTTTTGGTCTTTAGCTTCCTCATATTTGGCAACCACCTTGGTTCAGATTACTGGCAAACAGCTCAAGTCATTAAGCAAAACCTTTAGAATTGCCCACATGTAGTCAATCAGTTGACACTACCTGTGCACCCTCCAAGGAGCTGCAGAACCCAAATTTCAGCAGGCTGATCTGTTTAAGAACAATTAGTGACTCAGACACATTGTCAGAAAATCTTTCCTTTCCCCCCCTCAAATAATAAAAAATGTGAACACCAAGAATAAAAGCTATCTGAACTTGAATGCTTCTAACCTGAGTGCTGCTTTTAAAATTTTGAGTCCAGTGATTGATTAATGTGATATGGTATTAATCTTTAACCGCAGATTTCCAGTTCAAAAATGATTTTAAGGTCCATTTTAAAACAACCATTCCCTAGAGTAAGGTTGCACCTGTCCGACAGTGCCTGGCTCTCTGATCTCTAGTTATAGCAGATTCCTCTCAGCTGCCAGTGTTTTGTTAACCTTATTTTACAGATGAAATATTTTTGCACCAGTAAAAGAAATTTCCAGGTAGAACTGAACAAATACTGGAAATTTGCCAAAGTTTTAAATATTGCCTTTCAATATAATTCAATTTCACTTTCAAATTTTGCTATTCAATGTGAAATTTCATATCTGAAATTCAAACACTGAATGTGATTTTTTCTCTCAAAAATTGACGTTTGTTTCAGAATATTGACATCTTGATTGTCCTGCTTTTGGAAACCATCAAATACAAAACCTCATAAGCTATCGTTTATTTATTATACTTATGAGGTACTTGATTTAACAATCTGTAAAATCAGACAAAACTGCAAATAAATTAAATACCATCTTCCACTGCATGTAAACTGTCAGATAAAGTCAAAATATTAAATAATTTTTATGCCAATTTTTCCTAGCACTTCAGCTTATGTTGATTTCACAGGAGAAAGGAATAAAACTACAGATTTCCATTGGGACAAATTCAGATATTTGGGCTGAAGTGGCAAGCAGTATGCACATTTCTTGCAGCTCTGCCTCTCCAAAGGAAGCAGGGTCAGCCCTGTGATGAGGCACTTGCCTCAAAGAGTGGATTAGAATGGAGGGCAGATTGCATGCCTCCCCCTGACAGGACTGCTTCATGCTGCCACTATACTGTGGCCACACTGCCTGGCACAGCAAGAGATGGCTGCAGAGATTGCCTGGACCAATGCTGTTTTCTCACAATGGTGACAAATCATGTTTATCTTTTAACAGAGACAGTTAAATATTGAACAGGACTTGTCCCTGTTGCATCAAAGTGACAACGGCACAGGAGTGGCATAAGGTGACCAACTGCGGTCTGCTTTGAGTGGAACAATGTGTTATATCGGCCCTGCAGGTAGGTAGTGGAAATCTTAAACAGGTTTCTGGATGTAGTTTTAAGGTAGGTGAGAACAAACAAGATGAATAATCCAGACAAGATGGAAGTATTGTGGGATCAAATGGTTGGGTGGAAGGTCAACACCCTAAGTGGGGAGGTGGCCTAGGCACACTGTCTGGAGCTGCACAGCAGCACAGTTTGTCAAGGAGGAAGCAGCAGTGTGGGGCAGCAGTGTGGGTAGTGATGCAGCACAGGAAGAGGCGAGGAGTGTTAGTGGGCACCTGGAGGCACTGGGGGGAGAAAGGGTTGGTGAGGGAATTGGGGTGCCTGGGGATGTTGGCAAGTGTCTGGGGGATGTATTTGCAAGTATGTGTGTTTTGGAGTCTGTGTGTGGGTGTGTTTGGGAGTCCATGTGGGTGTGTTTGGGGGTACCTGGGTATGTGTGTGTGTGTGTGTGCTTGGGAGGGCCTGGCAACCAAGAGGTCTTCTGTATCTTTAAAAGTTGTGCAGGGTAGGGTTGCCAGGTCGGAACCATCCAAAAACCTGAGAAAATGGGGGCGGGCCCTAGTGACGTCATGGGGCGGGCCCTAGTGACGTCATGGGGCGGGCCCTAGTGACATCATGGGGTGGGCCCTAGTGACATCATTAGCCATGATACATTGTATCAACCACAGTTGCTTGGAGCATACCATTCAAAAAAAATTATCTGGAGATTAAAATAGAAATCTTACCTAAAATAGGGTGTTCCTAGGTCCATCTGAAGTGACAAGGTCATTCTTTCTCACAAGCTTAGGGTGATGCAAAATGGAAATGGACTGCCTTCAAGTTGATCCCAGATAGGGTCTTCATGGTAAGCAGTATTCAGACAGAGGTGGTTTACTATTGCCTTCCTCTGAGTCTGAGAGGCAGTGACTGGCCCAAGGTCACCCAGTGAGCTTCATGGCTGTGTGGAGATTCAAACCCTGGTCTGCCAGGTCACAGTTCAACACCTTTAGGGAACATTTAATCTAGCTTACTTGCTTCTGGCAAGAAGGGTTTACGTGCCCTCAGGCCAGGCCATTATTGGAAGAAAGGAGCTTAGTGTTACAGTGATGTTAGATGGGAGCACAGATGGATGCCCCTGAAGGCAGCAACTGTAAACATGCTTATTAAGGAACTAAGCCCCATAGAACTCAATAGGACTTACTTCTGAGCAGATATGGTTGCAGCCATGTTAAGGACAAGGGAGGGCATTCTAGGCAAGCAGTTGGCAACTGCCTGTCAGCATTGTGCTGTTGCTAAGACTTGACTGGGGATCATCCACAAAGTTATCCATAAGGCACTGCAACTTTATGTGTTGGCTGGCTACTGTTCTATCCGTCTCTATTCAAAGAAATGAACAATCACAATTATACAATTACCTCTAGTATTAAGGTAAAGGTGAAAACGTGAGAGAGAAATAAAACCAATAGCACCAGGTTACAAACAATTTTTTTATTAACAAACACTATCTTTTAGAGAACAAAGGCAGGTGACATCACCAATCAATCTGCTAATCATAATCCAAGTTCCCATCGATTCAATGGGTTTACTGTAGTTGGGACTAGCAGCTGGATTTAGACATTTATCTCTCTTACAAAAGAGAAGTGGATGACATCCAAGGGATGTTTTCAACCATGATAAACATTATAAACAGCATTACTCTTTATAAAAGAAAAACAGAAATAATAAACAAGGTGCTTTCACGGTAGGAACTGGTGTTAAAGAACTAAACAGGCTGAGTTTAGAATTTGTACTTCTCATTTGAAACACAAGCTTTAAGCAACCTTTGCTCTTCCTTAACATATTTTAAAAAATCAGCACAGTTCATGCCAAAGTTTAATTTGACAGAAAGGTCTGCTTTGACAAGGGAAGATAACATACGGTTCCTGTTGTCAGTCCATACGTTGCCCATGAGTGAAAACGCTCTCTCCACGAAAGCATCGCTTACTGGGATGGCAAACACTGCACTGACAACCTTCACCAGAATTCTTGATCTGATGCTCTTTAGCAACTGCACCCATTTCTCACCCAGAGGAAGATCAGATGTTCTGACCTCAGGCACAAACTTTTTAACCAGGCAAAGTTCATCAAAAAGTCCATCAACATCGACTTCAATGCCCAGATTTGAAGCCACTTTACTAACATGGTCCACTGTTAGCTCCTCTGACTCTCTGTCCAGATCAAAGGCTGTGAACTCTTTTAATTGTGAGTTCTCAAAATCATACCATTTATCAAGGTATGCTATTGCCCGATTGTACATCTGGAGAGCATCTGTAGTGAAAAATGAATGTTGAGATTCAGGGAGGTGTTTTAGACCAGAAAGCACCTTTGCTCCAAAAAATCTGTTGTCCACACGATTTACCAGCTTCTCCCTCAAGCTGCACATGAAGGTGTGGAGGTGTGGACTTACTGAGTGCTTTCTTTCCAAAAGACTAATAGTCTCATGAAACAGTTGCATGTAGTGATGCACAAAGTAGAGGTAACATTCTGGGACAGAAATCTTTTCAGTTGTGTCACCAGTTGCCTCATCTGCCTGGTCTCCAATAAAGTTCCATATCATGTCATCGGTCTGCTCTTCTCCAAGCTCCAGGAAACAGGATTTTATAGCAGGCCACAATTGGAGTAGCCGCTCAACAGCTAGGAAAAGAGAGAGCCACCGTGTGTTTCCATGATTAATTACTGCATGGTACTGCATGCCTAGCTCATCAAAGCATTCCCTCAGTTTCTCATTTTTAAGGGTGCTCCTGGAGAACTCCGTGTATACCTTATGAACCAGATACGCAACATCGTACTTCCTGTTAAACCAGCCATGCCTGGCAGCATTGTGTAGAACATGGCAAAAACAGTTTGCCTTCACAATGGAACTGTTCTGTTGCTTTAGGAACTGGAATACAGAGTTCCTTACCCCGTAATTGACAGCAGCATTGTCTGCAGTGTAAGCCACTATATTTTCAGCAGATAATCCCAGATCAGTCACAGTCTTCAGAAGGCTATTGCTGATGGCAACAGCAGTCTCTGATGGTAACTCATAGAAGTCCAGCAGTTTCTCTTGCACTCCAAGGTCAGCATCAAAGTAACGCACAGCCACAGGAAACATTTTACGGTTGCCTTTGTTAGAGGCATCCGTGGCAATTGAAAAAGCAACTTTTTTAGTGGAACGTCCACCCAGTGCCAGCACCACATTTTCTACTGATTTTGGTCCAAGCACGTTTTCAACAATGCACTCTGCCTCTTCCACAGTGCAGTTTTTTAACAAGAGCAGAGTCATCGATCGTTGTAGAAATCAGTTTCATTCCACAATCCATGCTCGTGTAACTGTGCTGGTGCATAACTGCATGATACACGTTGCTAACCTCTATAGCAGCAACACGGAGCATTTCTGGTGTACTTTTCTTTGCAAAGAAGGATGTCATGGCAGCACTCTGCTTCACCATTCTTGAGTCTCTAATGTGTGCAGCATTTTCCTTGTGTCTCCGAACGGCCTTGACACCATTGTGTTTCACAGTGAAAGTAGAATGACAGTACTTACATCTGGCAAGAGAGTCATCTACTTTTACGATCCAGTCTTTGAAATTATCATTCTGCAACCATTCAGTCTGAAATGATGCTGCATATTTCTTCTTCGGCTTCTCTCCTTCTGGCTGCATTGAAACAACAGATGTGCAGCACAACAGCACCTGTATAGGAAGAAGAGAGTGTTCATAAGAAAAATGCCTAAATCCACAGCCAAGCAATACCTTTGTTAAGATCAACCCAAATGTCACAAACTAGGAAGCAAACTTTCAAGTTCTCCAGAATGCTTTTCCAAGCTGTATGGCAAAGCGTTGCCACAGAGTCTACATCTGGTCACAGTCTGGACGGAGTGTAGGAAGAGGAGATTGTATTTCTTTACTTTATTTATTAGGTTTATATCCAGCCCTTTCTCCTAGTATGAGCCCAGGACGGAGATAGCAGACTGGCAGCATAATCCTAAACTCAGAAGTAAGTCCTGCTGAATTCAATTGGGCTTACCCCTAAATAAGTGGAGTTTGGCTTGCATCCTTAGGCTGCCCTCTCACTTACTTGCCAAAAAGCCCCATTCAAGTCAATGAGACTTACTGCTGACCAGACATATAGAGGATTACACAGTTATGTTTGATTACTTTGCAAATCTCATTGCATTTAATGTAACATAGTAAATGTGTTTATTATTGAAGCTGGGTAGTTGGATTAATTTGATGCTATGTGGTTTTTAGGTTGTGTTACTCAATGTAGTAAGAATATGCTGATTGTAGTATGCATAGGATCAGGCTACCTGGTGAGAGTACCATCATCATAGTAGTAATAATTTTAAAAACTCACCACAGTGCTGTTGACTGTGCTTCACAAGTCAATCAAATGATCCTCCAAAGTTCTTCACAGACTATCCTTCGCTGCAGAGACAGGAATGAGTAATGGTTAAGGGGATTCTCTACAATTTATTGGCTACCCTGTTGTGGGCAGCTATAAAATCGCTTTGAAAGACAACCCAAATATAGTGAGTAATAACTGACAGAGAGAAAACACCCATGGTTTGGTCTATCTTCACAGGCAGCAGCTTGTGAACAACAACTGCAGCCACACTTCCAAATATGTGAATTCTCTTTTACCATTACTGGGCAAAAAACAAACTATCATGCAACCAACAAGGCACATCATCAATGGGTTTCAGGGGGTTGAGCTGACCACATGGAACCACTGTTGTTGCTTCTATGGATGTAAGGGAGGAGGGTCAAAGGTACATGAAATGCAAACAGAAAATGAAAAAACAAGACAGTGATGCTTTCCTAAATGCAATACCATACCAACCACAACAAGATTACAGAGCAGAGGTATCATGTGCTGATAGGACCTCACTCATGTCAGAAACCGTGCTGCAGCATTCTACATTAACTGACAGGTTGCCAGGATTTTTTTAGTTTTGGTTTTCGGTTATGAATCCTGACTAGTTGTGGGATGCTGAGTTGTCTGCCTTACTCATAGGAATCTTGTTGTGGTTGGTATGGTATTGCATTGAAATCTGCATTGGTTGCTGATTTGCTAACAGGCCAAGTTCAAAGTGTGCTTACCATGTTATGGGTGCCACAGCAGTACTACAGTGTAACATTTATTACCCGAATTCAACCACAGCAACACATACCAAAGGGCCAGCGTAACCCTTCAACTTCTGGACAGAACTCTTACTAGGACATTAGGGACATTTCTTGGGAGGTGCAGTTCTGATGCCTTCAGAAAAGAAGTGTCTTAGTTTTTTCTGGCCCATGGAGGGTTCTTGCCCTCTTGGGCACCGCAGAGGAAGAAGAAATTTTAGGAGAATGGCGAAAGATGTTATCTGGAAGTAGGGACTAAATCAACCAACCTTTACTTATTTATTTATTAGTTTTACATACCGCCCCATAGCCGAAGCTCCCTAGGCGGTTCACAGCAAACTAAAACTTCAGTATACAATTAAAACACATAATTAAACAATTTAAAACATAACATAGAAAAATTTCAAGATTAAAACATTTTAAAACACATACTAAAATGCTGAAATGCAAAAATGCCTGGAAGAAGAGGAAGGTTTTAACCTGGCGCCGAAAAGATAGTAGTGTTCCTCATCAGGAAGATTGTTCCATAATTCGGGGCCCACCACTTAGAAGGCCCTTTTTCTCGTTGTCATCCTCCGAGCTTCCCTCTGAGTAGGCACCCGGAGGAGGGCCTTCAATGTGGAGCGCAGTGTACGGGTAGGTTCATTTCGGGAGAGGCGTTCCATCAAAACCTTGGCTTCCTCTGCGTCATTCAGATTTCCTCCACTTGCTAAAACTCAGGCCACATTCACACCCGACATTTAATTCACTATTAAACTGCTACATCAGACAATAATTTGCATTAATTAACTTATTTTGTAGAACCAAAACTTTGTTGTAGACCTGTAGGAGTTTCATAGGCACTAATGCAGGGGCCTAGTGGGTAATCCAGCCCTGCACACAAGTATGCCACAATGCTGCTGGAGGAGCACTGTTGGATCAGAGTACAGGCCCTTCATATCACAAGCTATATGGCTCTGTGTACCATTTGCTGGGAATCACAAGTGCTGCACTCGGGTCCTGCTTGTGGGCTTCCCACAGGCATCTAGGTGGTCACTGTGCAAAACAGGACGCTGGACTAAATGGGCCTTTGGCTGATCCAGCAGGGCTGTCCTTATGTTCTTCAAACCCAGCATCCAACCCTGGCCAGTCAAATGCATCCTGTAAGCTCACAACCAGGCAGCAAGGCGATATACCAGGGATTTGCAAACTCACCACCACCACCACTTGAACATTAGTGAGGGTCTTGGCAGACCACTTAATGACTTTTTTGCCTGCTGAAGCAATTGAATGGTTTTTAATTGCATCAAGATGAAACATCTAATAAAAGATTATACAAAATAAGAATAATCTTTATAATGCTTGGGAAAATAGCAGGGAGTAGAAAAATAGGAAGGCCAAACAAGACATGGATTGATTCCATAAAGGAAGCCATATGATTCCATAAAGGCATGCCTACCAAGATCCTGCTGTGCGTGCTTCTTGGATGTTCTGGACCTCGTCCCGGCTATCTACAGCAAGATAAAGGTGGAGGGACAGGCACATCAGCACTGAGAATTGTTCAGCCCACAGCCACCCCCCTCTCTCTGAGGTTATGCAGCCCTCTCCCTGAGGTTCTTCAGCCCCTCTCTGAGGTTATGCAGCCCTCTCCCTGAGGGTATTCAGCCCCTCTCTAAGGGTTATTCAGCCCTCTCCCTGGGGTTCCTCAGCCCATCTCCCAGGGCTTCTTCAGCCCATCTCCCTGAGGTTCTCCCCTGCCTGCCTGCCTGCCTGCCTGCCTCCGCCTCCGCCTCTCTCTCTCTCTCTCTCTCTCTCCGCGACGCCTGAGCGAGGGCCTACGAACGAGCCGGCCTCCAACCGGCTCCTGCCACCCAGCAGCCTTCTTATCCTGAGCGGATTTGAAATGACGAGGTGCTCTGGTCGCCACTGGCTGACAGCGGCCGCGATGGAGACTGCAGGCAGAGACTGCTCAGCCCCATTGTGGCCGGTCCTGCCCATTGGCGCCCACAGCACCCCATCGTTTTGAATCCGCTCGGGATAAGAAGGCCGCTGGGTGGCAGGAGCCGGTTGGAGGCTGGTGCACTACAACTCCCATCAGCTTCAGCCATTATGGTCAAAAGACAGGGGTGACAAGAGCTGTAGTCCACCACCATCTGAAGGCATCAAGTTGGCTACCCCTGTTATAAGCACAAAAAGGCTTGCAAGATCAGACTTAAAGTAAGGGAAATCATGGGTCTGTGGCTTCAAGTGCTTCTTGTATCAAAGTATATCCCCACTGGTATGTTCTGAAAAAAAATCATACTAGCTACTAGGAGAAGGGGGGGAAACAGGCAATGTTTCTTAAAACATGTATGTTCCTTAAAACAAAGGATATCTGGCAAATGTACTTCTTGACACAGCAAGTCAGGGCACAAACAGAATAACAGGAGACAGAGAGGGAGGTCTCAAAAGGATCAAGTGAAACATACTCAATGAACATAATAGGAAACAGACAAGTGGACAAGTCAGGAGGTGAGTTGGCAGGGAAGCATTTAGGAGGGCAGGCGGGGGAAGAGAATTGGGGTGGGGAGCAGGGAGAGTGAGCGGTTTTACTTTTAAACCATTTAGGAGGGCAGGCGGGGGGAGAGAATGGGGGTGGGGGGCAGGGAGAGTGAGCGATTTTACTTTTAAACCTTTTAGGAGGGCAGGCGGGGGGAGAGAATGGGGGTGGGGGGCAGGGAGAGTGAGCGATTTTACTTTTAAACCATTTAGGAGGGCAGGCGGGGGGAGAGAATGGGGGTGGGGGGGCAGGGAGAGTGAGCGATTTTACTTTTAAACCATTTAGGAGGGCAGGCGGGGGGAGAGAATGGGGGTGGGGGGCAGGGAGAGTGAGCGATTTTACTTTTAAACCATTTAGGAGGGCAGGCGGGGGAAGAGAATTGGGGTGGGGAGCAGGGAGAGTGAGCGGTTTTACTTTTAAACCATTTAGGAGGGCAGGCGGGGGGAGAGAACGGGGGTGGGGGGCAGGGAGAGTGAGCGATTTTACTTTTAAACCATTTAGGAGGGCAGGCGGGGGGAGAGAATGGGGGTGGGGGGCAGGGAGAGTGAGCGATTTTACTTTTAAACCATTTAGGAGGGCAGGCGGGGGGAGAGAATGGGGGTGGGGGGCAGGGAGAGTGAGCGATTTTACTTTTAAACCTTTTAGGAGGGCAGGCGGGGGGAGAGAATGGGGGTGGGGGGCAGGGAGAGTGAGCGATTTTACTTTTAAACCATTTAGGAGGGCAGGCGGGGGGAGAGAATGGGGGTGGGGGGGCAGGGAGAGTGAGCGATTTTACTTTTAAACCATTTAGGAGGGCAGGTGGGGGAGAGAATGGGGGTGGGGGGGCAGGGAGAGTGAGCGATTTTACTTTTAAACCATTTAGGAGGGCAGGCGGGGGGAGATAATGGGGCGGGGGGCAGGGAGAGTGAGCGATTTTACTTTTAAACCAGTTAGGAGGGCAGGCCAGAGACTGCTGAGCCCCATCGTGGCTGCTCCCGCCCAGCAGTGCCCACAGCATGAGGGGTGAAGCAGCCGGCCATCTAGCCGCCACCCCTGCAGGGACCCCCCCAGCAGTGCCCCCTGCCCGCTGGCGAGCAGCACACAGCCGCAGCTGCAGCAGCAGCCCCACCGCCCACACAACCGCAGGTGAGGGTGCTGGATGTGGAGCCCTTAGCCGCCTGGCCGAGCAAGGGCGCCTCCATCCAGCCACCGCCCCTGCAGAGACCCCCCCGAGCAGCAGCCCCCGCGGGTTGCTAGAAGACGGCGTCCGAGCGGCCTGGCAGCCTCAGAAGGAGCCGTGAAGAGGTGGTGGCAGTGGAGACCAGGCTGGGCCGGCTCCTTCTTAGCCCCGGCCCGGAGCCCATTCCCCTGCTCCGGCAAGGATGGCCCTCATGCTGTGGGCGCTGCTGGGCGGCTAGACGTGCTGGGCCTCGCTCAAGCACAGTCCCTGCCTGACTGAGAAAGGGCAGGAAGGCGGCCAGCCACAGCCCAACGTATGCGTGTGTCAATCACGCATGCGTGGCTGAGGGGGCCGCTGAAAAGCCGGAGATCCACCTGTTTAACTAAAGTATGGCTGGAGACCGGAGACGGCCCCCTTTTGCCGGAGACTCCAGTAGAAAACCGGAGATCTGGCAACCCTAGTGCAGGGGGAAGGGAGAATTCTACTTTGTGACCTGCACTTGGCTGACTTTCTCTTCTCCTAAAGATACAGGATCAGTCTCAAGCCATGAACCTGGCAATCCTAGCTGGTACAGCTGTTTGGAGCATATTAAACAGATTAAAGGGCATATTGGCATTTGGAGCATATTAAACAGATTATATACGAGTTAAATTGGCCACCTCTTCATTTCTGGGCACAATTTAAAGTGCTGGTTTTAACCTTCAAAGCCCTAAATCAGTTGTAAGGAACCTCTGATCGACAGGTGCAATTAGGCCTGTCAGGTCTTAGAGGTTTGCTTGTCAGGCCATTTTGGGTAAACCATGCCTATCTTACCAGGCCTGATATCATATATGATATCAGGCATGGGGAAGTTCAAACAGTGGCTAAATAAAGAATAATCTGGAGTGTAAGTGCATTCTTGGTACTTACCTTGCACCAAAAAGTTTGCACTTTTAAAATTTGGTTCCTTTTTCTGTTGGCCACTGACTCCAGGGGCTTTTAAGCCAGCTCCTGAGGCAGCGCATTTTAAAGGAATTGTTACTGGGTGTTCATTGTTTTCATTCAGATGGCTTGAACATGGAAGCCTCTCTACCATGTCAAGCCCTGACATATGGGCTAAGGCGAAAGTGGTTCAAACAGGAAAAACGGGAAGTGAATACAGCCTTGCAAATGTATTGACACAAGTTACTAGCCTAGCAAGATTCTTACTAGACTGCTCACCCACCAGTAATTACATGAATTAAAAAGAAGAAGAATCTTTAAAACTCTAATTTCAGAACTTAGAAAAACTGGTTAAAGACACAACTGGTATAACAAAAAATATATATTTGGTAATTATTTTTGTTTTGTAATAAAAAGAAGGTATTAAAAAAACTGCATAGCACACAGTAAAAACTGTAAACTCTGAATTCTCTAATGCCAGAACTTTAAGATCACAGAATTGTTTGGGGATTAGACAGGACCAAAAAGAAAATACTTTCGTTTTTATATTTTGTACTAACAGAGCCGTGCTTTACCTTTCTGCAAAGGAGGTTTTCTCTCCCCCTTCCCCAGCCCCCCAAATCTATTTAGAATCCAATCTGAATTTGTGTTCTTGGTTCATTGATTAAATTTTATGTGTCCATTTCTGTCCACTGCATGTCCAAATCCTAGGACTGGGTGTCCATTTGGACTTACAATGATTACTTCAAAAATTTCTTGTTAAAAAGCATAGCACAGTGCCTTCAGTTGCTGTCTCAGAAAGATGATCCAGAAGGACACCAAGCTGGTGGTATTGAAAGCCAGTGAGGATATTTGTTGGGGGGGGCAGAATCTGGTTTCTTCATAGATCACACTGGCCCCATTTATTATCAGGAGGGAAGGGAGGGAGAGGAGATCTTTTGGTGGCAAACTATCCCTAAAAAATGTTTGGCTGGCATCATAAAGGGGTTGGGCGAGAAATTGGTTTCTTCATGGGCTGGACTGGGCCTTTTTAATTGTCAAGGTAGGAGGGCGAGAAGATTATTGGTTCTAAGAATGGACTTTCCCAAGAATGGACTGAGCTGGACTGGGTCTTGATTTATTTATTCAAAGTATCTGAAAATTTGATACAAGCTTATGCAAGGTAATTAACTCCAATTAGGGATAAGAGCAAGAACATTATAATTATTTTAATTAAAACAAAAAGCTCAGCAGTACTTTGAAGAGAACCAGGTGTTTATTTTCTTCTGAGCCCAGGACTGTGCCCTTCATGATGGGTATGTGTGTGAGGGGAAGAGAGCAGAGGAGTAGCTGATGACATCCTAGCATTGGTAATCAAATCATCAGGTCATATGTGGGGTTATTGTACACTTCCAGCCCCAATTTCACTTTGAGTGGGGAGGTGGAATTATATAGCCATGAGAGTGGCTGTATACTATAACCAGCAATGTTACATTGAAAATACCCCCCATGCCATTCTGATGCTTCCCATAAGCTCATTTCAAAACAAAACATCACAAAACGTATAGTCTTGAACTCAGAAACACTTGCTTAACAACTCTCTAAATTTTCATGGCGATATACAAAACAGTCAGAGAGAACTGAGAGTTCAAACTGTAAAAAGAGAGAGAGAAAACCCCACACCCCTTTTGGACGTTTTTCTCTGAGAGTTCTCATAATTTGTTGAAATTAATTAAATATCAGCCATGTTCATAGAGTACCTGTTTACTGACCTTGGCCCATACTCTGACCTCCATCTTCTACAATTTAAAAGTTTAAAAAATGCCTAGCTGATTTTTAATTAATTAAAGAAATTTAACATTAAAGTGAATGATAACCTGGGGCATGCTCAGTAAGAACCAGCTGTCCTTGTAAAAGCCAGACTCCCAGCTGCTGGGCTTGGCTAATCAGGGGGCCACACCCACACCAGACCTTTATTTCAGTCATGGCTTCCCCCAAAGAATCCTGGGAAGTGTAGTGAAGGGTGCTGAGAGGAGAGTCCTAGTCCCCTGACAGAGCTCCAGTGGCCAGAGTGGTTTAACAGTCAGCTGCTCTGATTGAAGGTCTGTGAGGGGAACAGGGCGTCTCCTAGCAACTCTCAGCACCCTTCACTAACTACACTTCCCAGGATTCTTTGAGAGAAGCCATGACTGTCCAAAGTGAAATAAAGGCCTGGTGTGGATGTGGTCAGTGACAGCTTTGGTTTATGTTTGGGTGGGAGAGGACTTGTGTCTGCTGTAATATACAAAGGTGGGGGGACCTCAAAAATAATGATACTATTAACAATGTTTTCCTTTCGGAAAAGAGGCTTTCACTCTGCTCAGTGCCTGCCCACCCAATCTCCTGCCCTCCCCCTCCCTCCCTCCTCTCCCCTTCCTGCCCTCCTCCCTCCCTTTCCCCCCCTCCCTGCCCCTCCACCAGGTCAGTTTCACCTATTCTAAGAATGATTGCACAGGAGTAAGTCCCATTGAACTCAAAAAGCATGCAAATGATCAAACTTGCCCTCCCCTTCTCCTCCCTCTTGCCCCTCCCCTCCCCCTTCCTTTGCCCCTCCCCTCCCCTCCCCTCCCCCCTCCCTTTCTAATCCACTCTTTTCCCCTCCTCCCCTTCCCCTCTCCTCTCCTCTCCTCTCCTCTCCTCTCCTCTCCTCTCCTCTCCTCTCCTCTCCTCTCCTCTCCTCTCCTCTCCTCTCCCCTCCCCTCCTTCCTTCTCCTCTCCCCTCCACTCCCCCTCCTTCTCCCCTATGGTCAGTTTTACCTGTCCTAACCATGATTGCATGGGAACAAATCCCATTGAACTCAGTAAGCATGCAAATGACCAGATCTGCCTTTCCCCTCTCCTCTTTCTTCCTCCTCCCTTCTTCCTCCCCTCCCCTCTTCCTTCTTCCTCCTGCCTACTCCAGCCCTCCCTCCCTCCCCATGGTCAGTTGTACATATGATAAGCATGATTGCATGGGAGTAAATCCCACTGAACTCAATAAGCATGAAAATGATCAAACCTGCCCTCCTCCTCCTTCGCCCTCCTGCCTGCTCCCATCCCCTTCCTCCCCTCTGCCCTTCCTCCCCTCTGCCCTTCCTCCCCTCCCTCCTCCTCCCCTACACCTGCTCCTCCTCCCCTGTGGTCAGTTTCACCTATCCTAAGCATGATTACAGGGGAGTAATTCCCATTGAGCTCAATAAGATTGCAAATGATTAATCCATTCTCAGCATACTTGCACAGGATCCCATTTCTTACCTCCTGGATTAAAAAGCTATAGCCAACAGATCTTTCTATCAAACTTTTAAAAGCAGGGAAATTGGGCAGCTATCTATTTATTTATTTATTTATTTATTTTATTTCATTTTTAAACCGCCCATAGCGAATAGCTCTCTGGGCGGTGTACAAAAGATTAAAAGTACAGAAATACAAAATATCACAATAAATAAACTGAAACAAAGAGATTTAAAATTGTAACATTAAACGCATTAAAATGCCTGGGAGAATAGCCAGGTCTTAACCTGGCGCTGAAAAGATAGAAGCGTCGGCGCCAGGCGTATTTCTTTGGGGAGGCTATTCTACAATTCGGGGGCCACTACAGAAAAGGCCCTAGATTGAGTAACTGTCCTCCGGGCTTCCCGATGGGTTGGTACCCGGAGGAGGGCCTTAGACGCTGAGTGAAGTGACCGGGTCGGTTCATAGCGGGAGAGGCGTTCCACAAGATACTGCGGTCCCACGCCGTGTAAGGCTTTATAGGTCAAAACCAGCACCTTGAATCTGGCTTGGAAGCAAATAGGTAGCCAGTGCAAACGGGCCAGAACAGGTGTTATATGCGCTGACCGGCTGGTCCTCGTCAGCAGTCTGGCTGCTGCGTTTTGCACTAGCTGAAGTTTCCGAACTGTCTTCAAGGGCAGCCCTATGTAGAGCGCATTACAGTAATCCAACCTAGAAGTTACCAGAGCATGAACAACTGAGGCGAGGTCATCCCTGTCCAGATAGGGGCGTAGCTGGGCTACCAACCGAAGGTGGTAGAATGCATTCCTTGCCACCGTGGCCACTTGCGCCTCCAGAGACAAGGAAGGATCGAAAAGAACCCCAAGACTACGAACCTGTTCCTTCAAGGGGAGTGTAACCCCATCTAGAACAGGGTAAGCATCCACCATCTGGGCAGGGAAGGCATTCACCAACAGTGTCTCAGTCTTGTCTGGATTGAGTCTCAGTTTATTAGCTCTCATCCAGTCCATTATCGCGGTCAGGCAGTGATTCAGCACATCCACAGACTCACCTGTAGAAGATGAAAAGGAGAAATAGAGCTGCGTGTCATCAGCGTACTGGTGGCAACGCACTCCAAAACTCCTGATGACGGCACCCAGAGGCTGCATGTAGATGTTAAAAAGCATGGGGGACAAAACTGACCCCTGAGGGACTCCACAATGGAGAGTCCAAGGAGTCGAGCAATGTTCCCCAAGTACTACCTTCTGGTGACGATCCGCCAAGTAGGAGCGGAACCACTGCCAAGCAGTGCCTCCAACTCCCAACTCCGCGAGTCTCCCCAGAAGGATACCATGGTCGATGGTATCAAACGCCGCTGAGAGATCAAGGAGAATCAACAGAGTCACACTCCCTCTGTCCCTCTCCCGACAGAGGTCATCGTACAGGGCGACCAAGGCTGTTTCAGTGCCAAAACCAGGCCTAAAACCAGATTGAAACGGATCCAGATAATCGGTCTCATCCAAGAGCACCTGGAGCTGACTGGCAACCACCCGCTCCAGAACCTTGCCCAAAAAGGGGACATTTGCCACCGGTCTATAGTTGTTCAGGTCATCTGGGTCTAAGGAAGGTTTCTTTAAGAGAGGTCTTACTACTGCCTCCTTGAGGCTACTAGGGACTACTCCCTCACTCAAGGAGGCATTTATCACTTCCTTGGCCCAGCCGGTGGTAGTAGTCCTGCTAGCCTTCACTAGCCAAGATGGACAAGGATCTAGAGCAGACGTGGTCGCCCGCACCAATCCAAGTACCTTGTCCACTTCCTCAAGCTGCACCAACTGCAACTCATCCAATAATGAAAGACAAGACCGTGTTCTGGACACTTCAATGGATTCGTCTGTCATAACATCGGAGTCTAGGTCCCTACGGATGCATGCGATTTTATTTTGGAAGTGCCCTGCGATGTCGTTACAGCGAGCTTCAGATGTTTCAATAGTATCTCGAGGACCAGAATGTAAGAGTCCTCGTACAACCCTAAAAAGCTCTGCAGGGCGGCAGAGAGATGTCCTGATAGAGGCAGCGAAGTGAAACTTCTTCGCCGCCCTTACCGCTTTTATATACGACTTAGTAGAGGCACTTACCAAAGCATAACTGCATCCGTCTGGAGTTCGTCTCCATCTGCACTCCAGCCTCCTTCTCTCTTGCTTCATCACTCTCAGCTCCGGGGTATACCACGGAGCTGTATGAGCTCTGCATCGAAGAGGGCGCGCGGGAGCAATCGTGTCAATAGCCCGGGCCATCTCCGTATTCCACAGTTCGACCAAGGCCTCGACAGGAGCGCCAGTACTATCAGCTGGAAAAACTCCCAGAGCTGTCTGAAAACCAATAGGATCCATAAGCCTCCGAGAGCGGACCAACTTAATAGGTCCCCCACCCTTGCAGAGGGAAAGAGTCGTCGTAAGTCTAAAACTCAGCAGGCGGTGATCTGTCCATGACAATGGTGTAGATGAAAAACACCCCACCTCCAGAACACCGTTTCCATGACCAGTGGCGAAGATCAAATCAAGAGTGTGACCCGATACATGCGTTGGGCCAGTAACAAATTGAGACAGCCCCATGGTTGTCATGGAGGCCATGAAGTCCTGAGCTGCGCCAGATAAAACAGTCTCGGCATGAATGTTGATGTCCCCCAACACCACAAGTTTGGGGGACCTCAGCAATACCTCCGAGACTATCTCTGTCAGCTCAGCTAGGGAAGCTGTTGGGCAGCAAGGTGGGCGGTACACCAACAGGATTCCCAGTCTGTCTCCTTGACCCAGCACAAGGTGGAGGCACTCTAGACCAGTCGCCATCTGGACAGGATGCCTGGTGAGAGAGAAAGTACTCCTATAGACCACAGCGACCCCGCCTCCCCGACCCTCAGGTCTACCATAGTGCTGCACCGTATACCCAGGTGGACAAAGCTGAGAGAGAGCAACTCCTCCCTGCTCACCCACCCAGGTCTCGGTTAGACATGCCAGGTCGGCACCCTCATCCA